>NC_049229.1:74784886-75107886 GCF_011100685.1 Canis lupus familiaris
GATGCTATCGAGACGGCTGCTGGACCTCATCCTTACCTTTCGCCATCAAATATACCATTGGCCCAACTTGGTAGGCTTTCAGGCGCAGACTGGAGACCTGCCATATAGTCTGGGGCGGGTGTCGACCAGTTAGCCTCTCCTTACCTTCGCTTGAGTTGTAGTCCCGGTGGGCGGGATGAGGAAGGCAGCATTATGAGGTCTGGGTTTTGAGCGCTGGCGGTCCCCTCCTCCCAGACAGACTTCTTCTAAGCTTTCCTCTGAATTCGTGCGCTCTCTTCGTGGTGAAGAGATTCTTTCAAACTTTGTCACTCTCCGAAGTAGGCTGGTGGGTTAAAGAGATATAGCTAAGCCCATTAGATCTCTGGAATCTGTTCGCCAACCAGGCACATGCCCATGAGAATCATCACAGAAGCCCCACACCCATAACACCACAAACACTGTACCGTCATAAAAGCACAGCAAGTTCTTGGACCCGCACGCTGGAAACCGAGAGGGTAGATGAAGGATTTCCATTCTATAGAACTGATGTAACGCTTCCGTCCTTCTTTTCCTGTTTACTTTTGGTTTTTTCCCCCTTTTTAAATTCTTCTTTTCTTTTTTTTCTCTCCTTTGGATTCTTGGAATTTATTTGTTTACTACTGATTTTAAAGTTGATTGGCTTAGGGGTCTCTTTTGCTTTATATTCATTCCATACTTTGGTTAGCTTTCTTCGGGCCTCCTACTGGGTCAAATTAAGAGGTAATTGACTCTTTGTGGTTCCTATTCTTATCAGCCCCGCTGAAACAGCCCCGCGCACTGAGCAAAATATAACAGAGAAATACCCACAAAGAAAGAAACAGAAACATACTCCTGCCTCAACGGACAGAACGTTGATGACAACCATATTCAGACCATTCGAGCTAATTGGAACGCTACTAGGGCCTGGAAAAAGCATAAGGAGGCCGAGACGTCAGAATTCAGATTTACGCTCGAATGAGATCAAGTAAAAAAAGCTCAATCAAATGAGAATGAATCTAAACGGGACAGTGCTAATGATCGAAGCTGCTTTTTGTAAGAATAAATTTGATTTTTTTAGTGGTGTGTCAATTTGCCAACTACAGAATAACACCCAGGGCTCATCCATCAAAGGGCCCACCTCAGGGGGGAGATGAGTCGTTTGACATAGAGAAAAAAGGTGAGGGACAGAGAATACAAGTGAAGACAAATGTAACTGAGAAAAAAATTGAAACATAAGTAAAAGAACATGAGAAATGTTTTTTTTTAAAAAAGGGGGAAAATAATGATGGTGCACACTCCTCACCATTCTTGTCTTGAAGGCGCCAGAGCGTGCCTTTCAGATGTAGGTTTTTGGCCGGTTTCCTGGTATAGCTCTAATACTTCTCGCATGGAGCAGATTCCCCCAGGGAGGCCTCTACTAGACTCAAGCGGCTAGTTGAACCTCGCAGTGTGGTGAGTTAAATTTGTTTCTTATAAAAACAGGAGTTCAATATGTCACGCGCACAAGTGCTACACTTTTTAGACTTGGGTCACGACATAGGTATAATTACTAAGCTCTCCATGGTGAGGATGTAGCCAAAATAGGGCAGTATTTGCACCTATCAAAAAAAAAACCGCAGTCGAGAGAAACATATGAATATTGAAAATGGGTTATGCTCAAAAAAGCCGCACAGGATCAGAATGATAATAGAAAGCCTGAGGTCTACCCCGGTCTCAGGTGGAACATGTCTTCTCCCACAGTCCACAGGTGGTACTGACGGTCATGGTTACCTGGTGCACAGATACAAAACGCTTCTTACTGGATCCTGTACCCAGGATGAGACGGGATTTGGAGAACCTTCCACCGTGCCGGGAATACGCATTGACCCGTCCAGGTGCTGATATCAGTTCCCTCTGTGTGAACCTCTGCCATGCCCCATGTTGGAAACCTACTGACCTTGAAATGGGGAAGGCGGGAGCCTTAGGGACACTTAGGAAAAGGTGAAGCCTCAGACAGGACCCTCTACAAACACCACCAACACTTTCTCGGGAATCAACCAGCCTAAATTTGTAAGTTGTAAATAAACAGAAAAAGATTCTGAGTGAGCAAGAATGTTGAAACCAAAACCAAAGCCGGGCAGCCCGTTGGCCCACATTTAGCACTGCTGCTTTTTGTCCCTGGCTTGATCCTGCAACTGGAACAATCCCCATATCAGGCTCCTATGGGGTCGGCTACGGCCCTTCCTGCCCTGATTCCCTCTACCACTATCTCTGTGAATCCCGTTCTCCATAATAATCAAAAAAAAACTTAAAACTGCACGCCATCAAACTTCCAGATTCAGTTCAAAGTTGTGATATCAAAACAGTATAATAGTGCAATAAACATGCCACATGGTCCAGGAAATGAACAAGAACCCATAAATGGATACACAGCTCTCGGGCCAATATCCGACATTACAACAAGACTCATTGACTGGAGAAGGGCAATCACTGAACAGTTGGTATTGGGAACATTGGAACAGATGCAAAAGCAATGAACCTGGGCCACATTTCTTACACTCACACAAAGAAAACGATAGATGAAAGACCTAAATGTGAGGCAAGAAACTCCAAATCAAAGAGATTTTGTGACCTCGTCCCCAGAGGTGCTGGGTACTCTAAATCAAGGGAAGCAAACAAAGTAAAAGTGACCTCTATATGCACTACAGAAGGAAGGACTTAGTACAGCTGTGGAACACAACTAATTAAAAACAACCAACAACTGAAAAGGGGTTGGGCCTGTGTAGTTGAACAGCTATCTGCTTTGGCTCAGTGCGTCCCTAGAGCTCTAGAATCTGGACCAGCATTAGGCCCCTCCGTTGGGAGCCCACTTCTCTCCCTCTGCCCGGTAATCTGAATCGCACGCCTCTCGTATGAAGAAATAAAAAAATAAAAAACCCTCTGCCAAAGATAAAACATGGGAGTAAGAACGTCAATCCTACTCCAGATAAGGCTATTTCACAAAAGTCGAAAATAATTACTCAAACTAAACCCACAAAGTTGAAAACTACAGAAGTAATGGGCAGAGCATGATGTTCCCCTTGTCCTGATGTGTTTTGACGGGGTCACGTTATATGGTAGTCACCACATACAAAATGAAATGTAGTGTCTCCTGCGAGGTCTACCGTGCACTGCTTACCCAAGGATGACTGCAATGAAATTCCGGGACACCTGCACCGATGCTTAGAGCAGCAATGTCCCCATATGTAAACTGCGAAGGAGCCTCGGTACCATCCGAAGATGAAATGGAAAAGAAGATGTGGTTTAGGTATACCTGAACGATCCTCAGACCGTAGAAGAATGACAATAAACCACCTTGCTTCAATGAAAGGGGGAACTGGAGCATATTATGGCTGAGTGAAAGAAGGCATCGAGAAGGAAAACGTATGGTCTCATTCTTTGGGGAAGTAGAATAATTAGTGACAGGGAAGTCGAAGAAGGAGCAGAAATGTGTAGAAATATCAAATTGGAGTTTTAGAACAGGAAGACGCCTAACTCTAGGTAACGAACTAGGGGTGGGGGAAGGGATGGATGGGGGGAAGGGGTGAATGTAAGGACACTGAAGGGGCACTTTGACACGCAATGAAGCCACTCAAAAAAAACAACCGTGTTATTTGGTATGTTGGGCATTGAACACACAATAAAAAAAATTTATTATTTTAAAAAAGGCTGCAATAACAAGGAGGCATGGAAAACAAAAATAGAAACAGACCAATGTATCCGGAATACAGAGGAAAATGCTTTCTGCCCCGGACTGGAGGAACCTACCATAAACGTGCAAAAAACGACATTAAAAAAAAAAAAAAACGGGTAACCGGCAAGAAACGCTTTGTTTTTTCCTAAGAACAACTGTCCTGAATATAAGTCCATGATGAAAAACGTCAGTAAAAACGGGGAAGAAAAATCATAACCAACCACAGAATCAGTATCTAAAATCGTCACATAAGAAAGATATAGTCCGACATAGAAATACAAATACATGTACAAATAAACACAAAAATCTGATTTCCACTAGCCCAAAATAAATATTTAGGATGAAATTTTATTACCAAGAAAATATCTCCAGAAAGGGCCTATAGCTGATGTGTCCTTTTGAAATGACCAGAATTCAAAAATAACTGCATCAAACCTGCATATAGGTCGGAGGGCATCTACACCAATGGGGCATAAGAATTGTCTCTTTCTAGAGACCTAAATTCAATATAGAACTGCACTTCACTTGTACTTAAATCTCCTGACCTAAATTTTAATCAATTAACAAAGAAACTCATTCACATCAATCTAAACCTTTTCATGAGTCCTAGTTGGTGATCACAGATCACAGAACCAAGCTACCATGCTGTCGTGCAACTTTGCGTATCAGAATACCCAGTCACACAAGAGGTAAAGAGACATGCGACCAAAATTACTAACAGCCGGGATTGAGAGAGATTTCCCGCATGACCACATGAAATGGTCGGAGATGTGGACTCAGAGTCAAATGTCACACCATCACACACACCACACACAACACACGCACACATCAAAGTATCCCTGCATCACCTTCAACCTTCATGTCTTATGAAGTCAGGCAGGCCTCTGACTCCGGTGTGGTTGTGGTCAGGGGTGGGATGGGTCCGTTGCTCCAGGAGGGGCCAACTGTGTGGTTTGTTGTCCTCCAACTGCATCAACAGAGGGAACTCCGGTACTGTTTGATTTCTGATCCTTTGGGTGCAGAGAAGCAGAAGCAAGATGTCAGGGGAGATAACGGCTAAAGACTGCACATGGTGTGAGTACTCATGTCACTCAACCAGCACAAACTGAAGGAAAAGAGAAAACATGGTCATTCGCAACAAATCATAAAGACAACTTAAATCAGCGGCAAAAAAATACCTGAGAGTTGCTGGAAGGGAGAGGGGTGGGGATGGGGCAACTGGGTGATGGGCATTAAGGAGGGCACAGGATGTAGTAGGCACTGAGTGTGTATTAAATATTGGTAAATTCAATTTAAACAAAGAAAAACCTACAGAACAGGGCAAGATATTTCCTTAAATTCAGCAGCCAACAGAACAATGAATCCAGTCAAGAAAAATGACTTATCCTGTCCCCACTCCTGGAACATTGTACATGGACTGGGTGGAGCAAACAACAGACACTCATTCTCACAGATCTGGAATCTGGGATGTGTGAGGTCCAGGTGCAGGCTGATGTGGTTTCCAAAGAGCACGAAAGTCCTACCCCGTCCTTGCCGCATCAACTCACATGGGACCAGTGTGCAAGGAGGTTTCCCAGTCCTGGTGTATAAGGGCCCTGATCCCATCCTGAGGCTGCACCACTTGACCTAAGTGCTCCCCTAAGGCCCCACTTCCTCCCCAAATCCCATAGAGCAAGACCCTGTCCCAACCACTGACCCACAATGCACACCCTGAGCCAGTGTATTTCCTTGGCACCACCCAGGCATTTATGACATAATGAGAGGCCTGCCTGGTTCTCATCAGACATGAAGGTGAAGGTGATGAATGGTTATAGTCTCGTGATTGTGTGTATGTGTGTGAGTTACCTCTGAGTCCAACTCCCTACCATGTCATACTGGGAATATCTCCTCACTCCCCAGACACGATTAACATTTTTGTAGAATGTCTCTTTTCTATTGTGTTGATTGGCGATTCCTCTGTAACCATGATGTGCAAGACAGCATGTTAGCCTGGGGCCCTGTGATCTACAGTGAGTGTCACTGGGACTCATGAAAATGTTCAGATGATGTGAATGGAGTTATTTGTAATTGATTAGTATTTTGGGTCAGGAAAAGTTAAGTACAAGTAAGTGCAACTGCTATACTTGAATTTCTAAAGTCTCTGAGAAAGAGACTGAAGAGGTAAAACACATAATCAAGTGTTCAGAGGGGCTCCTGGGGGAAACTGCTCCATGGAGAGGAAGTCCAGGACCCTGACAGGAAACCTGCCCAGAACCTCCATCTGCACATGCTCCTGGGCCTTCAAGACAGAATTGGTGAGGAGTGTGCATCCCTGGTGGGTCCAGATCCCCTCCTACAGGGAGGTTTGTGTCTGGGCTCACACTGAGGTCCCCTCATTGTGTCACTCTCACAGTAATACAAGGCCGTGTCCTCAGCTCTCAAGCTGTTCATCTGCAGGTACAGCGTGTTCTTGGCATTGTCTCTGGAGATGGTGAATCGGCCCTTCACAGTGTCTGTGTAGTATGTGCTCCTTCCATCTTAGCTAATAGTTGCGACCCACTGTAGCCCCTCCCTGAAGCCTGGCGGACCCAGCTCATGCCATATCTACTGAAGGTGAATCCAGAGGCCACGCAGGACAGTCTCAGGGACCCCCCAGGCTTCACCAGGTCTCCCCCAGACTCCACCAGCTGCACCTCACCCTGGACACCTGCAGACACAAGACATTCTGGTCAGGAAACTGTCCCACATCCCCTGTTCGCTCACTCACTTCCACTCACATACACAAGGTCTCTTGTTCTTCATGAACTATCTCTTAAAATAGCAACAAGGAAAACCCAGCTGAGCACATACTCCATGGTGAGTCGCCTGTGTTCTGTCCTGATCCCTGAACGGGGTCACCTCGGATTCTGGGGCTGGGGCTCCTCTCCCAGCTTCAGGTTCGGGGCTGGCCTGGTTTAATCAGTGGAGGGAGGACCCTATTTGCATGTCTTCTGACTATATAACCAGCTTCAGACTTACATTCGAGTCTTTAAATTCACAACAAGTGTTGCTTCAGAATTCTATAGAAATTTGTGTAGCTGGCACTATGACTAAAGAAATTTCTAACGTGTAAGTGGAGTTATTTGCATTTCTGGGTGCAGTTTCAAAAGACTCTTATCAATATAGGTAATTTTCCATAGAATATTTTATCTCCTTAATAAATTTTAATCCTAAATATTTATTTTTGAAACCAGTTATGGTGGATTATTATGTTAATTTTGTGTAGGTAATTTGTTGTTAGTTTGTAGAAACATATCTTTCTTTTATTTGCTGATTTTATATCCTGATTTTTCCTGAGCTCTAAGTTATTTCTTCCAGATTTTATGTGAGGTTTTTACTCACTGACTCTCTGAAGACATTGTCATAGGCAAACAAATTACTTTCTTTCCAGTTTACCAATTTTTCTTTTTCTTTATGTAGTTTTCTTCCCAGGTTTTCTGGTAGGTCCTCCAGTCTGGGGCAGAAAATATTTCTCTCTTGTCTTTTGGATCCATTGTCTGATCTAGTCATGCAGTTGATATAAGGCAGACCTAGAGGAGAAAATAAATTTCATTTTGCATGTGGATGACCTACCTCATATAAACTGAGAGTCGGCAACTCACCTCAGGACAGGGTGTCTCTTCATGTCTTCTGCCCATTTCTGACTTTACTTTTCCCTTGTGTTTGTTTACCTTGATATTTTATTTGTTGATTTTGGAAACCAGCCTTAATCTGAAGATAGATTTGCAAATATCTTCTCCCATTCTTTTTTATTATTTTATTTATCTATTCATGAGACAGAGACGCAGAGACATAGGCAGAAGGCGTAGTGGGCTCCCCACAAGAAGTCTGATGCTGGTCTCAATCCCAGAGCCCTGGGATTATGCTCTGAGCCAAAAACAGATGTTCCAGCTACACAGGCATCCATATCTTTTCCCATTCATTTGGTTTCCTTTTAATTATGTTGAGTGTCTCCATAGCTGTACGACAACTCCTTCCTTAATGTAGTCCATAGAATTCATTTTTGATTTTGTTTTCCTGCCCTTTGGTGAGTCGAGTACCAAGAACTGTTGCAACTGAGGTCACAAAATCTCTTGGATTTTGTTGATTTCTTGCCTCACATTTAGGTCTTTCATCTACTCTGAGTTCATCTTTGTGTGGAGTCTAAGAACGTGGCCCAGGTTCATTCTTCTACTTGTAGCAGTCCAATGTTCCCAACACCACTTGTTCAAGATATTGTCCTTTTCCCAGTTGATAGTCTTTTGTACTTTGTCGAGGATAAGTTGATCACGGAGCTGTGTGTCTATTTCTGGGTTTTCTATTCTATCCCATTGACCTATGTGCGTGTTTTACTGCCACTATTATACTGTCTTCACGATCACAATTTTGAAATCTCCAATTCTGATATCTTCTTCTTTGGGTTTTTTCAACATTATTTTGCTGAGTCAGAATCTTTTATTTTTATTTCCAAGTTTTAGGATTGTTTTTCCCATTTCCTAGAAAAATGTTGGTGGTGTTTCGATAGGGTTTGTATTGAGTGCATAGACTGCTGTTGGTAGCATAGACATTATATCAATATTTATTCTCCCAATCCATGAGAAGAGAATGTTGTCTTCAATTTGTGTCTTTTTAAATGTCTTTCATACGTATTTTAGAATTTTTAGACTATAGGTCCTTTCCTTCTTTGGATAGGATTATTCTTTATTGTCTGAAATTTCTGATGCAATTGTAAATGGGATAGTTTGTTTATAATTAATAATCTTGATTCCCCTTTCTTGATTTCTCTTTCTTCTGTTTCATTTGTAGTATATAGAAATGTCACTGACTCCTTGTATTGATTTTGTGTGCTCAGGTTTTGCTGAATTCCTGTATTAGTTCCAGCAATTTTTCTATATTGTTTTTGGGGTTTTTCCTTAAATATCTTGTTGTCTATGAAGAATGAAAGTTTGATTTTTTATTTGCTGATATGTATGACTTATCCACTTTTTTGTCTGATTGCTCAGGCTAGACGTCTAGTTTTATGTTGTATACGTGATGACAGTGTGCATTCCTGTCGTGATCCTGACCTTAGGGGAAAAGCTCTCAGGTTTTCCATGTTGTGGATGAGATTCTTTCTGTATCCTCTGTAGATGGCTTTTATGAATTTGGGTGTATCCCTCTATCCCTACCCAGGAAAAAGTTTTTATTAGAAAGAATAATTTGTTTTGTCAAATTATTTTTGGGCATCAGTTAAGAGGATAAAATGGCACTTATTCTTTGTTTTATTAATGTGTTTATCACATTGATAGATTACACATACTGAACCAGCCTTGCAGCCCAGGAATTAAGCCCTTTTGTTTTTCATAAATAATCTTATTAATATGCTGCTGGATCCTGCTGGTTAGGATTTTGGTGAGAAATTTGCATCCAGATTCATCAATGGTATTGTTCTATAATTCTCATTCTTACTGGAATCTTTGGTTTGGGGTCAAGGTAATACTGGCATCACAGAATGAGTCTGGCATTTTTCCTTTAAATTACATTATTTGGAATAGTTTTAGAAGAATAGATATTGATTGTTCTTGTGGAATTTCCCTGGTGAATGATCTGTACGTGTCATCTTGCTTTTGGGATACTTTTAATTCTGATTGATTTTTATTTCCAGGTAATTGTTCTGTGCAGCTTGTCCATTCATTATTATTTCTGTTTTCCTTGTCTTTATGTTCCTAGGATTGCATCTGTTTCTCCATATCACCCAGTATGTTGGCTTAAAACTGCTCATAATTTCTTCTTATACTTGCTTATAATTCTTGGGTGTTCATTGTGATTTCTCCTCATTTATTCATGATTTTATTAGTTTGGGTACTTTCACTTTTAAATTGTCAACATTATCTTGTGTTTTCTTACACTTACTAACTCCCAAGCAGGGAGACTGGCCCCGCACCCCTCCCCTTCCAATGCCTCTTCTTCGTTTCCCAGACTTAGGATTCTCTCATGTTCTATCATTCTCTAATTTTTCCCACTCATTTTCTCTCCTTTCCCCTTTATTCCTTTTCACTATATCTTATATTCTCTGAATGAATGAAACCATATAATGTTTGTCCTTCTCTGACTGACTTACTTCACACAAAATACTACCCTCCACTTCTACCCACGTTGAAGCAAATGGTGTGTATTTGTCATTTCTAATGGCTGAGGAACAGTCCATTGTATACATAGACCGCATCTTCTTTGTCCACCATCTGCCAATGGACACCGAGGCTCTTCCACAGTTCAGCTATGGTGGACAAATGTGCTGTCGATATTGGGTAGCAGGTGTCCTGGACTTTCACTGTATGTGTATCTTTGTAGTAAATCCCAGCAGTGCAATTGCTGGGTTGTCGCAAAGCTCCAGGGGAAGTAGAGGGATTTTAGTATATAGAACTAGACATTAATTTAAAATTTTTGAATTAGAAACAGGAATACATGTTTGGTGACAGGTGCTGAAGGTCAGGGGAATAGCAGCTGGAAAAATCATTGACCTCCGACCGATTCCCTATAGAGGAATAGGAACCTCAGATAATGCCTGTGAACACTTGTCCATGTTTCGTGAGTATCCAGCAGCACCCCATATTAACAGGCCTTTTCCATTAGTGCAGGAAGTCACCAAACAATCATGGGATGATGGGTATCTGGACAGGCTGAAAGTGAGGTGTGGGCTTCGGTGAGTTAGGAAAAGCAGCTGTGGTTTTAATACAATCCACATGTTACCACAGTGGAGTCATGATGGTTTTGGTTAATTAATATCTGATCCCAGTTAGGGATAAAATGGATCAATCAAACATATATAATCTCATTACCCCATATCCCAATGGTTATGAAATTTGAGGTGTAATTTCTCTCTTTCTAGCAAAATTAGATGAAAATATTAAAAGCATAGAGACATTTTAAAAATATTTAACATATATATTATGATAGATTTTCTGTCAGTTCTTAAACATTCCCATTTTCATTGCTGTATTTCAGGAAAAAAACACTATGTCACTTTTCAGATCTTAAGTTTTTTGAAGTGTAAAGGTCAACAGAGTTAGGCATATGCAGCACACGGCATCACCCTCAACCACCTCCAAAAGATCCTCATTTCTTCCACGACACCTGACATGAGGATCAGCCCTTCCATGCTCAGAGTCTCAGGAATGGGCTTTAGTCCTGCTCCTCACAGGACATCATCTGCACCTTTCCCGGACCTTCCGGGTTTTACTGATTTAATTGAATAGAGTTGAGTTATGGATAATATGTTACTGTTTATCAGTACTTATGTTCTTCCTTCCCTAATATAGAAAACAATTAAACAGAAGACCAATAATTTAATTTTAAAATAAACAAAATGAGCAGTCAAAATCAGTATATGAAAGTAGACACTCTAATCTCAAATCAAAGAAAATACTGTATAAAACCTTAAAATAGAAAGATTAATTATCTTTCATAGTATAACTCATTATATACTATTCAGATCAAGAAATTGCCCCTTGATAGTGTATTGACTCTTCAGTTTCACAGAGGTAGTAATTAATAAATCCCTGAATAATATAATATTTGGTTATTATAAGCATCTTCTTGAGTTACACTATGAATTTAAGGGACTTAAAACTGTTTAAGTTGTAATTAGTTTTACAGATTTTATTTAAATTACTGTTTTTAACATGTAGTGTAAGATCAGGGTATGGTGTACAATGGAATGAGTCAACTCTTCCATCAAATGTCTGATGACCATCACAACAGGTCCTGATTCCCTTCACCAGGAAGACTTCTCTCTGGACTCACACTAAAGTCCCCTCAATGTGTCACTCACATAATAATACAGGGCTCTCAGGCTGTTCATATGCAGATACAGCGTGTTCTTGGCATTGTCTCTGGAGATGGTGAATTGCCCCTTCACAGCATCTGCATAGCTTTTGCTGCTTCCACCAGTATTAACCCATGTGACCCACTGCAGCCCCTTCCCTGGAGCCTGGCTGACCCAGCTTATCCAGTAGCTCCTGAAGGTGAATCCAGAGGTCACATAGGAGAGTCTAATTGATCCCCCAGGCTTTACCAGGTCTCCCCGAGACTCCACCAGCTTCATCTCACCTTGGGCACCTGCAGACACAAGATATCCTGGTCAGGAAACTGTCCCACATCATGTTTCTCTCACTCACCTCCACTCACATAGTCAAGGTCTCCGTTCTCCAGGAATTTTTTTAATTTTTTATTTATTTATGATAGTCACAGAGAGAGAAAGGGAGAGAGGCAGAGACATAGGCAGAGGGAGAGGCAGGATCCATGCACCGGGAGCCCGACGTGGGATTCGATACTGGGTCTCCAGGATCATGCCCTGGGCCAAAGGCAGGCTCCAAACCACTGCGCCACCCAGGGATCCCTGCTCTCCAGGAATTATCTTCTAAAATAGCGACACGGAAAACCCACCTGAGCACAGACTGCATGGTGAGTTCTCTGTATTCTGTCCCAATACCTGAAAGGGGTCACCTAAGATTCCTGGGGCTGGGACTTCTCTCCCAGCTAAGGTTTCAGGCTGGGCTGGTTTAATAGCAGAGGTAGGGCGCTATTTGCATGTCTTCTGGGTACATATCAAATTTAGCAGTTAGCATCCTTATGATACTAGTTGCTCAGAACACATGTATGCATCATGGCAGAGTTTTGCAGACAGGATATGTGTCAGTAAATTGTGCTTTCTCCAACCTCATTTGGTGCCTGATTACTTATCATCAATTATCTTCCATTTCCCCACATACACACTCAAGATAGGTTATGAACATAACAATTTACCACCATTTACAGGTGTATAACTATTCACTGCAGAAGAGAGCTTGTGTGAGTGTCTGAGACCACACAGCAGTTTTAAGTGAGCCCCAGTGTCTTGACTGTGCTCCACACCATGGGACCTGGATCCTCCCTGAACCACTTCCAAGAAGGAACTGGACATGAGATTTGTTGGTTTCTGGAATTTCCAAAAGTGCCAATTGAGTGATGTGTGGATAGCAGGTCTCTTGGTCACACAAAAATGGAGACAAGTAGAAACCTTGACAGAGACTCACAGAGCTGATGGAGATGTTGTGTATTCAACCACCACAGGGGCATTTACACCTCCTCTCTCTGTACATATGACTGGGAATTCTAAATAAAGATACAAGAGTGGAATGATTATTAAAATAATTAATTCCATAAAATGTGACCAAAAAAGGATGTGTTGTACAGCCGTGTCCTCATCTATGGCATGGAGATCATTGTACTTGTACACTCACATATATTGCCATGAAAATATGAGTTATATTGATCATGGAGCTTGTCCTTGGCATTTTGGTTACAGGCACTATGATTATGTATTCAGAAATTGAGGACTCTTCCTTGTTTCCCCAGACTTAACAAACTGTTTACCATGTCCCTGCATCATGATGTTTGAAGAGAAACACGCTTTATTATCTTATTTATTCATCTGAATTGTACACTTGTGCTGTTTTAATATTTTGTCTTGAAAATAATGAATCTATAAACAGAGATGTTTGAGGTTCCTTGTAAACCAGATTTTCTGTATTTTTTGTGTGAATTTTTAGGTCTTTGTTTACTGGTTCATGCTAGGGCTCTGTTTTTAACTTTCTGAGTAACCTCAATACTGTTTCCTGGAGTGGCTGCACCCCTGTCCACCCACATATCATGACCAGAGAATTCTGCAAGGCCTCCGTTCTAGTGGAGGTGGTACCAGGTGTCATTTATCAAGCAGAGCAGACCACACCCAGTTAAAACTTATCACATCCTGGCCAAGGATCACACACTGCCCACTGCAGACAGGGAGAGCCTCTGTAGGTATGACCTGATGGAAAAAGATGCCAAAACAGAAGAACCCAGTGCATGCAGCACACACTAGAGACACTCTCTGAGGTACCAGACTATCCACGCTATATAACCTCTTCCTCAAAAAACTTCTTTTTGGAGGAGGAATCATAACTGGCTTTTCTAACACAGAGAAGAAGGTAGATGGTTCGAGAAACTGCCATGCTGGAGTTCTTCTGATTGCCATCAGTATTTGGTTTCCTCAGACTGATCCCCATAACCCTGCAGTTTGAGCAGAGGGCTCCAGTTACATGTCCATTTGTAGGACTTTCCGTCACTGAATGGATCGTGTGCATCAGGAAGACTGCCAGCAGTCCACACCCTCAAACTGGCTGAAACATCCACTGAACGGTGATAGAGGGTGTTGCTAATAATAGTCCTGCTATTCGGTTCTATTGGAGCTCATCTATTGTCCCCCATGAAGCTTGTGTGTCATTGGAGACAAGAATGAGATCATATGCATGGTCCTCAGGTGGCAACTGTCACTTCCTGCAAATCATATAATGATTGTATCATACTCAATGAACTTTCTACATTAAAAGAGCTCTTAAGTGCATAGAAGTGCTGGATCAGGGGAAAGAGGGATATAAGATTATGATATTGTGTGATAAATGGCAGAGTGAGGTTTAGAGTTTCCAGGTAACACAGAAGGTAGTTATCCCAAAATCTTTGTTTTTTTTTTGTTTATAACTTTAAAAACAGGCCTTTATTTTTTGCATCAAATACAGGTGTTCCAAATATCCAAAGGATGGAATAAGGTGGGTCAGCCTACCGTCTAAGGCTAAAATGATTGACATGATTTAATTCATGTCCAGTTAAAGAAACATTATCACCACAAAAGGCTAAATAAAAATAACACCATTTAGAGAAGTTAAAGTATTTTTCTTTTTTCATTTTTAAATGAAAAGTGTCTAAAGATATGAAAATCTTTAAAGATGACTGGCATAAATGGCCAAGATTTTTGTTAAATGCAGTATAAAACAAGGAGAAATAATTTGTTGTCTGCATGATATGTGCAAGGTGAAGGAGTATTTTAACCTTTTTTTCTTTATTTAAATTCAACTTGCCAGCATACAGTATACCATAGTATACCACCCTGTATTTGTCACATCATATGTGGTAACTGGCTGACGGGCGTTGAGGAGGACATCTGATGTAGTGAGAACTTAGTGTTATGCTGTATGTTGGATAAATGAATTTACATATCACATCATCTTTCAAACAAGAAAGTACTGAGGATTTTGAAAAACACCCATTTTGGAGGTCTCTAAGAAAACTGAGTTCTGGGACACCTGATTGGCTCCATGTTTGAGCTTCAGCCTTCAGCCCAGGTCAGGATTATGGAGTCCTGGAGGTGAGTCCTACCTCAGGCCCCCCAGAGAAAGCCTGCTTCTCCCTCAGCCTGTGTCTCAGCCTCTCTCTGGGTCTCTAATTAATAAATAAATAAAATATGTAAAAGAGATAAAACAGAGTTCAGGGAATAATATATCCCCCAAACTACAAAGAGGCATGTGTATCCACTGACATACCAGTGCTCTACATGATTTGTGGAGAAGTCTTGGATTTCCCTAGAAGTGAGAGGGTTTCCAGGTGAGATGACCATTGGATCCCTGGACTTATAAAGTATATTTCCATCCGGAATCATAGGGAGCATCTGCCAACTCATTGAATCCATGAATACAAGAATATCCATGGAAGACAGATGTCATCTAATTTATTTGTCTCAATGTCTGTGCTGTTCATCTCATGTTATCATCTCTACTGTTAGACTGAGCAACACACATGACCTTCCCTGGTTCTCATTACAACAGATCGGAATGATTTACACCAACATCGACTCTGTGGCTCCGGGCTGCAGCAGACAGATCATAGGTCTTGTCAAGCTCTGTTTTCCTAGGATCTAATTATATATATTTTATCCAGATGAGATCAGAGATCATAATTAAAAAGAGTTCTACTTTCTGTACAACCTTGCTGACATTTAGTATTGTCATAGTTTAATTTATTCAATTCAGTAATTTAGTCAATAGGTGGAGATGTGTTGTATTGTGAGGATCATTATATTTACATTTATCATTTACCTCTTTCCAGGGAATAGAACATTAATCTGTTACATGTTTCTTAAAGAAATCCTGAGAATAGTGCCACCATCAAGGATGTGGAGGATGTAGGGTTGGTGATGCTCCCCACATGCCTATTCACCATTCCTATTTGGGCTGCATAAAATCTGAAGTGCTCTAGAAGTCCCCTATGGGCATTTCAGATTGCTGGTCTTCAAATTTTGCGGGAAAACCCCTGCCAAACTCTGCTGATCATGGTTCATCTATAGAGAAAGGTGTCAGACTGTTTCTGGATCTTAGAATCTACAGCAGGAAGCCTGTGTCCCTAGTTTAGCATGGAAACTGAGCTTTCCATCTTGAAGTGCATGGTATTTGAGCACCTAAGCCCAAGATTGGGGCACACACAGTGCCTCTCCATCACCAAATGGAAGAAGTGTTGGGTTCTGGAGCAATCCTGAGGACACAGCATGTCCCATTAAGGAGCTTCCAAATCCTCATGGAACCCAGTCCTGCTCCACTGCATTCAGTCTCACACCCTGCACATATGAACTCATGGAAAGAGTAAGAAATTTTTTGAAAGGGGAAAGAAAAGCGGAGCTTCATCCACAGATGGTTCTGCAGATATTCAGGCACCACTTAAGAGTTGCACTCAGTAGACTAAAATTGTCTTCACATCCCTGATGCAGCTGGCTTTTGAGATGAGTGGAATTTCCTTTCAAGATGGGATTAGAGCGCTAAGTAGGTACCAATAGCCTGTAAGGAGGAGATCAAGCAGAGACCCTTCAGAATGAAGGTGTTGGTCTCCCTCTCAAGTAATGGGCTGTGACAAGCTGAAGAGTTGCTGAAATCAGAGTGTATGTAGTTGGTAGATGAAGAAGGAAGGTCAATTAACAATTTGTATTCTCATTTGGTTACTAAAATGAGGATTGTAAGTGTCATGCATATTGCCTCCTTGTATTATTTCAGATCTGTTTGCTAACAAACACAAGGGGAGAGGAGTTACGATGTCAGACCTGCAGGGGATCCTGGGCTTGTGTCATCCCTGAACACAGCTGGATATTTATCAAATAATTCTGAGCTAACAAGAAATCAATTGGAGGATGAGAGAACAAAAAATGCTAGTCTTAAAAAAAATGCTAGTCTGCAAGTAGAAAATCGACACGTTTTGGAATGTTGGCGGTGTGGAGTGTTGTGTTGGGGAGAAAATTTTCTGTGGGGCTGGGACAGGGAAGGAAACTACTTCCTGAAGCTACTACAATTAGGATAAGCAGAAAAGAGGAAAATTGTTTAGACTTCATTTCGTTATATGAGTTCATCACAGAAATCCACCCACTTGAGGATATGGTTGGTTAAAGGTGATTAGATGACATAGCAGGCTGGAATCTAAAACAATGTTTTTAAAGATACAACTAGGTTTGTGCAAACATTGAAGACACTCAAGAATCACTTATTTTATTTTTTTTAATTTATTTTTTATTGATGTTCAATTTACTAACATACAGAATAACCCCCAGTGCCCGTCACCCATTCACTCCCACCCCCCGCCCTCCTCCCCTTCTACCACCTCTAGTTCATTTCCCAGAGTTAGCAGTCTTTACGTTCTGTCTCCCTTTCTGATATTTCCCACACATTTCTTCCCCCTTCCCTTATATTCCCTTTCACTATTATTTATATTCCCCAAATGAATGAGAACATATAAAAGAAAAAAGCCATTGTCAGCCCAAAATTAAAACTGATGTTACAGAAATGCTGTCCCAAATGCATGAAAAAAGGGGACGGATGAAACAACAGCATTGGGGAAATAGAAAAATGTTGGTGGTGTTTGATAGGGTTCATACTGGATGCATAGATTGCTGTTGGTGGCATAGACATTATATAATATTTAATTTTCCAATCCATAAGAATAAACTGTTTTCCATATATTTCTGTCTTTTTTAATGTCTTTCATATGTATTTTAGAAATATTAGACTAGGTCCTTTCCTCTTTGGTTAGGATTATTCCTCATTATCTGAAGTTTCTTTTGTTTTTCAAATTTTATTTCTTAATTATTTTTCATTGGAGTGAGCTTTGCCAACATATAGTATAACACCCAGTGCTCATCCCATCAAGTGACGCCTGATTGCCCGTCACCCAGTCATCGCTAACCCGGCCGACCTCCCTTACCAGTATCCCTTCCCAGAGATCCTTCCCAGAGTGCATTTCCCAGAGTTAGAAGTCTCTCATGTTCTGTCGACCTCTCTGGTATTTCCCACTCATTTTATCTCCTTTCCACTTTACTCCCTTTCACTAATTTTTATATTTCCTGAATGAATGAGACCTTATGTTTGTTCTTCTGCGACTGACTTACTTCACTCAGCATAATACCCTCCAGTTCCAATCATGGCGAAGCAAATGGTGGGTGTTCTTCATTTCTAATGGCTGAGTAATATTCCATTGTATATATAGACCACATCATCTTTATCCATTATTCTTTCGATGGACACTGAGGCTCCTTCCAGTTTGGCTACTCTGGACATTGCTGCTATAAACATTGGGGTGTAGGTATCATGGTCTTTCACTGCATCTGTATCTTTGTAGTAAATCCCAGTAGTGCAATTGCTGGGTAATAGGAAAGCTCCAGGGGAAGTTGAGAGATTCATAGTATATAGAACTAGTCATTAAATTAAAAATATTGAATTAGAAAAAGGAATCCACTTTTTGTGTCAGGTGGTGAAAGTCAGGGGAATAGCACACGGTAAACATGAATTGTTGAGCTCTGACCTATTCCCTCTAAAGGAACAGTAGCTTCAGATGAATGCCAGTAGACACTTTTCATGCTCTCTGAGTATCCAGAAGAACCCCGTATTAACAGGTCTTTCCCATTAGTGCAGGAAGTCCACAAACAGGGATGTCATGGGATGATGGTGTCTGTAGAGGCTGAAAGTGAGGTGCGGTCATGGTTGAATTAGGAACGGCAGCTGTAGTTTCAATTTCAACACCAATATTACCACAATGGAGTCATGACGGTTTTGGTTAATTAATATCTGCTTCCAGTTGGGGATAAAATGTATAAATCAGACATATCCAATCTCATTACTCCATATCCCAATGTTTATAAACTTTTGAGGTATAATTTGTCTCTTTCTAGCAACATTAGATGAAAATATCAGAGTCATAGACATGTTAAAAAGATTTAAAATATATATATTATGAAGGATTTTCGTTAGTTCTTAAAAATGCCCATCCTTCTGTTGACGTCATGAACACTGGGGGTATGCTTTATGTTGCCAAATTGACTCAAATAGAAAATATATAAAAATATATTTTAAAAATAGTGTTAAGGAAAACCCAGCTGAGCACAGACTCCATGGTGAGTTGTGTTTTGTCCTGATAACTGACATTTTCCTGGGGCTGAGGTTCCTCTCCCAGATGCAGGGTCATGTCTGGGCTGTTTTATTCAATAGAAGGTGGCCTCTAGATACATGTCCTGTCAGTATATAGTCAGCTTGGGATCATTTTTCTGAAGCTACTGTATTAGGGATCACATGATTTTGCTAAATTTAGAATTTAGCTGAATTTCAGAGAGTTTCATGTAATGCAGTTCTATTTGTAAGTCTCTAACAACTCAGTCAACGTGTTCCACTGCAGTTAAGTCTGATCTTCTGTAATCGCTTTGATGAGCTTACCTGACACAAAATAAGCTCATTCAGGCAGGGTTTTAGATATAATAACCTGGTGTGAGAATGAACATTTTCCATTGTATAGCTATATTTCTATTTTTCTTATACTTCCTAAACTAAGAGTGTAGTGCTGCATTTACACTGTAAGTTTTTCATGAATTCCTTTTACATTCAAATACTATATTCCATCTAGGAGAAGAAAAATATCTACCATGATCCTCTTCTACAGATTTATCAGGTATTTTTCATAACAAATGCAGCAGGAAATTTCAGTTTGAATTCAATTTCAATTTGTGCCTCTGATCAACCATAATTTTGGTTTTCTTAGATCAGTCCCCCGACCCTGTGGGCTGCATACAGGACTTCTGATCTGTCTCAAAATTTAACCCATTCCATGTTTGTTTTTTTAATATATTATTTATTTATTCAAGAGAGACACAGAGAGAGAGAGTGAGAGAGAGAGAGAGATGCAGAGACACAGGCAGTAGGAAAACAGGCTCCATGCAGGGAGCTTGCTGTGGGACTCTATTCCTGATCTCCAGGATCAGGCCCTGGGCTGAGGGTGGTGCCAAATAGCTGACTCATCTGGGTACCCCCATTTCCATCTTTGAATAGATCATATGCATCAGGAAGACTGCAAGCAGAGCCCACCACACAAATGACACCTGTGTCACCTCTACAGAGACATGGCCAATGGATGCTAATAATATATCTGTAATTCTAATCCTTTGGGAGCATCTGTGCCTTCCTGGAAGCCCCAACCTCACTGCTAGGAGGTGCATTGCTCCATTTTGTCACCCGTTGGATGACCTTATGTGTATGTACTACACATGTCTATAATTACTTCCTGAAACTTAATATAATATTAGTATAATACTCAATAGGCTTTACAAACACAAATGAGTCATTAGGATCCAGAATCAGAGTAGGGGTGAAAATAAGTTTATGATATTCTGAAACAAAACACCAGGATTCAAGGTTCTCCTCCAACATATAAATCAGAAAGAATTCACCACACCATCTTTATTATAAGAAAATATGGGAGAGAGAAGTGAACATGTCAGAAGATTAGGGGGACTCAGGGATTGTCACATCCCTAGAACAGCTGGATAGTTATTGAATCATTTTGAACACCCATGAAATCAATCAGAGTTGAAAAAACAACAGAAAGACCCCTAAAAGTATACTGAGCAGGTTTTGGAGTGTTGGAGCTGTCTGCTGTTGACATTGGGGAGATACAACCGTGGGGATGACAGCAGGAGGGAGGTTGCTTGCAGAAGCTACAGTCAAGGACTTTAAGGACAAGAGAGAAACGTATGAACTTATAGAATTCTACTCCTGCGGGGGACGGACCTGGCATGATGGTGCTCAAATGGAAAAATGGGGTAATTTCCTGGATCTAAGGACCCCCTGAGTGCCAAGAAGAAAAAGTGGCACTATGTGTTGCATGTTGAAGAAGGACTGGAACCTGAAGTCGTGTGAACATTGGGTCTGAGTGCAGGCGTTGTGCTGTGTTTCCATAAACTGAACTCTGTGTGGTCCTGTGATTTCTATTCTGAAACCAGCAGGCAGAAACTAGACCGTTTCTCGTGACAACCCCTCGGAGGACCAGCCCAGGTCTAAACTACAGGAGCCTTCCATATTTTTTTTGAGCCTTCCATTTGACGATTAGAGACCCTTTCATGTGCCTGAGATAAACCAGCTCAGGCACAGGTATGGTGAAGTTGGAATTCAGAGGTAGACTGAGGACAGAAAGGGCTTGATGGCTGTCCTCTGAGGGCTCCCTGAAGACTCGGGGGTGCAAACATTCATTCCCAGGCTAGAGGTAGGAGACCATGTTCATAACTGCTCTCCAATACAGCCAGGAAGAGAGTCACAAAACCCCAAAAAAGGACTCAACAATGTGGGATGTGAGCATCTACAGAGGAAAGAAAACCAGCAGCAAATGATAACAATCCATTGCCAACTGTACTGTGCATTTAGACATCCATGTAAGTCCAGCTCAGGTCCAGGGCTGCACACTGTAAGAGGAACTGTGTGCCCCATCACTTGCTCCGTCCTCTCACATCAATTTTCTGAGCGTTCCTTTCTGGGGACAGCTGCGATTTGTATAAATATTTATGAAATCCTTCAAGCCAACCAATGCCCTGCTTCTGAGCATTCAGAGCTGCTCCCCTGCCTTGCTGAGCATGAGTGGACTTACCTTCCCTGAAATAGATTCACTGTCATGTAATTTCACATGTTGACTATGAAATAGAATGGTAGAGCTGTTAGATATTGACGTGACCAGGACATGTTACATGGTTGTTGCAAATCCATGACAGAAATGATTGCATTTAAATAAAACGATGATGTAAATAAGTCATGTAAGACCCTTGAGGGGTTCCATTGAGGAAATCCTAAAGGGAAACTGATCTCATGTCCAGACGGAGAGTCACATATGGAGGTGGGTTTGAAATGAGAACACGGGGTACCAAATGTTCATCCAGTGACAAGGGACACACCTAACAGGCATCAGTACAACACAACCTTGTAAGCTGATGGTGAGACATGAATCTCACTGGGTCATCTCATCCTTATCTTCTGGAAACGTTATAAAAGAACATCCTTAAACTGAAGTTACCAAGTGTCTGAGTATCTCTGGCTCTCTTGTATCATTGTTCTCCTTCTGTGTGTCCACTGTGACTTTTTGACATCTACCTCTGGTTTGCACAGGTTAGTCCTAGTTGCAAGTGAGAAATGCACCCTTCACTGTGGGAGGGCCATTAACTGATACTTCTCACAACAAATACAGCAGGGCTATGCCAGAGCATATATGTGTCCCTAATATCTCTATCTGTGCCATAAAAATCTTAGGATTATATGTTCATACTCTGTGAAAAATGTCCAGGATGATTTCACAACGATTGCTTTGAATATGTAGAAGGTTCTGAGCAGTATAGAGATTTTCACAGTATTTATTTTTGTTTTTGTTTTAAAGATTTATTTATTGATTCAGGAGAGTCACAGAGACAGATGCAGAGACATAGGCAGAGGGAGAAGCAGGCTCCCTTCAAAAAGCCTGATGCAGGACACCATCCCAGAACCCCAGGGTCACAACCTGAGCCCATTGCAGACACTCAAACTCTGAGCAACACAGGTGTCCTGACAGTATACATTGTTCTAATCCATGGGCACGGAAGGGGTTCCCTCTTTGTGTCTTCTTCAATTTCTTTCTGAAGTCATCAAACAGGTAGAAACATTTTGGGTAAAAAAAAAACAGAAACAGAACTACAGCTGGAGGGCATACAATGTTTTTAGACTAGCTTTATTTTAAAGTCTTTATGATCAAAATTGCATGGTATTGGCAAAAACAACACATAGATCAATGGAACAGAACAGAGAGAGCAGAAATGGACCCTCAACTCATTGGTCAACTACTCCTCAAGAAGAAAGAAAAAAAATATCTAAGGAAGAAATTCTCATCAATAAATGGATCTGAAAAAGAATTGGACAGCCACTGGCATTAGAATGAACGTGGACCATTCAGCTACACCAAACACACAGATAATCTCAAAATGGATGAAATACCAAAATCTGAGATAGTAATTCATCAAAATCCTAGAGGTGAATTCTGGTGGAAACTTTTTTCCTCACCTGCAGCGACTGCTAGCAAGGCACCTCTCAAAAGACATAGGAAATAAAGGGAAAAATAAACTATTAGGACTTCATCAAGAGAGAATCTGTACAACAATGCAACAGGTGACAATATGAAAGGCAACCTACAGAATAGGACAAGATATTTCCTTAACAAAGGCAGCACCCAACAAAACAATCAGTCCAGTCATGAAATTGGGAGAATACATGAACAGGCATTCTCCAAAGAAGACCGACAAATGGCCAACAATGAGATGAGAAAAATGATCCACATGACTTGTCATCACGGAAATACAAATGAAAACCACACTAAAATCCCACTTATACAACTCAGAATGGATAAAGCAACAAGGCCATATACAATAAATATAAGGGAGGATATTGAGAAAGTGCAACCCTCTTCCAGTATTGGTGGGATTTAAGGCTTTTTGAGCCACACCAGAAAACAGAATGGAATGTCCTGAAAAAGTGAGAATAGTACCACTCCAGGAACCAGCCATTGCCTTTAAGGGAATTTACACCAAAAACACAGATTGATTTATTTATTTATTTATTTATTTATTTATTTATTTATTTATTATATAAATTTATTTTTATTGGTGTTCAATCTGCCAACGTATAGAATAACACCCAGTGCTCATCCTGTCAAGTGCCCACTTCTGTGCCCTATGACACAGTCACCTCCACCCCAACCCAACTCCCCTTCCACCACCCCTAGTTCTTTTCCCAGAGTTAGGAGTCTTTCTGTCTCCCTTTCTGATATTTCCCACTTTTTTCTCCTTTCCCCTTTATTCCCTTTCATTAAAATACAAAGACATAGATTTAATGAAATGAAGGGACACTTGTACCTCAATGTTCACAGCAGCAAAGTCCACAACAGCCAAACAGTGGAAGGAGCCTCAGTGTCTATTGACAGATGAATGGATAACGAAGCTGTGGTCTATGTATACAATGGAATATTACTCTCCCATTAGAAAGGACGAATACCCACCAATTGCTTCGACGTGGATGGACCTGGAGCATATTATGTTGAGTGAAATAAGTCAATCAGAGAAGGACAAACATATGGCCTCATTCATTTGGGGATAATAAAAATAGTGAAAGGGATTATAGGGGAATGTAACGAAAATGAGTGGGAAAATCAGAGAGGGAGACAGAACATTAGACTCCTAACTCTGGTAAACAAACAAGGAGTAGAGGAAGGGGAGGTAGGCAGGGGGTAGGGTGCCTGGGTGATGGGAACTGAATGGGGAACTTGATGGGATGAACACTGGGTGTTATGATATATGTTGGCAAATCCCACTCCAATAAAAAATATACAAAAAAGACGTACTTTATATATACAATTGGATAGCAGTCACACATAATGAATAACATGAAATAATGTTCCCTTCAGTATGGATGGAACTGGAGGCATTATATTGAGAGAAATAAATCAATCACAGAAAGGCAATGATATGGTCTCATTCATATTGAAAGAGACTATAAGGGAAGGAGTGAAACTTAGTGGGGTAAGACTAGAGAGGAAGACAAATCAGGAGACACACTTAACTCTGGGGAAAAAAACAACTGAGGGTCACTGGAAGGGAGGAGGTGGGGAAAGGGGTAAGTGGATGATGGGAGTTAAGGAGGGTACATGATGTGATGAACACTGAGGGTATAGTGAATGTTGGTAAATTCAATTTAAATAAAGAGAAAATGACTATCACCCATGCCCCATGCTGGAACATCATAGATGGACTGGGCAGATCAAACAACAGACACTAATTCTCACAGATCTGGAGTCTGGGTGTCTGAGGTCCAGGTGCAGGAAGCTGTGGTGTCTGGAGAGCACCCACATCCTACCCCGTCCTTTCTCCATCACCTTACATGGGACCAGGGTGTAGGGAACTTTCCCAGTTGAAGAGTATAAGGACTTATCTGACAATGAGGCTGCACCTCCAGATGTAACTGCACCCCTAAGGCCCCACCTACTCCCCGCATCATATGAGTATTATGTTCCAACACGGGGATGGTTGAAGTCACACACAATGAGCTGACATCTGCACCCGAAGGATCCATGAGTTATTCCCTACAAGTCGAAGGTCCTCCAATCCAGCTCCTCAACCTGAGGATCCTCATGGATTCAGTAGAAGTTTCTGGTCTCTGAGCATACGGAGTACACATGACCTTCAAAGGCAGCTGGTGACTGTGGGGAGAGGACAGCTTCCATCTGAGAACTGGTAGGATCTTGGCCTATTTGTATTATCATTTTAGGTTTCATGCTGCTTCCATGCATTATCCATCTTCTTTTCCTGTGACTCAGGCATTTGTCTACTTAGAAGTACCATGTCATTCTTTTGTCTTCCCAGGTTGATGCTTGTTTAGTGAACTTATTCCTCACACCATGTCCATTCTTTATTGCCTGATAGCTCCCTGATATTCCATCCCTGCTCTTCTCCTCTACCCAAAGGATAAGAAATGAAACAATAACCCAGGAGTTCCCTCTTTTGATACAGTTGGGACACTGACTCCACACAAGCCCCTCGTGGAGCAGGACCCCGTCCCCACCACTGACCCACAACACACAACCTGAGCCAGTGTCCTTCCATGGCACCATCCAGGCATTTATGATGTAATTAGAGGCCTGTCTGGCTCCCGACGGATATGAAGGTGAAGGTGATAAAAGCTTATACTCTCATGATTGTGTGTGTGTGTGTGTGAGTGACCTCTGGGTCGACATCACTACCAAGTCATGCTGGGAATCTCTCTCACTCCCCAGACATTTTAACATTTTTGTAGAACTTCTCTTTTCTATTGTGTGGATTGGAGATTTCTCTATGTCGTGATGGTGCAAGACAGCATGTTAGCTTGGGGTCCTGTGATCCACAGTGAGTGTCATCAGGACTCATGAAAACGTTCAGATGATGTGAATGGAGTTATTTGTAATTGATGAATATTTCTGGTCAGGAAATATTAAGTACAAGTAACTGCAAGCACTATAGTTGAATTCTAAGTCTCTAAGAAAGAGGCTGAATAGGTAAACACACAATCAAGTGTTCAGAGAGATTCCCTGGGGGAAACTACTCCATGGAGAAGAAGCCCAGACCCAGACAGGAGACCTGCCCAGAACCTCCCTCTGCACCTGCTCCTGGGCCTTCAAGACAGAAGTGGTGAGGAGTGTGCACACCCTGGTGGTCCTGATCCCCTTCCACACGGATGTTTGTGGTCCCTTCACTGTGTCTGCACAGTAATACACGGCCGTGTCCTCAGCTCTCAGGCTGTTCATCTGAAGATACAGCTTGTTCTTGGCATTGTCTCTGGAGATGGTGAATCGGCCTTTGTAGCGTCTGTGTAACCTGTGCTACTTCCATCATAGCTAATATATGCGACACACTGCAGCCCTTTCCTGGAGCCTAATGGACCCAGCTCATGTCATAGTTACTGAAGGTGAATCCAGGGGCCACACAGGAGACTCTCAGGGACCCCCCAGGCTTCACCAGGTCTCCCTCAGACTCCATCAGCTGCTCCTCACCCTGGACACCTGCCAACACAAGACATCCTGGTCAATAAACTCCCACATCCCCTGTTTCTCTCACTCACCTCCACTCACAGACTCAAGGTCTCTTTTTCTCTACGAATTACTTTTTAAAATAGCGACAAGGAAAACCCAGCTGAGCACAGACTCCATGGTGAGTTGTCTCTGTTCTGTTCTGATCCCTGAAGGGGATCACCTGGGGATCCTGGTTCTGGAGCTCCTCTCCCAGCTGCAGGGTAGGGGCTGGGCTGGTTTAATCACTAGGGGGAGGGCTCTTTTTGTATGTCCTCTGATAATATAGTCACCTCCAGACCTCAATTCTATTCTTTATAAGTTATATACTTATGTTATACTTTATCAGTTATATACAATTCTTTATAAGTTATATTACTTCACAACTGTAGATCACTTTCTTTTGTTGATACAGTCGACTTATGATGTTCTAATCCATCAACGTATTTATATTTGCCTTTGTGCCTTTTTAAAACTCTGTCATTAATATAGGTCATTTTCTAAAAAGTATTTCCTCTCCGTAATGAAGTTTAATAATAAATATGAATTTTTGATACCAGTGTAAAAGAGATTGTTTTTTATATTTAATAGAGATAATTTGTTGTTAGTGTGTAGAAATCAGCTTTATTGTATATGATTGTTTATTTAATAATAAATTTATTTTTTATTGGTGTTCAATTTGCCAACATACAGAATAACACCCAGTGTTCATCCCGTCAAGTGCCCCCCTCAGTGCCCGTCACCCATTCACCCCCAACCCCCACTCTGCTCCCCTTCCACCACCCCTACTTTGTTTCCCAGAGTTAGGAGTCTTCATGTTCTGTCTCCCTTTCTGATATTTCCAACCCATTTCCTCTCCGTTCCCTTTATCCCCTTTCACTATTATTTATATTCCCCCCATTGAATGAGAACATATAATGTTTGTCCTTCTCCAACTGACTCATTTCATTCAGCATAATACTCTCCAGTTCCTTGCACGATGAAGCAAATGGTGAGTATTTGTAATTTCTAATGGCTGAGTAATACTCCATTGTACACATAAGCCACATCTTCTTTATCCATTCATCTTTCAACAGACACCGAGGCTGCTTCCACAGTTTGGCTATTGTAGAAATTCCTGCTACAAACATCAGGGTTCAGGTGTTCGGTCATTTCATTGCATCTGCATTTTTGAGGTAAATACCCAGCAGTGCAATTGTTCGGTCATAGGGCAGATCTATTCTTAACACTTTGAGGAAACTCAACACAGTTTTCCAGAGTGGTTGCACCATTTTACATTCCCACCAACAGTGCAAGGGGGTTTCCTTTTCTCCGCATCCTCTCCAAAATTTGTGGTTTCCTGCCTTGTTGATTTTCCCCATTCTCACTGGTGTGATGTGATATCTCATTGTGGTTTTGATTTATATTTTCCTGATGGCAAGGGATGCGGAGCATTTTCTCATGTGCTTGTTGGCCATGTCTATGTCTTCCTCTGTGAGATTTCTGTTCATGTCTTTTGCCCATTTCATGATTGGATTGTTTGTGTCTTTGGTGTTAATAGATTCCTTACAGATCTTGGAAACTAGTCCTTAACGTGATATGTCATTTGCAAATATCTTCTCCCATTCTGAAGGTTGTATTTAGTTTTGTTGACTGTATCCCTTGTTGTGCAAAAGCTTCTTATCTTGATGAAGTCCCAATAGTTCATTTTTGCTTTTGTTTCTTTTGCATTCGTGGATGTATCTTATGAGAAGTTACTGTAGCCGAGTTCAAAAAGGGTTTTGACTGTGTTCTCCTCTAAGATTTTGATGGAATCTTGTCTCACATTTAGGTCTTTCATCTATTTTGAGTTTATCTTTGTGTATGGTGCAAGAGAGTGGTCTAGTTTCATTCTTATGCATGTGGATGTCCAATTTTCCCAGCACCATTTATTGAAGAGACTGTCTTTCTTCTAGTGGATAGTCTTTCCTCCTTTGTCAAATATTAGTTGACCATAAAGTTGAGGGTCCACTTCTGGATTCTCTATTCTGTTGTATTGATCTATGTGTCTCTTTTTGGGCCAGTACGACACTGTCTTGATGACCACAGCTTTGTAGTACAACCTGAAATCTGGCATTGTGATGCCCCCAGCTATGGTTTTCTTTTTTAAAATTCTCCTGGCTATTCACGGTCTTTTCTGATTCCACACATATCTCAAAATAATTTGTTCTAAGACTCTGAAGAAAGTCCATGGTATTTTGATAGGGATTGCATTAAACGTGTAAATTTCCCTGGGTAACATTGACATTTTCACAATATTAATTCTGCCAATCTATGAGCATGGAGTATTTTTCCATCTCTTTGTGTCTTCCTCAATATCTTTCAGAAGTCTTCTTTAGTTTTTAGGGTATACAACCTTTACCTCTTTGGTTAGGTTTATTCCTGGGTATCTTATTTTTGTGGGTGCAATTATAAATGGGATTGACTGCTTAATTTCTCTTTCTTCAGTCTCATTGTTAGTGTATAGAAATGCCACTGACTTCTGGGCATTGATTTTGTATCCTGCCACAATGCAAAAAAATCATTTTTGCTTTTGTTGGCCTTGCCTTTTTAGGTATGCATTGGAAAAAATTGCTGTCGCTAAGTTCCAAAAAGTTGTTCCCTCTCCTCTCCTGACAGAGATTTAGACGGATTGTTGTCTCACATTTTTTTCCTGTTGTCTCACATTTTAATTACTTTTATTTTATATTTTTGTTTGGTATACGAGAATGGTCCAGTTTAATTATTCTACAGAGGTTGTTCAATTTTATTTATGTCAATTATTTTTGAGACTGCTTTATTTTCCCAGTGAATATTCCTTCCTACTTTCTCGAAGATTTTTACCATATATTTGGAGGTCCATTTCCTGGTTCTCTATGGTGTTCTATTCATCTATGTGTCTGTTTTTGTGCCAGGACCGCACCGTATTAATGATCATAGCTATGGTGTATAGCTTGAAATCATGCATTCTGATGCCCCAGGTTTGGTTTTCTTTTGAAGTTCTTTATAGATCTTGGAAACTAGCCCTTTATCTGATATGTCATTTGCAAATATATTCCAGCCAGCACTGGCCTTGATGCTCCCAGCCTAGCCTTTTTTTTTTAATTTATTTATTTATGATAGTCACAGAGAGAGAGAGAGAAAGAGGCAGAGACACAGGCAGAGGGAGAAGCAGGCTCCATGCACCGGGAGCTCGATGTGGGATTCGATCCCGGGTCTCCAGGATCGTGCCCTGGGCCAAAGGCAGGCGCCAAACCGCTGCGCCACCCAGGGATCCCCAGCCTAGCCTTTTACTCCCATTAATGTAGGTAATTTTTATTATACAATATTTTATACTTCCTGAAGTTGAATCCTAAATACTTTATTTTTAATGCTGGTGTCAACAGAATTATTATGTTAATTGTCTTTTAGGTAATTTGTTGTTAGTGTGTTGAAACATAAATTTATTTTCTATGTTGATTCTGTATCCTATAGATTCTCTGAACACACTCATTAGTTCTAAGGGTTTGTGAGTGGATTTGTAGGATTTGACCCTGTAGCATTTCATGTCATATGGACTCAAATAAGAGGAAGTGTGGCAAGATGGGTGAGAACCTCTGGGACAGGAAAGCCCACCCCAGAGAAGTGGGAACTTTAAAAAATCTATACTGTATTCTTCCTTAACTGAAAAGCGCTTAGCAGGGAAATTGGACAGAATCGCAGGAGGGGCAGTGAAGCCTCCAGTTTCCCAGAGTCACTAAGAGAGGAAGTGCACCATGGGGGAAAGCGCACCAAAAGTTGTGGATAGGTCCCAGTAAAGAGCTGGAGTGCAGCCTGCAGGGCATTTGGGAGAAGCCAGGGAAGCAGGGGCTCCGGACAGTGGGGTCTGTATATTGCGGCCTTTAGGAGATTCGGGCCATGGGAGCGCAATTCCAGAAGTGCATGGCCCTGGATCCCAGGGCACCCATCAGACAAAACCCAGGATCCTGCATTGCCCCAGGGACAGCCAGGACTCTCCTGCTGCCTGAATCACCAAGCTTGCAGGTCAGTGCCCCCACTACCCTGGGAGCATCTAAGCCAGTGGGGGGGGGGACCGGGAAACTGGGTTAGCTACTGCAGGGAGCTGACTCCAGGGCTGGAGACCTTGCTGTTGCCATTGTTGTTGTTCCTCCATCAGAAAGAATCAATACCCACCATTTGCTTTGTCATGGATGCAACTGGAGAACGTTATGCTGAGTGAAATAAGTCAGTGAGAGAATGAAAGCAAACATATGTTCTCACTCATATGTGGAATATAAGAAATATTGCAAGGGATTATAAGGGAAAGCAGAGGAACAGAGTTGGGAAAATTAGAGAGGAAGACAAACCATGAGAGACACTTAATTCTGGAAACAAAGTAATGGTCTCTGGAAGAGAGGTGGGCAGGTGGATGGAGCGACTCATTGATTGTGCAGGTCAAGAAAAATTAAGGCCATTCCACCAGAAGTTTGGCATTAGCACAAGTACAGCCATCTTAGGCCCCTGTGAATAAGAACTGAACTTTAGAGAAAAAAACTGCAGAATGTCCTTGGCAGGGAATCCCATATCAGAAAGACAACAGAGCTTGCCCAGGGAGAGAATCCTATATCAGAAAGACTACAGCCCAAGCCAGTGACAGAAAGCCCCATATTAGAATGAGAAGAAAGCTCCATGCCCCCTGAAAGCCACATCTCAGAATGTAAACAAAACTTGAGAAATTCCCCACCCCTTCTGAAAATCCCCAAGACCAGCCCATATAAAATCCAGCTGTAACCCACTTTGGGTTCCAAGTCCCTGCTCAGCTGTGTTTGGGTATACTTGGACCCAAGCTCGGGCTTGCTAATAAACACTCGGGTGCTTGCAATGGTGTCGGCTCCATGGTGGTTTCTCAGATTTGCGGGTTTGTCCAGGATCCAGAAATCCCCAGGACCCCACTGGGATGGTTTCACGCATGGTGAGGGCTCTCAACTTTTTCCACCTTTTGTGCAAATATTCTCTGCGAGCTCTAAACTGTACTTTTACCTGTAGGAATTCCAATCTGTATTGGGTCAACATCAGCTTAGGCAGATGCACTGGCAGGCTGTTGACCGGGGGTCTTGAGCAGACATCCCTTTACCCTGCCTGGAGGACAAGGTCTTCATCTGTAAGGAAGATGGGGTCCTCGTGTAAGGAGGACGGAGGTCCTCATCTTTAAGGAGGACAGAGGTCCCCATCTGTAAGCATGACAGAGGTCCTTATCTGTAAGGAGGATGGAGGTCTCCATCTGTAAGGATGACAGGGTCCTCATCTGTAAGGAGGACAGTGTCCTCATGTAAGGAGGATGGGGTTCTCATCTGTAAGGAGGACGAAGGTCCTTAACTGTAAGGAGGACGGAGGTCCCCATCTGTAAGGAGAAGGGGGTCCTCGTCTGTAAGGATGACAGAGGTCCTCATCTGCAAGGAGGACGGGGTCCTCATCTGTAAGGAGGATGGAAGTCCTCAGCTGTAAGGAGGACGGGAATCCTCATTTATAAGGAGGATGGACGTCCTCATCTGTAAGGAGGGCCGGATGCCAAGCCTTCGGATTACTTTCTGTTTTGTCTCTGCAGCCACACTGGAAAGTTTGTCTGTGTTACTATGTCCTTATTAACTGTTTGTGCATTTGTCTGTGTCACTGAGTCTTTGTTAACTGTCATAACTGTTTACATAAGGAGAGGGAGATTTCAAACTTACTGCATTTCAGAATGGCCAAACTTTGACGTGGGATGGAAGAAACTTTCCACCTACTTATTATCATTCAGGTTAAGACCGTGATCTTCAAGGACAAACTGGATGGCCACTCTGACCAGGTGCCCTCCATCTTGGCCTGGCAGGACATGATCCAGAATCCCCCTCCTTGGCTAAAACGATTTTTACCCCCCAAAGCAGAACCTACCGAGATCCTAGCCCTGTGGAAAGCTGATAAGGAGACCGACTCTACGGCCCAAGCGCCCCTTAATCTGGTCTTTCAGGATTCCTCCCTGGAGGACCTGATTCTCCCGCCGCCCTTTTGGCACCCACTCTCCCTTTCCCCCCTCCTTTGGAGGCCCTGGGGGATGCAGAAGGGTCACCACCCCTCCCTGACGAGGGAGTCCCTGTGTGCGGGTCAGCAGCAGGGACACACGGAAGGACCACCTGCAAATGCGGGGCTGGCCAACTCCATAGCCCTTCCTCTCTGCGCCATGGGGCCCCTAATGAGACTGGCAATATATTTAATGCTATATTGGCCATTCTCCACCGGTGATTTATACAATTGGAAAATCCAAATTGCATAGTTCTCTGATAATTCGAGAGATCTTTTTATTTCAATTTTTAAATTAAAAAAATTTTTTTTTTAATTTGAGAGATCCAATCAGGCTTCTATTTTTTTATTTTTTTAATAAAATAATTTTTATTGGTATTCAATTTATCAACATACAGAATAACACCCAGTGCTCATCCCCTCAAGTGTCCCCCTCAGTGCCCGTCACTCACTCACCCCCACCCCCCGCCCTCCTCCTCTTCCACCACCCCTAGTTGGTTTCCCAGAGTTTCGAGTCTTTATGTTCTGTCTCCCTTTCTGATATTTCCTATGTATGTTCTCATTCATTTGAGGAATATAAATAATAGTGAAAGGGAATATAAGGGAAGGAAGAAGAAATGTGTGGGAAATAATAGGGCTTTTAGATACTGATCTCTTTACCCACCAGCCTAATTGGGATGACTGCCAACAGCTCCTGCAGGTTCTCTTCACCACCGAAGAGAGAGAACGAATTCAGGTGGAAGCTGTCCACCTGTCCTGGGAGAGGACAGACAGCCGACTCAAAACCCAGACCTCATAAATGCTGCCTTCTGTTTATCCCGCCCCACCTGGGACTACAACTTGGCTGAATGGTAAGGAGAGATCCCGGTCTGCTGCCAAACTCTAATGGCACGTCTCCAGGCTTCTGCTTGCAAGCCTACCAATCTGGCCATCGTATGTGATGTGAGAGAGGGTAAGGATGAGAGTCCAGCAGCCTTATTAGATAGAATCATGGAGGCTTTTAGGCAGTACACCCCTATGAACCCAGAAGCCCCAGAAACAAAGGCTGCGATTATCATGGCTTTTGTTAACCAGGTCACTCTGGACATTAAAAAGAAATTGCAAAGAGTAGAGCGACTAGGAGAGGAGAACTTGCAGGACTTAGTAATAGTAGCAGAAAGAGTGTATAATAATAGAGAAAGTCTGGAAGACCAACAAGCCAAACTATGTGACCAGCAGACCCGAAACCTGGCCAAGATCCGCTGGCCACAACCACGGAGGACCCACGGGAAAGACTGAGGCACTTCAAGAAGCTGGCTTCAGGGACATGTAAGGAGGATGGCCCTGGTCCCCGTCAGGAGTGCCCTAAGCTGAACAAAAACCAATGTGATTATTGTAAAGAAGGGGGCCACTGGGTAAAAAACTATCTTAACAAAGGATCTAAGGCCCCTGCCAAGATCTTGGAGATGGAGGACCTGAACGACTAGGGGAGTTGGGGTTTGGCACCTCTCCCCAAGCCCAGGATTACTCTCAGAGTGGAGGGGAAACCCATTGAATTCTTAGTGGACACTGGTGCACAGAATTCGGTTTTATTACAACCCCAAGGGAAATTGACAAACAAGACTTCATGGGTGCAAGAGGTCACGGGCACCAGACAGTAGTCATGGGCTACCCGAAGAACTGTGGATCTCGGCATGGGCTGGGTATCCCATTCCTTCATGGTCGTCCCTGAATGCCTCTACCCATTGTTAGATCAGGATTTGCTCACCTAGATGGGGGCACAAATTCACTTCCATCCTGAAGAGGCAAAAATTCTAAAAAAAAGAAGGGTGCCTGATTCAGGTGCTTGTCCTGAGTTTATAAGTCGAATATCTTCTCCACCAAATGCCATCAGCCCCAATGACTGACATTGACCTTTGGCTGCAGGAGGAAGTAGGATGGCGATTCCTATAAAAAATGCACCGGAGTAGTCACATGGGAATAAGGAAGATGGAAGACCTCATATGACATGCAAAGATCACTAGTAAAAACTCGAGCAAAGATGGAACAGATTGTGGCAAGCTGCCACACATACCAGTTAACTAATGCCACCACCCATGGATCTAACCTGGGCACTCGGCTCTGAGGGGACCGCCCAGGAGCCTACTGAGAAGTGGACTTCACTGAGGTAAAACCTGAAAAATATGGATACAGGTATTTACTAGTGTTTGTAGATAATTTTTCTGGATGGACAGAGGCATTTCCTACCAAACATGAAACAGTACAGACCATGACCAAGAAACTGCTAGAAGACATTTTACTGAGGTATGGTATTCCTCTTAAGATTGGATCAGACGGGATCCCTGGGTGGCGCAGCGGTTTGGCACCTGCCTTTACCCAGGGTGCGATCCTGGACACCCAGGATCGAATCCCACATCGGGCTCCCGGTGCATGGAGCCTGCTTCTCCCTCTGCCTGTGTCTCGGCCTCTCTCTCTCTCTCTGTGTGTGTGACTATCATAAATAAATAAAAATTTTAAGAAAGATTGGATCAGACAACAGCCCAGGATTCTTCTCTAAGGAAACAGGGGGAGTGGCACTAGCACTTGGGGCAGACTGGAAATTACATTGTGCATATAGGCCCCAAAGCTCAGGACAGGTAGAGAGGATAAACAGAATATTAAAGGATACTTTAACTAAATAAGCCCTGGAGACTGGCGGGGACTGGGTGACTCTCCTCGCCTTTCTCCTATATAGGGTGAGGAACTTCCCTAGGATCGGACTGACTCCCTATGAGATCATGTTCAGTATTCCTCCACCTATTATCTCCAATTTAAACCCTGAGGTGCTTGCCGAATTTGATAAACACCAACTCCTTTTCTCCCTCCAAATGTTACAACGAATCCATGAGCAGTTGTGACCATAGCTGAGGGCCCTCTAAGAGACTGGGCAAGCTCTGGGTTCCCATGGATACAAGCCAGGTGACTGGGTGTAGGTGAGGAGATACCAAAACCAGACACTTCAACCTCGCTAGAAGGGACACTACATTGTGATCCTGACCACTCCCAATGCTCTCAAGGTCGATGGGATTACTCCCTGGGTCCACTACACCCACATCTGGCCAGCTGACCCACACGCCATTATCATGGACTTTGTTCCAGAATGGAAAGGCCAAAATCCCCTAAAGCGAAGACTGCTCCGTTCTCACCCCACTAATGTTGCTTATGCTCTGTCCTCTTTTTTTTTTTTTTTTTTTTTTTTTTTTTTTTTTTTTTTTTTTGCTCTGTCCTCTTCATGCCACAACCAATATCCATTAGCCATTTAAAAATGTGCACCCAATTCAGCCTTGCTTTTAAAGTCATTTAAGTTTTAAAAGATGGGAGCATCTTAAGTGTAGAGAGGCTGTTGCAAGCAAGGAGGGGGGTTATGTACTGCCCCAAAAGAGTAGTGTTGCTTCTTTACTGGCCACTCAGGAAAGGTCCGGGAATCTGTGGCAAAAGTCAGAAAAGGTTTGGCTAGATGTAAATGGGAGCAAGAACAGCGACAAGGTTGGTTTGAATCATGGTTTAACCATTCCCAGTGGCTCACTCGGAAACCAACGGGGACCCATGATTGGGTCCTTCCTTAGGTTTCTCTGAGAGGGGGAAATGTGGAGGCTGAGAAAAATTAAGGCCATTCCACCTCAAGTTTAGCATTATCACAAGTACAGCCTTCTTAGGCCCCTGAAAAGGAGAGCTGAACTTTACAGAAAAAATTGCAGAATGTCCTCAGTAGGGAATCCAATATCGGAAGACAACAACTCAAGCCAGTGGCAGAAAGCCCCATATTAGAATGAGAACAGAGCTCCATGCCCTTGAAAGCCCCATATCAGAATGTAAACAGAACTTGAGAAATTCCTTCTCCCCTTCTGAAAATCCCCTAGACCAGCCCATAAAAAACCCAGCTGTAACCCACTTCGGGGTTAAAGTCCCTGCTCCACTGTGTTGGGTATACTGAGATCCAAGCTCGAGCTTGCTAATAAACCCTCTTGCACTTGCATCGGTGTCGGCTCCTTGGTGGTTTCTCAGATTTCCAATCTTGGGCATAACAGATCAGCATTAAGGAGGGCATGTGATGTGAAGAGGACTGTGTGTTATACAATATGCTGGCAAATTGCATTTAAATAAAGACAATATAAATGACCTTAATCTGGTTCCCCTGCTGGAACATCCTACATGGACTTGATGAATCAAACAACAGACACTCATTCTAATAGACTTGGAGCCTGGAAACCCTGAGGTCCAAGAGTAGGCATATGTGGTGTCTGGCGACCGTCCACATCCTAGCCTGTCCATTCCCTGTCACCTCACATTGGTCCAGTGTGCGGGGAGCTTTCCCAGTCCTGGTGTATAAGGGACCTGATCCCATCATGAGGCTGCACACCTTCTGACCTAAGTGCTCCGCTAAGGCTCCACCACTGTCTCACAACACATGGGCGATAGGTTTCAGCATGCAGATGGTAGAGGTCACACCCAGGGAACTGATATCATCACCTGAAGGATCAAGGAGTTGTTCCATGCAGGTGGGAGGTCCTCCAATCCAGAACCTAACCGTGAGGATCCTCATGGGTCCAGTAAAAGCTTGTGGTCTCTGCATGTGCACAGTGTACACCTGATCTTCAGAACCAGCTGGGGACCTTGAGGAGAGGATAGCTTCCACCTGAGGCTCCACGTAGGATCTTGGTGTATTTGTACTATAATTTTGTGTTATGTGCTTCTTCCATATATCATTCATCTCCTTTCCCAGAGAATCAGATATTTGTCTACTTAGAATGACCATTTCTCTCTTTTGTCTTCCCAATTTCCATACTTGTTTAATGTAATTAATCTTCACACCATTATTTTGTTCTTAAATTTTCTCTTTAATGTGTATATTATATGTATATTGTATACTTATTTTTTCTAATTTCATTTTATTTATTTTAAGAAAATTTTATGATATGTATTCCTACAGGCGGTACACCCACCATTTGCTTTGACGTGGATGGAAATGAAGGGTATTATGCTGAGTGAAATAAGTCAATCAGAGAAGGACAAACATTATATGGTCTCATTCCTTTGGGGAATATAAATAATAGTGAAGGGGAATAGAGGGGAAGGGAGAAGAAATGGGTAGGAAAAATCAGAAAGGGAGACAGAACATGGAAGACCCCTAACTCTGGGAAATGATCTAGGAGTGGTGGAAGGGGAGGAGGACGGCGGGTGGGGGTGACTGGGTGGCAGACAATGAGGGGGGCACTTGACGGGGTTAGCACTGGGTATTATTCCGTATTGAACACCAATAAAAATAAATTTATTATTTAAAAAAGCCAGAGGATCCACATGAATTGTTATCAGGGAAATACAAATGAAAATCACAAGGAGATACCACTTCTACAACTCAGAATGGATACACTGACACGGCTGCAAATAACAAATATTGCAGAGGATGTGGAGAAAGGGAGAACTCTTGCACTGTTGGTAGGAATGAAAGCTGGTGCAGGCTCCTCAGATAATGGAATCAAATCTATTCAAAAACTGAGAATACAGCCACCCTATGAACAAGCCATTGCTATACTGGGTATTAGCTTCAGAGACACAGATATAGTTAAATGAAGGGTCACCTGCACCCCAATGTTCACAGCAGCATGTCCACAATAATTAAACTGGGAGGAACTATGGTGTTCCTCGACAGGAAAAAGGATAAAGAAGATGTGGTTTATATATAAATTGAAGTATAATTAAGTCGCTAGAAATTATGTTTAACATGAAGGAACATTCACGTCAACATGGTTGGAACTTGAGGTATTATATTGAAGAAAATAAAACAATCACTGATAGGCAATGATATGGTCTCAGTCATATGTGGAGTATAAGAAATATTGAAAGAGACCAAAAGGGAAGGAGTGGAACTGACCGGGGTAATACTAGAGAGGAAGGTATACCGTGAGAGTCACTTAACTCTGGTAATTAAACTGAGGGTCACTGGAAGGGAGGTTATTGTGGGGATGGGGTAACTGGGTGATGGGAATTAAGGAGGGTACGTGATGTAATGAGCACTGGGTGTATAGTAAAGTTTGGAAAATTGTATTTAATTAAATAATAATAATAATAATAAGAAGAAGAAGAAGAAGAAGAAGAAGAAGACTTTAGCCTGTGCTGGCTGCTGTAACATCTAAATGGATTTGGCAAATCAAAGAAAGACCTTCATTTCCCATAGTTCGGAGTCTGTGACGTCTGACATCCAGGTGCATGCAGATGTGGTGTCTGGAGAGCACCCACGTCCTAGTCTCTCCTTTCCCTGTCACCTCACATGGAGCGGAGGTATGGAAATTTCCTAGTCCTGGTGAACAAGGTTCCTGATCCCATCATGGGGATCGATCTGCTGACTTAAGTGCTCCGCAAGGCCCACCTCCTCCTCCCATCTCATGGGCCTTAGGTTTCAACAAGGGGATGGTAGAGTTCGCACACAATGAGCTGATATCTACACCTGAAGGATCAATGAAAGGACCTCCTCCAACTTTCTTCCCTTATTTTTCATAATTGTTTAGTGGCATTTTTCACCACACCATGTTTTTGAATGTTACCTAATAACTCCTGGATCTCAGTCCTATATGTTCTCCTCTTGCCCTACTTGTCAAACTGTTGTGACCGCCTTTGTGTGTTCATATTGACTGCTTTGAGAAATTATGTTTTTATTAAGTAATATTCCAGACTTCAGACTTTGTGTCCACGTGGTAATTTGTACTGCTTTTTGCATGTCAATCTTGGCTTTTAGGTGTCATGTGTCCCCATAGAGTGATTTTATCCTACCCCTTAAATTGTAGAGGTTTTCTCATATGTCCTTGTGCACATCAGTGAGTCAGAATCTTGGCCTGTGCTCCTCTCCACAGGACTTACTGGCTCTCTTGAAACACCTGATGGACAGACTGGCAGGGTTCCTTAGATATGTGGAACCCTGCTGTATCGAGGATTACATGATTTTGCTAAATTTAGAATATAGCTGAATTTCAGTGTTTCGGGTAATGTACTTGGATTTGTAACTCTCTATCAACTCAGTCACTGTGTGTCACTCCAGTCAAATCTGTGATTTTCTGTAATGGCTTTGATAAGCTTACCTGATGCAGAATGAGCTGCATTCATGGAGAGTTTGAGATATAATAAACTGGTGTCAGGATGAACATTTTCCATGGTACAGCCTATATTTCTATTTTTCTTATCCCTCTTAAATGAACAGTGTAATGCTGCCTTTCCACTGTAAGTTTTTTATGAATTCCTTTTATATTCAAATAGTATATTCCATCTAAGAGAAGAAAAATATCGACCCTTGAACCCTTCGACAGATTTATCGGGTATTTTTGTTAATAAATGTGGCAGGAAACTGTGGAAGGAGCCTCCGTGTCCATCAAAAGATGAATGGATAAAGAGGATGTGGTTTATAAATACAATGGAATATTACTCAGCCCTTAGAAATGACAAATACCCACCATTTGATTTGATGTGGATATAGCTGGAGGGTATTATGCTGAGTGAAATAAGTCAATCGGAGAAGGACAAACATTATATAGTCTCATTCATTTGGGGAATATAAATAATAGTGAAAGGGAATAGAGGGGAAGGGAGAAGAAATATGTAGGAAATATCAGAGAGGTACACAGAACATGGAAGACTCCTATCTCTGGGAAAAGAACTAAGGGTGGTGGAAAGGGGGGGGCGTGGGGATGGGGGTGACTGGATGGTGGGCACTGAAGGGGCACTTGACGGGATGAGAACTGGATGTTATTCTGCATGTTGCCAAATTGAACACCAATACAAAATAAATTTATTTAAAAATAATAAAATAAAAGGAAACAAACAAAATGTGTCAGGAAAATTCACTTTCAATTCAATTTCAATCTGTGCCTCTATTCAACCTTAAATTTGGTTTTCTCAGATCAGTCCCCCGGACCCTGTGGCTGTGCACACGACTTCTGTTCTGTCTCCAAATCTAACACTTTTAACTGTATGCTCACAAATTGAACACTAATTAAAAAAAAAAAAAGAAGAATTCTGGTCCTGCATGGAGCGAACCTGGTATGATGGTGCTCAAGTGGCAAAGTGGAGAAATTTCCAGGATCTGCGGTCCCCCTGAGTCCTGCAAAGAAATAGTGGCACCATGTGATGGATGATTAAGAAGAACAGAATTCTGGAGATGGGTAAACATTATGTCTGAGTGCAGGCGTTGTGATTTGTGTTTCCATAAACTGAACCCTGTTTGGTCCTGTGACTTCTATCCTGAGACCAGCAAGCAGAAAGTAAGAGACCATGAGACCCTTGCTCGGAGGACCATCCCAGGTCCACACCAAAGGAATCCCTCCTATTGACATTTAGAGACTCATTCATGTGCCTGAGATAAGTCAGCTTAGACACAAGTAGGGTGAACATGGGGTTCAGATGTAAACTGAGGACAGAAAGGGCTTGATGGCTCTCCTGTGAGGGCTCCCTGAAGACTGGAAGTGCAAACATTCAACCCTAGGCCAGAGGTAGGAGGCCATGTTCAGAACAGCTCTCTGATGCAGCCAGGAGAGAGTCACAAAATCCCCAAAACAGGCCTCAACAAGGTAGGGTGTGAGCATCTAAAGAGGAAACTAAACCAATAGCAAATGATAACAATCCATTGCCAACTGCACTGTGAATTTACAGATTCATCCAAGCCCATGTCCGGTCAAGGTCTGCACACTGCCAGCGGAAATGTGTGCTCCATCCCTTGCTCCATCCTTTCACATTATGTTCTGAGTGTGCATGTTTGGAGACAGCTGGTATGTGTATAAATATTAGTGAAATTGACAAAGACAACTACTGCCTTGCTTCTAGGCATTTGGAGCTGATCCACTGCCTTGCTGACCATGAGTGGACTAACCTTCCCTGAAACAACTTCACCGTCATGTAAGTTCACATGTAGACTATGGATTAGGATGGTAGGGCTGTTAGATATTGACATGACCAGGTCATGTTACCTGGTTTTTGCCTATCCCATGACAAAAATGATTACATTTAAATACAATGAGAAAGAGGAAATAAGTCATGTAAATCCCTTGAGGTGGTCCATTGAGGAAATCCTAAAGGGAATCTGAACTCATTCCAAGAGGGAGAGTCACTGATGCAGGTGGGTTTGAAATGAGGGCACAGGGCACCACATGTTCGCAAGTGACAAGGCACATGTGTCACAACCATCACTACAACAGAGCCATGTACGGTGATGGAGAGACACAAATCCCACTGGGTCATCACATCCTCATCTTCTGGAAACTTTATAAAAGAACATACTTATACTGAAGATCCAAAGTGTCTGAGGATCTCTGACTCTCTTGAAAAAGGGGTAGTGGAAGGGGAGTTGGGCGGAGTGTTGGGGTGACTGGGTGATGGGCAAGGAGGGGAGCACTTGGCAGGATGAGCACTAGGTGTTATTCTGTATGTTGGCAAATTGAGCATCAATAAAAAATAAATTTATTATTAAAAAATGATGTATTTTGATGAAAGGTATTTTTGATAACAAATGTGGGTGGAAAATTCAGTTTCAATTCTTTTCAATCTATGCCTTTAATCAACCTTCATTTTGAATTTCTCAGATCATTGCTCCTGACCCTATGAGCTATGTACAGGACTTGTCTTCTGTCTCCAAATCTAACACATTGCATCTTTGAATGGATCACATGCATCTGGAAGACTGCCAGCAGAGCCCACCAACCAAAAGACGCCTGTGTCCACTTCACAAAGACACGGAGTCTTGCCTATAATATTCCTGCAATTCTAAATTTAGAATTTAGCTGAATTTCAGAGGGTTTCAGGTAATGTAGTTCTATTTGTAAGTCTCTAACACCTCAGTCACTGTGTTTCACTGCAGTAAACTCTGTGATCTTCTGTAATCACTTTGATGAGCTACCTGATACAGAATGAAATCATTCAAGCAGAGATTGGGATATAATAAACTCGTGTCAGAATGAACATTTTCGATTGTATACCCTATATGTCTATTTTTCTTATCCCTCCTAAACTAACAGTATGGTGCTGCTTGGCAACTGTAAGTTTTTCATGAACTCTTTTTACATTCAAATACTATATTCCATCTAAGAGAAGAAAACTATCTACCATGAACCTCTTCTACGAATTTATCAGGTATTTTTGATAACAAATGCAGTAGGAAATTTCCGTTTCAAAGAAATTTTAAATTGTGCCTCTGATCAACCGTAATTTTGGTTTTCTTAGATCAGTCCCCCTGACCCCGCAGGCTGCATACAGGACTTCTCTTCTGCTTCCAAATCTAGCTCATTCCATCTTTTTTTTAATGTTTTATTTATTCATGAGAGACCCACAGAGAGAGAGAGAGAGAGATGGAGAGACACAGGCAGAGTGAGAAGCAGGCTCCATGCATGGAGCCTGATGTGGGACTCGATCTCTGATCTCCAGGATCAGGCCCTGGACTGAAGGTGGCACTAAACTGCTGAGCACCCAGGTACCCCCCTTTCCATCTTTCAATGGAACATATGCATCAGGAAGACTGCAAGCAGAGCCTACCACTCAAATGGCACCTGTGTCACCTGCACAGAGACATGGAGTCCTGCCAATAATATTCCTGCAATTCTGGTCCTTTGGGAGCATCTGTGCCCTCCTTGAATCCCCAGTCTCACTGCTAGACTGTGCATTGCTCCTTATGTTACCTGTTGGATGACCTTATGTTCATGGACCACATATGTCTATAATTACTTCCTGAAACATAATATAGTATTAGTACAATACTCAGTAGGCTTGTACAAACAAAAATGAGTCCTTAGGATCCAGAATCAGAGTAGGGGTGAAAATAAGTTTACGATACTCTGAAACAAAACACCAGGGTCCAAAGTTCACCTTCAACATATAAATCAGAAAAATTTAACCACACCATCTTTAGTATAAGAAAATATGGGAGAGAGAAGTTAACATGTCAGAAAGTTTAGGGGACTCAGGGCTTGTCACATCCCTGAAACAGCTGGAAAGTTATTGAATCGTTTCGAACATCCATGAAACCGATCAGAGTTGAAAAAGCAACAGCAGAAGGACTCCTAATAGAATACTGAGCAGGTTTGGAATTGGTGGAGCTGTGTGGTATTGACATTGGGAAGATACAATTGTAGGGATGACAGCAGGAGGAAGGTTGCTTGCAGAAGCTACTGTCAAGAATTTTAAGGACAAGAGAGGAATATATGAACTTGTACAATTGTACTCCTGTGGGGGATGGACCTGGTATGATGGTGCTCAAATGGAAAAATAGGGAAATTTCTGGATCTAAGGACCCCCTGAGTGCCAAGAAGAAAAAGTGGCACAATGTGATGCATGGTTAAGAAGGACTGGAACCTATAGACTTGTGAACATTGGGTCTGAGTGCAGGCGTTGTGCTTTGTTTCCATAAATTGAACGCTGTGTGGTCCAGTGACATCTATTCTGAAACCAGCAGGCAGAAACTAGACCCTCACTCGTGACAAGCCCTCAGAGGATGACCCCAGTTCCATGCTATAGAGCCTGTATATTGTCGTTTAGAGATCCATTCATGTGTCTGAGATACACCAGCCCAGACACAGGTATGGTGAACACATGATTCAGATGTCAACTGAGGACAGAAAGGGCTTGATGGCTCTCCTATGAGGGCTCCCTGAAGACTCCGGGGTGCAAACATTCAATCCCAGGCTAGACGTAGGAGGCCATGTTCATAACTGCTCTACAATGCAGTCAGGAAGAGTCACAAAACCCCAATACAGGCCTCAACAAGGTGGGGTGTGAGCATCTATAGAGGAAACAACACCAACAGCACATGATAACAATCTATTTCCAATTGCACTGTGCATTTAGACATCCATGTAAGCCCAGCTCAGGTCCAGAGCTGCACACTGCAAGAGGATCTGTGTGCTCTATCCCTTGCCCTATCATCTCACATCTATTTTCTGAGTGTTCATGTCTGGAGATAGCTGCTCTTTGTATAAATGATGAAATCATCACAGCCAACCAATGCCCTGCTTCTGAGCATTCAGAGCTGCTCCCCTGCCTTGCTGACCATGAGTGGAATTACCTTCCCTGAAATAGCTTCACTGTTATGTATGTTCACATGTAGACTCTGGAATAGGATGGTAGAGCTGTTAGATATTGACATAACCAGGTCATGTTACCTGGTTGTTGCAAATAACATGACAAAAATGATTGCATTTAAATCAAATGATAAAGGCCAAATAAGTCGTGTAGGACCCTTGAGGGGTTCCATTGAGGAAATCCTAAAGGGAAACTGATCTCATGGCCAAAGGGAGAGTCACAGATGCAGGTGGGTTGAAATGAGGACACGGGGCACCAAATGTTCATCCAGTGACAAGGGACACACCTAAAGGCCATCAGTACAACACAACCCTGTAAGGTGATGGTGAGATACAAACTCCACTGGGTCGTCACATCCTCATCTTCTGGAAACGTTATAAAAGGACATCCTTAAACTAAAGTTTCAAAGTGTCTGAGTATCTCTGACTCTCTTGTATCATTGTTCTCCTTCTGTTCAGTGTGTCCACTCTGACTTTTTGACAGATACCTATGGTTTGCAACAGATTAGTCCTAGTTCCAGGTGAGAAATGCACCCTTCACTGGATAAGGGTGGTTACATGATACTTCTCACAATAAATACAGAAGGGCCACAACCGTGCATCCATGTGTCCCTAATATCTCTGTGTGTGCCATAAAAATTTTAGGATTTTATGTTCATACTCTGTGAAAAATGTCCAGGATGATTTCACAAGGATTGCTTTGAATATGTAGAAGGTTCTGGGCAACATAGAGATTTTCACAGGATTTATTTTTGTTTTTTTAAAGATTTTATTTATTCATTAATGATACAGAGATAGAGAGGCAGAGACACAGTCTTAGGGAGAAGCAGGACCATGCCTGGAGCCCGACGTGGGACACAATCCCGGGACTCCCGGATCGAACCCTGGTCCAAAAGAAGGCGCGAAACCGGTGAGCCACGAAGGGATCCCCAATATTTTTGTTTTTGTTTTAAAGATTTATTTATTTATTCAGGAGAGTCACAGAGGCAGAGGGAGAAACAGGCTCCCTTCCAAAAGCCTGATGCAGGACACTATCCCAAGACCCCAGGATCACAACCCCAGCCAATTGCAGACACTCAACCTCTGAGCAACACAGGTGCCCTGACAATATTCGTTGTTCTAATCTGTAAGTACAGAATGTTTTTCATCTCTTTGTGTCTTCTTCAATTTCTTTCCTTAGTTGTCAAACAGGTAGAATCATTTTGGGAAAAAAAAACAACAACAGAAACAAAACTACAGCTGCAGGGCATAACAATGTTTGCAGAGAATCTCTATTATAAAGCCTTTATCATCAAGATAGCGTGGTACTGGCAAAAACAACACATAGATCAATTGAACAGACCAGAGAGCACAGAAAGGGACCCTCAGCCTATGGGCAACTACTCCTCAAAAAGCAAGAAAAAATATCTAATGAAAGAAAGACACATCAACAAATGGAACTGAAAACAATTGGACAGCCACCTGCATAAGAGTGAAAGTGGACCATTCTGCTACACCATGCAAAAAGATAATCTAAAATAATGAAATACTGAAATCTGAGACAACAATTCATCCGAATCCTAGAAGTGGATTCAGGTAGCATCTTTTTGTCGTCAGTTGCAGTGACTGCTAGCAAGGCTGATCTCAAAAGGCATAGGAAACAAAGGGAAAAATAAACTGTTAGGACTTCATCAAGATAGAATCTGTACAACAAGACAACAGGCGACAAAACAAAAGGCAGCCTACAGAATAGGACAAGATATTACGTTAACAAATTCAGCAGCCAACATAGCAATCATTCCAGTCAAGAAATGGGGAGAATACATGAAAAGGCTTTTCTCCAAAGAAGACCGACAAATGGCCAACAGGCAGAGGACAAAAATGATCCACCTGACTTGTCATCAGGGAAATACAAATGAAAACCACACTAAGATCCCACTTATACAACTCAGAATGGATAAAGTAAAAAGGCCAGAAACAACAAATATAAGGGAGAATATTGAGAAAGTGGAAGCCTCTTTTATTCCTGGTGGGAATTATGCTTGTTGAGTCGGTATGGAGAACAGAATGGAATGTCCTGAAAACGTGAGAATAGAGCCACCCTAGGAGCCAGCCACTGCACTACAGGCTATTTACCCCAAAGACACAGATTTAATGAAATGAAGGGACACTTGCATCTCAATGTTCACAGCAGCACTGTCCACAACAGCCAAACAGTGGAAGGAGCCTCAGTGTCTATTGACAGATGACTGGATAAAGAAGCTGTGGTCTATGTATACAGTGGGATGTTTCTCGGCCATTAGAAATGATGAATACCCACCAATCATTTTGACTTGAATGGAACTGGAGGATATTATGCTGAGTGAAATAAGTCAATTGGAGAAGGAAAAACATTATATGGTCTCATTCTTGGGGAATATAAAAACAGTGAAAGGGATCATAGGAGAATGGAAAGAAAATGAGTGGAAATATCAGAGGGGGTGACAGAAGTTGAGAGACTCCTAACTCTGGGAAAAGAACAAGGGGTAGTGGATGGGGAGGTGGGCGGGTAATGGGGGTGACTGGGTGACAGGCACTGAGGGGGGCACTTGATTGGATGAGCACTGGGTGATATGCTGTATGTTGGCAAATCGCACTCCAATAAACAATATACAAAAAAGAAGATGTGCTTTATATATACAATGGGATATTACATAGCCGTCAGACATAATGAATAACATGAAATAATGTTTCCGTCAACATGGATGGAACTGGAGTCATTATATTGAGAAAAAAATCAAGCATAGAAAGGCAATGATATGGTCTCATTGATTTTGAAAGAGACCATAAGGGAAGGAGTGAAACTTAGTGGGGTAAGACTAGAGAGGAAGACAAACATGAGACACACTGAACTCTGGGGAAAAAATGAGGGTCACTAGAAGGGAGGAGGTGGGGAATGGGGTAACTGGGTGATGGGAGTTTAAGAAGTTTACGTGATGTGATGAACACTGACGGTAGAGTGAATGTTGGTAAATTCAATTTAAATAAAAAAAAATTACTTAAGCCCATGCCCCCTGTTGGAACATCATACATGAGCTGGACAGATCAAACAACAGACACTCATTCTCACAGATCTGGTGTCTGGGTCGTCTGAGGTCCTGGGGCAGGAAGCTGTGGTGTCTGGAGAGTGCCCACATCCTACCCCATCCTTTCCCAGTCACCTCACATGGAGCCAGGGTGCCGGGAGCTTTCCCAATCCTGGTGTATAAGTGCCTGATCCCATCATGAGGCTGCATCTCCTAACCTAAGTGGTCCTTAAGGCTCCACCTCCTCCCCCCATCACATGGACATTAGGTTTCACCACAGGGATGGTAAAGGTCACAACCAGTTAGCTGACATAAGCACCTGAAAGATCCATGAGTTTTACCCTGCAGGTCGAAGGTCCTTCAATCCAGCTCCTCACCCTGAGGATCCTCATGGTCCAGTAGAAGCTTATGGTCGCTGAGCACACCAAGTACACATGACCTTCAGAACCAGATGGTTCCTTGGGAAGAGGACAGCTTCCATCTGAGACCTGGGTAGGATCTTGGCCTATTTGTATTATTATTTAAAATTTTGTGCTGCTTCCATATATTATTCATCTCCTTTCCATATGATTTAAACACTTGTCTACTGAGAATGACCATGTTTCTCTTTTGTCCTTCCAGTTTTACCCTGGTTTGGTGAATTCTTCACACCATATGCAGTCTTTATTAACTGGTAGCTCCCTGAAATTCCTTTCACATTCTTCTCCACCCAAAGGAAAAGAAATCAAACAGTAACCCGGGAGTTCCCTCTTTTGATGCAGTTGGGACACTAACTCCACACAAGCCCTTCCTGGAGAAGGACGCCATCCCCACCACTGGCCCACAATACACACCCAGAGCCAGTGTCATTCCCTGGCACAATACAGGCATTTGTGACATGATGAGAGGCCGGCCTGGCTCTCATGAGAACTGAAGGTGAAGGTGATGAAAGGTTATACTCTCGTTATTGTGTGTGTGTGTGTGTGTGTGTGTGTGTGTGTGTGTGAGTGTGTGTTTGTGAATTACCTCTGAGTCCACTTCCCTACCATGTCATGCTGGGAATATCTCTCAATCCCAGGCTGTTATTAACATTTTTGTATTATGTTTCTTTTCTCTTGTTTTGTTTTGTTTTTTTTTTTTTTTATATTTTATTGGTGTTCAATTTACTAACATACAGAATAACACCCAGTGCCCGTCACCCATTCACTCCCACCCCCCGCCCTCCTCCCCTTCTACCACCCCTAGTTCGTTTCCCAGAGTTAGCAGTCTTTACGTTCTGTCTCCCTTTCTGATATTTCCCACACATTTCTTCTCCCTTCCCTTATTTTCCCTTTCACTATTATTTATATTCCCCAAATGAATGAGAACACATAATGTTTGTCCTTCTCCAACTGACTTACTTCACTCAGCATAATACCCTCCAGTTCCATCCACGTTGAAGCAAATGGTGGGTATTTGTCATTTCTAATAGCTGAGTAATATTCCATTGTATACATAAACCACATCTTCTTTATCCATTCATCTTTCGTTGGACACCGAGGCTCCTTCCACAGTTTGGCTATCGTGGCCATTGCTGCTAGAAACATCGGGGTGCAGGTGTCCCGGCGTTTCATTGCCTTTGTATCTTTGGGGTAAATCCCCAACAGTGCAATTGCTGGGTCGTAGGGCAGGTCTATTTTTAACTGTTTGAGGAACCTCCACACAGTTTTCCAGAGTGGCTGCACCAGTTCACATTCCCACCAACAGTGTAAGAGGGTTCCCTTTTCTCCGCATCCTCTCCAACATTTGTGGTTTCCTGCCTTGTTAATTTTCCCCATTCTCACTGGTGTGAGGTGGTATCTCATTGTAGTTTTGATTTTATTTCCCTGATGGCAAGTGATGCAGAGCATTTTCTCATATGTATGTTGGCCATGTCTATGTCTTCCTCTGTGAGATTTCTGTTCATGTCTTTTGCCCATTTCATGATTGGATTGTTTGTTTCTTTGGTGTTGAGTTTAATAAGTTCTTTATAGATCTTGGAAACTAGCCCTTGATACTCTACATAGAAAACCCAAAAGTCTCCACCCCAAGATTGCTAGAACTCATACAGCAATTCGGTAGCGTGGCAGGATACAAAATCAATGCCCAGAAGTCAGTGGCATTTCTATACACTAACAATGAGACTGAAGAAAGAGAAATTAAGGAGTCAATCCCATTTACAATTGCACCCAAAAGCATAAGATACCTAGGAATAAACCTCACCAAAGATGTAAAGGATCTATACCCTCAAAACTATAGAACACTTCTGAAAGAAATTGAGGAAGACACAAAGAGATGGAAAAATATTCCATGCTCATGGATTGGCAGAATTAATATTGTAAAAATGTCAATGTTACCCAGGGCAATATACACGTTTAATGCAATCCCTATCAAAATACCATGGACTTTCTTCAGAGAGTTAGAACAAATTATTTTAAGATTTGTGTGGAATCAGAAAAGACCCCGAATAGCCAGGGGAATTTTAAGAAAGAAAACCATATCTGGGGGCATCACAATGCCAGATTTCAGGCTGTACTACAAAGCTGTGGGCATCAAGACAGTGTGGTACTGGCACAAAAACAGACACATAGATCAGTGGAACAGAATAGAGAATCCAGAAGTGGACCCTGAACTTTATGGGCAACTAATATTCGATAAAGGAGGAAAGACTATCCATTGGAAGAAAGACAGTCTCTTCAATAAATGGTGCTGGGAAAATTGGACATCCACATGCAGAAGAATGAAACTAGACCACTCTCTTTCACCATACACAAAGATAAACTCAAAATGGATGAAAGATCTAAATGTGAGACAAGATTCCATCAAAATCCTAGAGAAGAACACAGGCAACACCCTTTTTGAACTCGGCCATAGTAACTTCTTGCAAGATACATCCACGAAGGCAAAAGAAACAAAAGCAAAAATGAACTATTGGGACTTAATCGAGATAAGAAGCTTTTGCACAGCAAAGGATACAGTCAACAAAACTCAAAGACAACCTACAGAATGGGAGAAGATATTTGCAAATGACATATCTCTTGTTTTGATTGGGGATTCCTCTATACCAAGATATGCAAGACAGCATGTTCGCTTGGGGTCCTGTGATCCACAGTGAGGTACACTAGGTCTCATTAAAAGCTTCAGATGGGGATCCCTGGGTGGCGCAGCGGTTTGACGCCTGCCTTTGGCCCGGGGCGCGATCCTGGAGACCCGGGATCGAATCCCACATCTGGCTCCCAGCATGGAGCCTGCTTCTCCCTCTGCCTGTGTCTCTGCCTCTCTGTCTCTCTCTGTGTGACTATCATGAATAAATAAATAAAATCTTTAAAAAAAATAAAAATAAAAAAAATAAAAATAAAAGCTTCAGATGATGTGAATGGAGGTATTTGTAATTGATTAATATTTCGGGTCAGGAAAAGTTAAGTACAAGTAAGTGCAAGTGCTATATTTGAATTCTTAGTCTCTTAGAAAGAGACTGAATAGGTAAATACATAATCAAGTGTTGAGAGGGGCTCCCTGGGGGAAACTGCTCCTTGGAGAGGAAGCCCAGACCCTGACAGGAAACCTGCCCAGAACCACCCTCTGCACCTGCTTCTGGGACTTCAAGTGACAACTAGTCAGGAGTGTGCACATCCTAGTGGTCCCGATCCCCTTCTACAGGGAGGTTTGTGTCTGAGCTCATGCTGTGGTCCCCTCACGGTGTGTACACAGTAATACACAGCCATGTCCTCAGCTCTCAGGCTGTTCATCTGCAGATACAGTGTGTTCTTGGCATTGTCTCTGAAGATGGTAAATTGGCCCTTCACAGCATCTGCATGGTATCTGGTACTTCCATATTTGTTCATTACTGAGACCCACTGAAGCCCTTTCCCTGGAGCCTGGTGGACCCAGCTTATCCAGTAACTACTGAAAGTGAATCCAGAGGCTACACAGGAGAGTCTCAGGGGCAACCCAGGCTTCACCAGGTCTCCCCCAGACTCCACCAGCTGCACCTCACCCTGGACACCTGCAGACACAAGACATCGTGGTCAGGAAAATGTCTCCCATCCCCTGTTTCTCTCACTCACTTCCACTCACAGATTCAAGGTCTCTTCTTCTCCATGAATCACCTTTTAAAATAGCAACATGGAAAACCCAATGGAGCACAGACTCCATGGTGAGTTGTGTGTATTCTGTCCTGATCCCTGAATGGGGTCCCCTGGGGATGCTGGGATCTGGGCTCCTCTCCCAGATGCAGGTTCAGGAATGGGCTAGTTTAATAGGTGGAGGGAAGGCCCTATTTGCATGTCCTCTGAGTATATAGTTAGCTCCAGACTTAGATTAGATTCTTTACAAGTTTCATAAACATGATTGCATTACTTTTGAGGTCAAATTTCTGTAATATCATGTAACGATATGAAGTGTCCTAACATGTGGACAGAATTAGCTTTGTATCTCTCAATGTCTTATTAAAACCCATTCATCGATTTAGGTAATTTTTAGTATATAGCATGTTACCACCTATGGATATTTAATACTAATTATTTTATTTTTCTGCAGTGTGAAAGGAATATTTTGGTAATTTTCTATTCTTTTTTTTCTTTTTTATCATAAATTTATTTTTTATTGGTGTTCAATTTGCCAACATTTAAAATAAACCCAGTGCTCATCCCGTCAAGTGCCGACCTCAGTGCCTGTCACCCAGTCACTCCCACCCCCCGCCCACCTCCCCTTCTACCACCCCTTGTTTGTTTCCTAGAGTTTGGAGTCTTTCATGTTCTGTCTCCCGTTCTGATTCTTTTAGATAATTTGTTGTTAGTGTGTGGAAACATAGCTTTATTTCACATGATCTTATACCCTGAAGGTTCCCTGAAATAATTAATTTTAACAGTTTGTGGAGTTTATTTTTTTATTTTTTTTAATTTTTTTATTTATTTATGATAGTCACAGAGAGAGAGAGAGAGGCAGAGACACAGGCAGAGGGAGAAGCAGGCTCCATGCACCGGGAGCCCGACGTGGGATTCGATCCCGGGTCTCCAGGATCGCGCCGTGGGCCAAAGGCAGGCGCTAAACCACTGCGCCACCCAGGGATCCCAGTTTGTGGAGTTTAAAGTGTTTGCCTCTCTAGCAGATCATGTCATGTGGAAAAAAGAATTTTTGTCCTGTCTACGGATTTAAATATAATTTATTTTATTATTTCCGAATGTATTGGTTTGATCTTCCAGTCATTGGAGCAGAAAAATTTTCCTTCGTTTCTTCTAGGTTCTTTTGTCTAATTACTCGGTAGACAGAAAACTGATCTAAGGTGAAATTTATTTCATTTTGCAAGTGCATGAGCTCCCAAGAATACAACATCCAGACAGTGACCAAATTATGTAGCCCTTGTGTCACTTCGACAACAAAACATTGGGTTTGTGTAGATATAAAGTCAGGATATTGGCTTGAGTCAGTGAATTAGTGAGGGACTGACAAGGGTTGTTTGCCTTCCGGGTCCTAAGGTCCTTATTCTGGTTCTAAGGATGATTCTGCCCTCCAGGTATAGGGATGGGAAAATGCCCATGTAGATTTATTTCTTGCCATCAAGGGGACATAGGCAGCTCAGCCTGTCTCTCCACTGGTTGATTCCCAAGTGACTTTAGTTCACAACAACCCAGGGGACCAGCTGATATATTTGGGGTGTCACAGTTTCTTCTCCTTCCAGGTACCAAGATGAATACTCATGGTAGGAATAAGCATCCTTGTGTGGCTCTTGACTTGACAGGAGGGCTTCAGCATTTCACTGTTGATTATGGTGTTGGATGTGGGTTTTTCCATAAATTACCAGTATTTCATGGAGGCAATTTCTTCTGTTCCTTGATTGTTAAGATTTTTTGAAGATAAACGTGTGTTGGAATTTGTCAAATCAAAGGAAATGATCATGTAATCTAATCTTTCACTCTATTAATACAGGGGGTCCCATTTATGGTTTGGGCATGTTGAATTTTCCTTGCATCCCAGAGATGATTTCCTCCAGGTCATCCCGTATTATCCATTCCATGTGCTGTTGGATTTGAATGCTAGGATTTTTGCATTTATGTTCATCTGAAAAATTGGACTGTAGTTTCATTTTTCATAGAGTCCTTGCCTGACTTTAGTGTCAGGGTGATGCTGGCCTCCTACCAAGATTTGGGCATGTTCCTTTCTCATTAGATTTTGAAGAGATCGAGATGTTTCAGCATTAATTCTTCTTTAAATACTTGGAAAAATTAATAGATCAAGCCATTTGATCTTAGACTTTTTTCCCCTTTGTTCTGTTATTTTGGTTTCTTGTCTCTTTTGAATCAGAATTTTTTTGGTTTTGGGTTCACTCTTCTTATTTGTTGTATTTTATTCATTTTTTATTTTTTCATGAAACCATCTTAGTTCATTGGGATTCTAGATGTTTTGCAATTTGCCTTAGTTATTCAAATTTTGCTCTCTAATCTGTTCTATTGATCTATGTGTCTGTATTTGTGCCAGTACCACACTGTCTTGATGGCCACAGCTTTGTAGTACAACCTGAAATCTGGCATTGTGATGCCCCCAGATATGGTTTCCTTTTTTAAAATTCCCCTGGCTATTCGGGATCTTTTCCGATTCCACACAAATCTTAAAATAAATTGTTCTAACTCTCTGAAGAAAGACCATGGTATTTTGATAGGGATTGCATTAAACCTGTACATTTCCCTGGGTAACATGACATTTTCACAATATTAATTCTCTCAATCCATGAGCATGGAATATTTTTCCATCTCTTTGTGTCTTCCTCAAATTCTTTCAGAAGTGTTCTATAGTTTTTAGGGTATAGGTCCTTTGCCTGTATGGGTAGGTTTATTCCTAGGTATCTTATGCTTTTGGGTGCAATTGTAAATTGGATTGACTCTTTAATTTCTCTTTCTTCAGCCTAATTGTTAGTGTATAGACATGCCAACGATTTCTGGGCATTGATTTTGTATCCTGCCACGCTACCAAATTGCTGTATGAGTTCTACCAATCTTGGGGTGGAGGCTTTTGGGTTTTGTATGTAGAGTATCATGTCATCGGTGAAGAGGGAGAGTTTGACTTCTTCTTTGCCAATTTGAATGCGATTAATGTCTTTTTGTTTTCTGATTGCTGAGGCTAGGACTTCCAATACTATGTTGAATAGCAGAGGTGAGAGTGGACATCCCTGTCATATTCCTGATATTAGGGGAAAGGCTCCCAGTGCTTCCCCATTGAGAATGATATTTGCTGTGGGCTTTTCGTAGAAGGCTTTTAAGATGTCGAGGAAAGTTCCCTCTATCCCTACACTCTGAAGAGTTTAGATCAGGAATGGGTGCTGTATTTTGTCAAATGCTTTCTCTGCATCTAATGAGAGGATCATATGGTTCTTGGTTTTTCTCTTGCTGACATGATGAATCACATTGATTGCTTTATGAGTGTTGAATCAGGCTTGTTTCCCAGGGATAAATCCTACTTGGACATGGTGAATAATTTTCTTAAAGTACTGTTGAATCCTATTGGCTAGTATCTTGTTGAGAATTTTTCCATCCATGTTCATCAGGGATATTGGTCTGTAATTCTCCTTTTTGGTTGGGTCTTTGCCTGGTTTTGGAATTAAGGCGATGCTGGCCTCATAGAACGAATTTGGAAGTACTCCATCTCTTTCTATCTTTCCAAACAGCTTGAGTACAATAGGTATGGTTTCTTCTCTAAATGTTTGATAGAATTCCCAAGGGAAGCCATCTGACCCTGGACTCTTGTGTCTTGGGAGGTTTCTGATGACTGCTTCAATTTCCTCCCTGGTTATTGGCTTGTTCAGGTTTTCTATTTCTTCCTGTTCCAGTTTTGGTTGTTTGTGGCTTTTCAGGAATGCGTCCATTTCTTCTAGACTGCCTCATTTATTGGCATATTGGTGCTCATAATATGTTTTTAAAATCGTTTGTATTTCCTTGGTATTGGTAGTGATCTCTCCTTTCTCATTCATGATTTTATTAATTTGAGTCTTTTCTTTCTTCTTTTCAATGAGGTTGGCTAATGGTTTATCTATCTTATTAATTCTTTCAAAGAACCAACTCCTGGTTCCGTTGATCTGTTCCATGGTTCTTCTGGTCTCGATTTCATTGAGTTCTGCTCGAATCTTAATTAACTCTCTTCTTCTGCTGAGTGTAGGGTCCATCTCCTGTTTCTTCTCTAGTTTCTTTAGGTGTAAGGTCAGTTTTTGTATTTGAGTTCTTTCCAGTTTTTGAATGGATGCTTGTATTGTGATGTTTTTCCCCCTTAGGACTGCTTTTGCTGCATCCCAAAGATTTTGAAAGGTTGTATCTTCATTCTCATTAGTTTCCATGAATCTTTTTAATTCTTCCTTAATTTCCTGATTGACCCTTTCATCTTTCAGCAGGATGGTCCTTAACTTTCACGTGTTTGAGGTCCTTCCACACTTCTCGTTGTGATTTAGTTCTAATTTCAAGGCATTATGGTCTGAGAATATGCAGGGGATGATCACAATCTTTTGGTATCGGTTCACACCCAATTTTGACCCAGTATGTGGTCTATTCTGGAGAAAGTTCCATGTGCCCTTGAGAAGAATGTGTATTCAGTTGAGTTTGGATGTAAAGTTCTGTAGATATCTGTGAAATCCATCTGGTCCAGTGTATCATTTAAAGCTCTCGTTTCTTTGGAGATGTTGTGCTTAGAAGACCTATCGAGGGTAGAAAGAGCTAGATTGAAGTCACCAAGTATAAGTGTATTATTATCTAAGAATTTCTTCACTTTGCTTATTAATTGGTTTAAATATTTGGCAGCTCACACATTTGCAGCATATATATTGAGGATTGTTAAGGCCTCTTGTTGGATAGATCCTTTAAGTATGAGATAGTGTCCCTCTTCATCTCTCACTACGGTCTTCAGGGTAAATTTTAGTTTATCTGATCTAAGGATGGCTACGCCTGCTTTCTTTTGAGGACCATTTGAATGTTAAATGGTTCTGTAACCTTTTATTTTCAGGTTGTAGGTGTCCTTCTGTCTAAAATGAGTCTCTTGTAGACAGCAAATAGATGGGTTCTGCTTTTTTTTTTTTTTTTGGGTTCTGCTTTTTTATCCAGCCTGAAACCCTGTGCCTTTTGATGGGGTCATTAACCCATAGATGTTCAGTGTTACTATTGACAGATATGAGTTTAGTGTCATCATGATATCTATTCAGTCCTTGTTTTTGTGGATTATTCCACTGAAATTCTTCTTAAAGGTGAATTTTAAGAGTCCCCCTTAAAATTTCTTGCAGAGCTGGTTTGGAGGTCACAGATTCTTTCTGTTCCTGTCTGTCTTGGAAGCTCTTTATCTCTCCTTCCATTTTGAATGAGAGCCTTGCTGGATAAAGTATTCTTGGTTGCATGTTCTTCTCATTTAAGACCCTGAATATATCCTTTCAGCCCTTTCTGGCGCCAGGTCGCTGTGGAGAGTTCTGCTGTTACCCTAATACTCCTCCCCATAAAATTCAGGGATTTCTTGTGTCTTGCTGCTTTAAGGACCTTCTCTTTCTCTTTTGAATTTGCAAGATTCACTATTAAGTGTCGAGGTTTTGAACGGTTTTTATTGATTTTAAGGGAGGATCTCTCTATTTCCTGGATCAGAAGGCCTGTTTCCTGTCCCAGATTAGGAAAGATTTCAGCTATGATTTGTTCAAATACATATTCTGGCCCTTTGTCCCTTTTGGCGCCCTCGGGAACCCCAATTAAATGTGTTTTTCTTCCTCAGGCTTTCGTTTATTTCCCTTAATCTATCTTCCTGGTCTTTTAATTGTCTGTGTCTTTTTTCCTCAGTTTCCCTCTTTGCCATCATATTGTCTTCTATATCACTCACTCATTCTTCCACCTCGTTAACCCTCATCGCTAGTACTTCTAGTTTGGATTGCATCTCATTCAATTGATTTTTAATTTCTGCCTGATTGGATCTAAATTCTGCAGTCATGAAATCTCTCGAGTCCTTCATGTTTTTTTCTAGAGCCACCAGTAGCTGTATAATAGTGCTTCTGAATTGGCTTTCTGACATTGAATTGTAATCCAGATTTTGTAACTCTGTGGGAGAGAGGACTGTTTCTGATTCTTTCTTTTGAGGTGAGGTTTTCCTTCTAGTGATTTTGCTCAGTGCAGAGTGGCCAAAAACAAGTTGTATTGGGAAAAGGAGACAGAGGAGAGAAAGAAGGAAAGAAAAGAGAAAAAGGAAAAAGAAAAAAGGAAGAAAAAGGAAAAAAAGAGAAGAAAAAGAGAAAGAAAAAGAAAGAAAGGGAAAAAAGTGTGGGGGAAGCAATCAGAAATAAATAAACAAACACGGGGGAGTATCTTCTGTTTCTGTATACTTTAAGTCCCTTGACTTCCCCTGGAACTTGTCCGTCTATCTGGTCTTCTGGGGGAGGGGCCTGTTGTGCTGATTTTCAGGTGTTAGCACTTGGAGGAGTTGCTCTGCTCCCTGCCTGGTGCAGGGTTCAGTGGGGGTTGTTTACCCTGGGAGGCCCCAGGAGGAACAACCCCAGTGGCAGAGTCCAGCTCTGGAAATCTGGATTCAGCCCCCGCAGTAACTACAGAGCTCTCCATCTGCAGGGCCTGGAAGCTCTGGGGCGGGGCCGCTGATCTGCTCAGCTCGGGGCAGGAGCGTCCTTGCTGTCCTGGGCCGTCCTGGACTCTGCCTGTCCTGGGGGAGGCTGGGTCCTGGGCTGTGTCCCGGCGCCTTGTGTTTTGGGGCCTGCACTGTTGGATTCATGCTCCCGTCTGCATAGCGCCCTCCATGGAGCCAACACCCGAACCCCTCTGAGCTACTCCCAGAGCCATGCAGCCCCCTACGCTCGGAGCCTCCTCCTTTTCTGGAGCCACCGCCGCCGAGCTGCTCCTGGGGCCGCGCAGCCCCTCCGTGCAGAGCCACTGCCCGAGCCCCTCCGATCTGCTCCCGGTCAATGCATGCGCGCTGCAGCCCTTAGGGATCTCGGTGCACTCTCCTGGGTGAGCAAGTGTCCGTTAGTGTCCCAGGGAGCCCGAAGGCATCCCCGCCCTCCTGCGTCCTGCTCTAACTCCCTGGGGGCGCCTTTCCCCCTGGGAATATTGGTGAAGCTCCTGCTTCTCTGGGAAGGAGCTCTCCTGTCCTGGGGGCACTCGCCCCAGGCTTAGCCTGGCTCCTCGCATGGCCCCTCCCCCTTGGATGCCTTTTGTTTCATTATTTCTTTTTCCCCGTCTTCCTACCTTGATAGAAGCATGAACTCTTCTCACTGTAGCATTCCAGCTGGTCTCTCTTTAAATCTCAAGCCTAATTCATAGATTTTCAGGATGATTTGAAGGTTATCTAGGTAATTTGGTGGGGACAGGTGATTTGGGGACCCTACTCTTCCGCCATCTTTCCCCTCCCTTCTTTTTTTTCATTGACCCATTTCTTCTTCAATAAGATGTTATTTTATCACATTATATATATGTACATAATATATGTATGTATATATATGATACATATATGCTATATCTATATCTATCTATCTATCTATATATAATTTATTTATTCATGACAGACAAAGAGAGAGAGAAGCACAGACACAGGCAAAGGGAGAAGCAGGGTCCTTGCAGGGAACCCAATGTGGAACTTGATCCCGGGTCTCCAGGATCACACCCTGAGCTGAAGGCAGCTATGAAATTCTGAAACATCAGGGCTGCCCTTATTATATATTTTATTGAAGTTTGAATCCGACCTATAACAAGCACCCAGTATTCATCCCATCAGTGTCCCTGTCAGTGCCCCTTACCAATTCACCAAAAGCACCCACTCACTTCCTCTTCCACTAGCCCTTGTTCGTTTCCCAGTGTTAGGAGTCTCTCATGGTTTGTCAACCTCACTGATGTTTCCCACTCATTTTCCCTCCTTTCACCCTTCCTGGGTGCTGGGCATAGTGGGAGCTGTTTACCGTGTGAGTCCTTTGTTCCCTGGAAGCCCTTCTCTCCCAGGCACAAGGTGAAACAAGGAGGAACAACAGCATGGTGGCAGCCAGTTCTCGAACCGTGGAATTGGCTCCCCTCAGTAACTACCACAGTCTCCCAGTCTGCACTGGCCTAGATGCTCACAGCCTGGCCTGTGGGTGCAGGTCTGCACAGCTTTCAGGGCCTCCAGTGACATGAGAGTCCTCTCTGTCCTGTGCCCTCCCCACCTCCATCTCTTCCAGGGGATGTCCGGGATCCTGGTCTGTATCCACTCTGTGCCCTGGGATCCAGGGCCCTGGCTGCTGGAATTGTGCTCCAGGGATCAAGGTTCCCGAAGCCAGCGGGACACAGACAGCTCCCTCTTGAGATCCCACTCCCAGCCCCTGGATAGACTGGCTTCTCCTACATTCCCTCCTGGGTGCGCGTTTCAGCCCTTTACTGAGATCCCACATTTGTTGTGCTTGCCCCTGGACTCACTTCCTCTACTAGTGACACTGGGAACTGGATGCTTCAATGCCCCTCCTGCGATTTTGCCCAATTTTACTGGTAATCACTTTTCTGTCTGGGAAGACACAAGGCGGATTTATAATGTTCCAGCTTCTCCAGGGCTGGACTTTCATGTCCTGGAGGCTTTAGCTGTGGGCCTTACATGGGCTCATCACGGTGCTCCTCCCCTAGTTGATTTTTTTTATTTTATTATTTCTGCCTTCCTAGATTGTTAGAAGTGAAAACCCTTTTCTCTGTAGTGTTCTGGCCAATCTCTCTTTAAGTCTCAGGTCGAATTTGTAGGTGTTCAGGATGGTTTGTAACTTATCTAGGTATTTGAGGGGGCCAGCTGAGTGAGGATCCCTACTCCTCTGTCATCTTGCCCTGCCTCACATTTATTTTTTTCTGCCATTTCTCTGGTAGGCCTTCCAGTGGGACAGAAAATTATTTCCCTCTTTTCTGTTGGATTCATTGTCTGGTCTAATCACGGAGTTTGTAAAAGGCAGACCTTCAGGAGACAATGAATTTCATTGTTCATGTGCATGGGCTACATAATATGTGATGTGAGGTGGGATTTCATATCAGGACAGGGTGTCTATTTATGTCTTCTGCCAATTTCTGATTGGGTTTTTCATTTTGTGTTGTTTAGGTTGATAATTGTGCTGTATTCTTTGGAAACCAGCCTTAATCTGATGATCAATTTGGAAATATTTTCTCCCATCTTATAGGTTGTCTTTAAATTATGTTGAGTGTTTCCATAGCTGTACTACTGCTCTTTCCTTGATGGAATCCATATAGTTTATCTTTGGTTTTGTTTTCCTTCCCCCTAGAAACTTGAGTAGCAAGAAACTGTTGTGCCTGAGTTCACAAAATCTCTAGGATTTTGATGGTTTCCTGCTTCACAATTAGGACTTTCATTTACTCTGTTTTTATCTCTGTGTCATTTGTAATAATGTGGCCCAGGTTCATGTTTTTACTTGTGAATGTCCAATATTCACAACCCCACCTGTTGAAAAGATTGTCCTTTTCCAGTGGATACTCTTTTTTTGTGCTTTGTCAAAGACAATATGACCGTAGAGTTGTGTTTCCATTTCTGCATTCTCTACTCTATTCCATTGACTTATGTGCCTCTTTTACTGCCAAAATTATACCATCTTGAGGATCACAACTTTGAACTCCACAATTGTGATACCTTCTGCTTTGGGTTGTTTTCAACATTGTCTTGTCTTGTCAGGATCATTCTTTGTTCCTTACAAGTTTTAGGATTGTTTCTTCTATTTCCAAGAACAAAGTTCATGGTATTTTGATAGGGTTTTCATTGAATGTGTCAATTGCTCTTGGTAGCATAGATATTTTATCAATACTTATAACTCCAATCCATGAGAATAGAATGTTTTCAATCTATGTGTGTCTTCCTCAATTTCTTTCATAAGTGTTCTAGTAGTTTGAGACTATAGATCCTTTTCCTCTCTGGTTAGTATTTTTGTAGTGTTGGATCTTAGCGTTAGGAACTTGGTAAGACTTTTGCATCCATATTTATGAATATAATTGTTTGTAATTCTCCTTAGTAGCTGGGTCTTTAGTTTGGGGGTCAATGTAATGCTGACATCAGAGAATGAGCCTGGAAGTTTTCCTTCAATTTCTATTATTTGAATAGCTTCAGAAGAATAGGTATTGATTCTGGTTTAAAATCACTTGGTAGGGATCCCTGGGTGGCTCAGCAGTTTGGTGCCTGCCTTAGGTCCAGGGCATGACCCTGGAGTCCCAGGATCGAATCCCACATTGGACTCCCTGCATGGAGCTTGATCCTCCCTCTGCCTGTGTCTCTGTCTCTCGCTGTATGTCTCTCAGGGAAGAAAAAATTCTTTGTTTAAAATATTTCGGCAGTAAACCTGGGTACCTCAGTGGTTGAGTTTGTGTCTTTGGGTCAGGGTATGATATCTGAGTACTGGGGACAAGTGCAACATCAGGCACGCTGCATGGAGTCTGCTTCTCCTCCCTCTACTTATGTCTCTGTCTCTGTGTGTCGCTCATGAATAAATAAATGCACTCTTAAAAAAATTGGCCCAAGGATGTTGCCCATGGGGAAACATTCAGTTAACCATTGATTCTTGATTTCTGCTGAGACGATGATACAAGTTCCTGGGTTCAAGCCCCTAGTCAGGCTTTGTGCTCATTGAAGAATCTTGAGATTTTCTATCTGTTACCCTCAAACTATTTTGTTACTTTGTCTATAAATAAATAAATAAATAAATAAATACATACATACATACATACATACAATGTTGGGGGCAAGATCATGGAGGAGTAAGGGTTCTCAACTCACCTCATACCAGCAACTAACCAAGATAACTTTTTTAAAAGATATTGTATATTAGCCCTTCACCCGATAGGTCATTGACAAATATCTTCTCCCATTCTTTAGGTTGGCTTTGAGTTTTTTGACTATTATGCTGTGCATAGCTTTTTATCTTGATGATGTCCCAATAGCTCACAAACAATAGGAAGGAAATACAAACGATTTTAAAAACATATTAGGACCACTTCTATGCCAATAAATTAGGCAATCCAGAAGAAATGGATGCTTTTCTGGAAAACCACAAATGAGCAAAACTGGAATGCGAAGAAATAGAAAACCCGAACTGGCAAATAACCAAGGAGGAAATTGAAGCAGTCATCTAAAATCTCCCAAGACACAAAAATCCAGGTTCAGATGGCTTCCCAGGGAAGTCTATCAAACATTTAAAGAAGAAGCCATACGTATTTACTAAAGCTGTTCTGGAAGATAGAAAGGGACAGAATACTTCCAAACTCTTTTAATGAGGCCAGAATCACCTTAAATCCAAAACTAGACAAAGACTCCACCAAAATGGAGAATTATAGACCAATAACCCTGATGAACGCAGATGCAAAAATTCTCAACAAGACACTGGCCAATAGGACACAAGAGATTATTAACAAAATAATTCACCATGACCAATGGGATTTATACCTGGGATGCAAGGCTGGTTCAACACTCGTAAAGCAATCAATATGATAGATCATATCAACAATAAAAAAAAGACAAGAACCATAGGATCTTCTCAATACAAACAGAGAAAGCATTTGACAAAATACAGGATCCATTCCTGATCAAAACTCTTCAGTGCGTAGCGATAAGGGGAACATACTTCAGCATCTTGAAAGCCATCTACGAAAAGCCCACAGCAAATATCATTCTCAATGGGGAAACACTGGGAGCCTTTCCCCTAAGATCAGAAACAAGACAGGGATAAACACTCTCACCACTGCTATTCAACATAGTACTAGAAATCCTAGCCTCAGCAATAAGGCAACAAAAAGAACCAAAAGGCATTCATATTGGCAAACAAGAAGTCGAAACCAAAAAAGAAAAAAAATAGAAGTCAAAACCTCTGTCTTCGCAGATTACATGACACTGTATCTAGAAAACTGAAAAGACTCCACCCCAAGGTTGATTGAACTCATACAGCAATTCAGCAGTGTGGTAGGATACAAAATAAATGCCCAGAAATCACTTCCATTACTGTACACTAGCAATGAGATAAAAGAATGAAATGTTAAGGCATGAAAAAAATCTTAAATTGCACCCAAAAACATAAGATACCCAGGATTAACCCTAACCAAAGAGGTACAATTTCTATACCCTAAAAACTATGGAACACTTCTGAAAGAAATTGAGGAAGAAACAAGAATATTGATGAATATTCCATGCTCATGGATTGGAAGAATTAATTTTGTGAAAATGTCAAAGCTACCCAGGGCAATTTACACGTTCAATGCAATTCCTATAAAATACCTCAGACTTTCTTCAGAGGCTTGGAACAAATCAACTTAAGGTTTGTGTGGAATCAGAAAAACCTCCAAATAACCATGGTAATACTGAAAGCAAAACTAGAACTGGGGCATCAGAATGCTGGATTCCAAGTTCTACTACAAAGCTGTGATCATCAAGACATTCTGGTAGTGGCACAAAAACAGACACATTGATCAATTGCACAGAATGGAGAACCAGAAGTAGACACTGAACACTATGGTCAACTAATATTCGACAAAGCAGGAAAGACTATCCACTGGAAAAAACAAGAGTCTCTTCAATCAACGGTGCTTGGAAAATTGGACAGCCATTTACAGAAGAATGAAACTAGATCATTCTCTTACACAAAACACAAGACAAACAAAAAATGGATGAAAGATCAAAATGTGAGACAAAATTCCATCAAAATCGTAGAGAACACAGGCAACACCCTTTTTGAACTTGGCCACAGTAACTTCTTGCAAGATTCATCCATGAAGGCAAGAGAAACAAAAGCAAAAATGAACTATTGGGACTTCATCAAGATAAGAAGCTTTTGCACAGCAAAAGATACCGTCAACAAAACTCAAAGACAACCTACAGAATGGGAGAAAATATTTGCAAATGACTAGATAACAGACTAGTTTAGGACAAATAAGAGGTGATACCCTATTTAAGTGTTTCTGGGTGATGTCACCACATTCCTAGATTCAGTGGACTAAACAACAGATGCTCATTCTCACAGCTCTGGAGTCTGGGATGTCTAAGGTCCAGGTGCAGGCAGATGTGGTGTCTGGAGCGCCCATGTCCTAGCATGTCCTTTCTCCCCCTTTCACATGGGGCCAGGGGGCATTGAGCTTTCCATGTACTGATGGTTCCTGATCAGGTTCCTGATCGCATCATGAGGCTCCATCTCCTGACCTCATTGTTCCCCTAAGGTCCCAACTCCTTCTTCCATCACATAGATGTGAGGTTCCAACCTGAGGATGGTAGATATGATGACACACAGTTAGCTATATCAGCACCCGAAAGATCCATGAGTTATTTCCTGCAGGTGGAAGGTCCTCCTTCACTTTTGTTCCCTCATAATTGTTAAGTGGAATTTGTCATCACACAGTATTCTTGAGTGTTACCTGCTCGCTCCTTGATCTCCAACACCCCATCTTCTCTTTCTGCCCCACCCATGGGAAATCCAGCAGGAACACTTCACTTGACATCAGGGAAATACAAATGAAAACCACACTAAGATCCCACTGATGCAACTCAGAATGGATAAAGTAACAAGCAGGAAGCAATAAATATAAGCGAGGATATCGAGAGAGTGGAACTTTCTTTTCTTTTAGTGGGAATGCAGGCTTGTTCAGCCACTCCAGAAAACAGAATGGAATGTCCTGAAAAAGTGAGAATAGAGCTACCCTAGGACACAGCCATTGAATTACATGGTATTTACCCCAAAGATGCAAATTTAATGTAATTAGGGGACCCCTACCCCCCAATGTTCCCAGCAACAATGTCCAGAATAGCCAAACTGTGGGAGGAATCATGATTCCCTTCTACAGAAGAGTGATAAAGAAGATGTGGAATGAGCCTCGGTGTCCATCGAGAGATGAATGTTTAGAAAGATGTGGTTTATATATACAATGGGATATTACTCAGCCATTAGAAATGACGAATAACCACCATTTGCTTCAATGTGGATGGAACTGGAAGGGATTATGCTGAGTGAAGTAAGTGATTCAGAGAAGGACAAACAATATATGGTTTCACACATACAAAGTACATAAAAATAGTGCAAGGGAACAAAGGGGAAAGGAGATAGAATGAGTGGGAATTATCATAGACAGTAACAGTGCATGAGGAACTCCTACCTATGGGGGAAAAAAAGGAAGGAGTAGTGGAAGGGGAGTTGGTTGGTGGGTTGGGGTACCTGGATGACAGGAGCTGAGGGGGACAATTGACGGAATGAGTACTGGCTGTTATATGTAGGCAAATCGAACTCCAATAAAAATATACAAAATATGTGGTTTATATATACAATGGGATATTACACAGCTGTCAAAAATGATGAATAACATGAAATAGCATTTCCTTCAACATGGATGGAACAGGAGCTATTATAGTGAGAGAAATTAATCACAGGAAGGCAATGATATGGTCTCACCCATATGTGGAGTATAGGAAATATTGAAAGAGACCATAAGGGAAGGAGTGAAACTTAAGTGGGGTAATATTACAAGGAAGACAAATCATGGGAGACATGTGACTCTGGGGGAAAAAAACCTGAGGGTCGCTGGAAGAGAGGGGGTGTGGGATGGGGAACTGGGTGATGGGAGTTAAGGAGGGGACGTGATATGATGAGCACTGAGTGTGTAGTAAATATTGGTAAATTCAATTACAACAAAGAAAAAAATGGAAAAAATTCCTGGAACATCATACATGGACTGGGACGATCAAACAACAGACACTCATTCTCACAGATTTGGAATCTGGGAAGTCTGAGGTCCAAATGCAGGCAGATGTGGTCTCTGGAGAGCACCCACGTCCTACCCCATCCTTTCCCCATCACCTCACATGGGGCCAGGGTCCAGGGAACTTTCCCAGTCCTGGTTTATAAGGGCCCTGATCCTATCATGAGGCTGCACCTCCTTACCTAAGTGTTCCCCTAAGGCTCCATCTCCTTCCCCATCTCATGGACGTTCGGTTCCAACATGGGCATGGTAAAGGTCACACACAGTGATGTGACGTCAGCACCAGAAGGATCCATGAGTTATTCCCTGCAGGTGGAAGGTTCTTCAATCCAACTCATCACACTGAAGTTCCTCATTGATCCAGTAGAAGCTTCTGGTGTCTGAGCACATGGTGTATGCATGACCTTCAGAACCAGATTGTGACCTTGGGGAGAGGACACCTTCCATCTGAGACCTGAGAAGGATCTTGGCCTATTTGTACTATTATTTAAAGTTTTGGGGGATCCCTGGGTGGCGCAGCGGTTTGGCGCCTGCCTTTGGCCCAGGGCGCGATCCTGGAGACCCGGGATCGAATCCCACGTCGGGCTCCCGGTGCATGGAGCCTGCTTCTCCCTCTGCCTGTGTCTCTGCCTCTCTCTCTCTCTCTGTAACTATCATAAATAAATAAAAAAAAATTAAAAAAAAATAAAGTTTTGTGCTGCTTCCATATATTATTCATCTCCTTTCCCTATAATTCAGACATCTGTCTACTGAGAATGACCATGTTTCTCTTTTTTCTTTCCAGTTTGAAGCTTGTTTAGTGAAATGATTCCTCACACCATGTGCAGTCTTTACTGCCTGTTACCTCCCTGACATTCCTTGCTCATTCTTCTCCTGCACCCAAAGGATAAGAAATCAAACTGTAACCCAGGAGTTCCTTCTTTTGATGCAGTTGGGACACTAACACCACACAAGCCCCTCCTGGAGCAGGACCCCATCCCACCACTGACCCACAACACACACCCGGAGCCAGTGTCCTTCCCCGGCACCACCCAGGCATTTATGACCTGATGAGAGGCCTGCCTGGCTCTCATCAGACATGAAGGTGAAGGTGATGAATGGTTATACTCTTGTGATTGTGTGCGTGTGTGTGTGTGTGTGCTTTGTGTGAATGACCTCTGAGTCCACATCCCTACCATGTCATGATGTCATGCGGGAAATCTCTCTCACTCCCAGGCTGTTATTAACATTTTTGTAGAATGTCTCTTTACTCTTGTGTTGACTGGGGATTCTGCTATACCGCAATGTGCAAGACAGCATGTTAGCTTGGGGTCCTGTGATCCTCAGTGATCACCACTAGGACTCATGAAAAGGTTCAGATGATGTGAATTGAGTTATTTGTAATTGATTAAAATTTCGGGTCAGGAGAATTTAAGTACAAGTAAGTGCAAGTTCTATATTTGAATTCTAGGTCTCTAAGAAAGAGACTGAATAGGTAAACACATGATCAAGTGTTCAGAGGGTCTCCTGGGGGGAAACTGCTCCATGGAGAGGAAGCCTGGTCCCTGACAGGAAACCTGCCCAGAACCAGCCTCTGCACCTGCTCCTGGGCCTTCAAGACACAAGTGGTGAGGAGTGTGCACCCCCTGGTGGTCCTGATCCCCTTCTACAGGGAGGTTTGTGTCAGGGCTCACACTGAGTTTGCCTCACTGTGTCCTTCGCACAGTAATACACGGCCGTGTCCTCGGCTCTCAGGCTGTTCATCTGCAGATACAGTGTGTTCTTGGCGTTGTCTCTGGAGATGGTGAATCGGCCCTTCACAGCGTCTGCGTAGCTTGTGCTACTTCCACCACTGTTAATACCTGCGACCCACTGCAGCCCTTTCCCAGGAGCCTGGCGAACCCAGCTCATGGCATAGCTGCTGAAGGTGAATCCAGAGGCCACACAGGACAGTCTCAGGGACCCCGCAGGCTTCACCAGGTCTCCCCCAGACTCCACCAGCTGCACCTCACCCTGGACACCTGCAGACACAAGACATCCTGGTCAAACAACTGTCCCACATCCCCTCTTTCGCTCACTCACCTTCACTCACAGACTCAAGGTCTCTGGTTCTTTATGAATTACCTTGTAAAATAGCGACAAAGAAAACCCAGCCGAGCACAGACTCCATGGTAATTAGTCTGTGTTGTGTCTGATCACTGAATCAGGTCACCTGGGGATGCTGGGGCTGGGGCTCCTCTCCCAGCTGCAGAGTCGGTACTGGGCTGGTTTAATCAGTGAAGGGAGGGCCATATTTGCATGTCCTCTGACCATATGACCAGCTACAGACTTACATTCGTGTATATAATGCCAACACAATGTTGCACCACAATTCTATAGCAATTTGTGTAGATAACTCTCTGACTATATGAAGTTCTAATGACAGTTATTTTTGAATTTCTTGGTTCATTTCAAAAGACACATCAGTATAGGACATTTTCTGGAGATATTTCATCTTGTTGATAAATTTTAATCCTAAATATTTATTTTCGGTGCTAGTGGAAATCAGATTATTTTGTTAATTTTGTACATGTAATTTGTATTTATTATGTAGGAATATATCTTTATTTTATTTGCTGATTTTATTATTTTTTTAAATTTTTTTAAAATTTTTATTTACTTATGATAGTCACAGAGAGAGAGAGACAGAGAGAGGCAGAGACATAGGCAGAGGGAGAAGCAGGCTCTATGCACCGGAAGCCCGACATGGGATTCGATCCCGGGTCTCCGGGATCGCGCCCTGGGCCAAAGGCAGGTGCTAAACTGCTGCGCCACCCAGGGTTCCCTATTTGCTGATTTTATATACTGATTCTTTTGCTGAGCTCATGAGTTATTTCTTCCAGTTTTTATGTGACGTTTTTACTCATTGACTCTATTAAGACATTGTCATAGGAAAACTAATTATTTTCTTTCCAGGTTACCACTTTTTCTTTTTTTTTTTTTAATGTAATTTTCTTGCTACGTTTACTGGTAGGTCCTCCAGTCCGGGACAGAAAGCATTTTCCTCTTTTCTTCAGGATGCATTGTCTGTTCTATTTTTTTTTTACATGCATCCTATGTTTATTGCAGCATTTTTTAAATAATAAATTTATTTTTATTGGTGTTCAATTTGCCAACATATAAAATAACACCCAGTGCTCATCCCGTCAAGTGCTCCCTTCAGTGCCCTTCACCCATTCACCCCTTCCCCCCTCCATCATCCCTTTCCACCACCCCTAGTTCGTTTCCTAGAGTTAGGAGTCTTCCATGTTCTAACTCCATTTCTGATATTTTCTACACATTTCTTCTCCCTTCCCTTCTATTCCCTTTCACTATTATTTATATTCCCCAAATGAATGAGTCCATACGTTTGTCCTTCTTTGATTGACTTATTTCACTCAGCCATAATATGCTCCAGTTCCATCTTCATTGAAGCAAATTGTGGTTATTTGTCATTTCTAATGGCTGAGTAATATTCCATTGTATACATAAACCACATCTTCTTTATCCATTCATCTTTCGATGGTCACCGAGGCTCCTTCTCCAGTTTACCTATTGTGGACATTGCTGCTCTAAGCATCAGGGTGCAGGTGTCCCGGCATTTCATTGCATGTGCATCATTCAGGTAAGCAGTTGATATAAGGTAGACCTAGAGGAGACAATACATTTCATTTTGTATGTGGATGACCTACCTAATATAAAGTGACATTCTACAACTCAGATCAGGACAAGGTGAATCATCATGTCCTCTGCCCATTTCTTATTGTAGTTTTCACTTTGTGGTGTTTAGTTTGGTAATTTATTTTTTGATTTTGGAAACTAGCCTTAATCTGGAGATAGATTTGCAAATCTCTTCTCCCATTGTTTTTATTCTTTTGGAAGATGTTATTTATTTATTCATCAGAGATGTAGTGAGAGATTCAGATACTGGCAGAGGGAGAAGTGGGCTCCCCACAAGGAGCCTAATGCTGGTCTCAATCCTAGAGCTCTAGGGTTCCCTGAGCCAAAGACAGTTGTTCAACCTACACAGGCATCTCTATCTTTTCCAGTTGTTAGGTTGCTTTTTAATTATGTTGTCTTTCCACAGCTGTACTACAGCTCCTTCCTTTATGTAGTGCATAGAGTTCACTTTTACTTTTGTTTGCCTTCCCTTTGGAGTTTCGAGTACCAAGAACCTCTTGTGGCCGAGGTCACAAAATCTCCTTGATTTTGAGAGTTTCTTGCCTCACATTTAGGTCTTTCATCTACTCTGAGTTTATCTTTGTGTGGAGTGTAAGAATGTGGCCCAGGTTCATTCTATTTGCAGCTGTCCAATGTTCCCAACACCACTTGTTCAAGAGATTGCCCTTCTTCCAGTCAATAGTCTTTTGTAATTTGTCGAGGATAAGTTGGCCATAGAGCTGTGTGTCCATTTATGGGTTCTTTTTTTATTCCATTGACCATGTGCGTGTTTTACTGTCACTATTATACTGTTTTGATGATCACAACATTGAAATCTGGAATTCTGATGGCTTTTGCATTTTTTTAAAGTTTTTGTTTATTTACTCATGAGAGACACAGGGATACAGAGATAGTGGTAGAGACTCAGGCAGAGGGAGCAGCAGGCACCATATAGGGAGCCTGATATGGGACTTGTTCCCAGGTCTTCAGGATCAAGCCCTGGACAAAAAGGCAGTGCTAAAACGCTGAGCCACCCGGGCTGCCCTGATTTGTTTTTGTTTCAACATTCTTTTGCTCACTCAGAATCTTTTCTGTTTATTTACAAATTTTAGGCTTGTTGCATTGTCTAGAAAAATGTTGGTGGTGTTTTGATAGGGTCCTATCCTGAGGCTTCACCCTCCTTACCTAAGTGTTCCCCTAAGGCTCCACCTCCTTCCCCATTTCAATGTCATTAGGTTCCAACATGGAAATGGCAGAGGTCACACAGAGGGAACTGATATCAGCACCTGACTGGTCAATGAGTTATTCCCTGAAGGTGGAAGGTTCTCCAATCCAGCTCCTCATCCTGGGGGTAAACATGGATCCAGTAGAAGCTTCTGGTCTCTGTGCACAGTGTACCCATGAACTTCAGTACCACCTGGTGACCTTGGGAGAAGACAGGTTCCACCTGAGACCCTGGGTAGTACCTCAGGCATCTTCTATTATCTTTTCATGATTTGTGCTGCTTTCTTGAGATCACTAACCATTTTCCAATATTTCATATTGTTTCTCTCTACATCGATTTTTTTATAGGTGCATATATAGGTTGACCTATTTTGGACATCCTCAACATGGAGATATTAGTAATTTATTTTTTTTATAGTTATGACTCTTTATTTTTTTTATCTTTTTTTTGATTTATTTTTTATTGGTGTTCAATTTGCTAACATACAGAATAACCCCCAGTGTCCGTCACCCATTCACTCCCACCCCCTGCCCTCCTCCCCTTCTACCACCCCTAGTTCGTTTCCCAGAGATAGCAGTCTTTATGTTTTGTCTCCCTTTCTGATATTTCCCACACATTTCTTCTCCCTTCCCTTATATTCCGTTTCACTATTATTTATATTCCCCAAATGAATGAGAACATATAATGTTTGTCCTTCTCCGACTGACTTACTTCACTCAGCATAATACCCTCCAGTTCCATCCACGTTGAAGCAAATGGTGGGTATCTGTCATTTCTAATAGCTGAGTAATATTCCATTGTATACATAAACCACATCTTCTTTATCCATTCATCTTTCGTTGGACACCGAGGCTCCTTCCACAGTTTGGCTATCGTGGCCATTGCTGCTATAAACATCGGGGTGCAGGTGTCCCAGCGTTTCACTGCATCTGTATCTTTGGGGTAAACCCCAACAGTGCAATTGCTGGGTCGTAGGGCAGGTCTATTTTTAACTGTTTGAGGAACCTCCACACAGTTTTCCAGAGTGGCTGCACCAGTTCACATTGCCACCAACAGTGTAAGAGGGTTCCCTTTTCTCCGCATCCCCTCCAACATTTGTTGTTTCCTGCCTTGTTAATTTGCCCCATTCTCACCGGTGTGAGGTGGTATCTCATTGTGGTTTTGATTTGTATTTCCCTGATGGCAAGTGATGCAGAGCATTTTCTCATATGCATGTTGGCCATGCCTATGTCTTCCTCTGTGAGATTTCTGTTCATGTCTTTTGCCCATTTCATGATTGGATTGTTTGTTTCTTTGCTGTTGAGTTTAATAAGTTGTTTATAGATCTTGGAAACTAGCCCTTTATCTGATATGTCATTTGCAAATATCTTCTCCCATTCTGTAGGTTGTCTTTGAGTTTTGTTGACTGTATCCTTTGCTGTGCAAAAGCTTCTTATCTTGATGAAGTCCCAATAGTTCATTTTTGCTTTTGTTTCTTTTGCCTTCATGGATGTATCTTGCAAGAAGTTACTATGGCCGAGTTCAAAAAGGGTGTTGCCTGTGTTCTTCTCTAGGATTTTGATGGAATCTTGTCTCACATTTAGATCTTTCATCCATTTTGAGTTTATCTTCGTGTATGGTGAAAGAGAGTGGTCTAGTTTCATTCTTCTGCATGTGGATGTCCAATTTTCCCAGCACCATTTATTGAAGAGACTGTCTTTCTTCCAATGGATAGTCTTTCCTCCTTTATCGAATATTAGTTGACCATAAAGTTCAGGGTCCACTTCTGGATTCTCTATTCTGTTCCATTGATCTATGTGTCTGTTTTTGTGCCAGTACCACACTGTCTTGATGACCACAGCTTTGTAGTACAACCTGAAATCTGGCATTGTGATGGCCCCAGATATGGTTTTCTTTTTCAAAATTCCCCTGGCTATTCGGGGTCTTTTCTGATTCCACACAAATCTTAAAATAATTTGTTCTAACTCTCTGAAGAAAGTCCATGGTATTTTGATACGGATTGCATTAAACGTGTATATTGCCCTGGGTAACATTGACATTTTCACAATATTAATTCTGCCAATCCATGAGCATGGAATATTTTTCCATCTCTTTGTGTCTTCCTCAATTTCTTTCAGAAGTGTTCTATAGTTTTGAGGGTATAGATCCTTTACATCTTTGGTTAGGTTTATTCCTAGGTATCTTATGCTTTTGGGTACAATTGTAAATGGGATTGACTCCTTAATTTCTCTTTCTTCAGTCTCATTGTTAGTGTATAGAAATGCCACTGATTTCTGGGCATTGATTTTGTATCCTGCCACGCTACCGAATTGCTGTATGAGTTCTAGCAATCTTGGGGTGGAGACTTTTGGGTTTTCTTTGTAGAGTATCATGTCATCGGCGAAGAGGGAGAGTTTGACTTCTTCTTTGCCAATTTGAATGCCTTTAATGTCTTTTTGTTGTCTGATTGCTGAGGCTAGGACTTCCAGTACTATGTTGAACAGCAGTGGTGAGAGTGGACATCCCTGTCTTGTTCCTGATCTTAGGGGAAAGGCTCCCAGTGCTTCTCCATTGAGAATGATATTTGCTGTGGGCTTTTCATAGATGGCTTTTAAGACGTCGAGGAATGTTCCCTCTATCCCTAAACTCTGAAGAGTTTTGATCAGGAATGGATGCTGTATTTTGTCAAATGCTTTCTCTGCATCCAATGAGAGGATCATATGGTTCTTGATTTTTCTCTTGCTGATATGATGAATCACATTGATTTTTTTTAAATTTTTATTTATTTATGATAGTCACAGAGAGAGAGAGAGGCAGAGACACAGGCAGAGGGAGAAGCAGCCTCCATGCACCGGGAGCCCGACGTGGGATTCGATCCCGGGTCTCCAGGATCGCGCCCTGGGCCAAAGGCAGGCGCCAAACTGCTGGGCCACCCAGGGATCCCCATTGATTTTTTTTAATTTGTTTTTTATTGGTGTTCAATTTACTAACATACAGAATAACACTCAGTGCCCGTCACTCATTCACTCCCACCCCCCGCCCTCCTCCCCTTCTACCACCCCTAGTTCTTTCCCAGAGTTAGCAGTCTTTACGTTCTGTCTCCCTTTCTGATATTTCCCACACATTTTTTCTCCCTTCCCTTATATTCCCTTTCACTATTATTTATATTCTCCAAATGAATGAGAACATATAATGTTTGTCCTTCTCCGACTGACTTACATAATTGTTTCTTTATTTCTTTTTCCCCGTCTTCCTACCTTGATAGATGCATGAACTCCTCTCACTGTAGCATTCCAGCTGGTCTCTCTTTAAATCTCAGGCCGAATTGATAGATTTTCAGGATAATTTGAAGGTTTTCTAGGTAATTTGGTGGAGACAGGTGATTTGGAGACCCTACACTTCCGCCATCTTGCTCCTCCCCCCCTCAGATATTAGTAATTTATTCCTATTTAGTGACAAGTCTAAAGAAGTGTAAGCAACTGTGTGCTCTGTGAATATAGAAATAACTGTTTCTTATAAAGAAACAAATTTTAAAATCACACACTGAAGAAGTCAACTCAGAATCTTGAGTCTATAGAGGCTCCCTGGGGGAATCTGCTCCATGGAGAAGATATAGAGCCCTACAGGAAACCTGCCCAAAACCTCCATCTGAACCTGCTCCTGGGCCTTCAAGACAAGAAGTGGTGAGGAGTGTGCACACCCATCATTTATTTCCCTTAACCTTTCCTCATGTTCTTTTAATTATTTTCCCTTTTTTTCTCAGCTTACTTCCTTGCCATCAACTTGTATTCTATGTCACTCACTCTTTCTTCTATGTCATTAAGACTCATCATTAGCACTGAGGTGGGCACTTGATGGGATGAGCACTGGGTGTTATTCTGTATGTTGGCAAATTGAACACCAATAAAAAATAAATTTATTATTAAAAAAGCAGATTCATCATTAGGACTTCCAGTTTAGATTGCATCTCATTTGGTTGAGATTTGTAAATTTGGTCTAATTAGATGTAAATTCTGAATTCATGAAGTCTCTCGGATCCTTTATGCTTTTTTCCAGAGCCACTAGTAGCTTTCCAATTATGCTTCTGAATTGGGTTTCTGAATATGAGTTGTAATCCAAGTTCTGTAAGTCTGAGGCAGAGAGTATTGTTTCTGTTTCTTTCTTTTGTGGTTATTTCTTCTGTCTAGTCATTTTGCTCAGTGCAGAGTGCCTGTTTCAGCGGGCTGCACTAAGAATATTAACCACAACCTGAGTAAATTTCACCCTAGATAATTCTGACAAAGTAGGAGGCCAGAAATGGAAAACAAAGTACGGAATGAAATAAAGCAAAAGATCCCCTTAACTGAAAATCAAATTTTAAAACTAAGTAGTAAACAATAAATTCCAAGAATCACAAAGGAGAGAAAAAAAAGAAAAGAAGAATTAAAAAGGGGAAAAAACCCAAAAGTAAACAGGAAAAGAAGGAAGAGTACCATCTAGTTCTATATACTGTAAATCCCTCATATACCCCTCTACGTTTCCAGTGCTGCTGGTCAAGAACTTGCTGTTTCTGACCTTACAGTTGGTGTTCTGGGGGTGCAGCTTGCTGTGCTGATTCTCATGTACATGTGCCTGGTTGGAGATTCCGGATTCAAGAGATCTAATCGGGCTTTTAGATACTATTCTCTTTACCCACCGCCTACTTCGGACGACTGACAACAGCTCTTGTAGGATCTCTTCACCACCGAAGATAGAGAACGAATTCAAATGGAAGCCTGGAAGTCTGTCCTGGGAGAGGACAGATAGCCGACTCAAAACCCAGACCTCATAAATGCTGCCTTCTCTTTATCCCGCCCCACCTGGGACTACAACTCAGCTGAAGGTAAGGAGAGGCTCCAGGTCTATTTCCAGACTCTAATGGCAGGTCTCCAGTCTGCCGCTTGCAAGCCTACCAATCTGGCCAAGGTATATGATGTGAGACAAGGTAAGGATGAGAGTCCAGCAGCCGTCTTAGATAGTATCATGGAAGCTTTTAGGCAGTACACCCTTATGAACCCAGAAGCCCCAGAAACAAAGGCTGCAATTATCATGGCTTCTGTTAACCAGGCCACTTTGGACATTAAAAAGAAATTGCAAGAGTAGAGAGACTAGGAGAGAAGAGCTTGCAGGACTTAGTAATAGTAGCAGAAAGAGTCTATAATAATAGAGAAAGTCTGGAAGAGAAACAAGCCAAACTATGTGACCAGCAGACCCGAAACCTGGCCAAGATCCGCTGGCCTAAATTAGCCGTGGAGACTGGCAGGCACTGGGTGACTCTCCTCCCCTTCACCCTATATACGGTGTTGAACTTCCCATATAAGATCGGACTGACTCCCTATGAGATCATGTTGGGTCTTGCTCCACCTATTATATCCAACTTAAAACCTGAGGTGCTTGCTGAATTTGATGATCACCAACTCCTTTTCTCCTTCCAAATGTTACAACGTATCCATGAGCATTTGTGACCATAACGGAGGGCCTTCTAAGAGACTGGGCAACCTCTGGGTCCCCATGGATACCGGCCAGGTGACTGGGTGTAGGTGAGGAGATACGAACACCAGACACTTCAACCTCGCTAGAAGGGACACTACATTGTGATCCCGACCACACTAAATGCTCTCAAGGTCGATGGGATTACTCCCTGGGTCCACTACACCCACATCTGGCCAGCTGACCCACACGCCATTATCATGGACTTTGTTCCAGAATGGAAAGGCCACAATCCCCTAAAGCTAAGACAGAACCGTTCTCACTTTCCCCACTAATGTTGCTTATGCCGGTCCTCTTCGTGCCACAACCAATCCCCATTAGCCATTTAAAAATGTGCACCCAATTCAGCCTTACTTTTAAAGTCTTTTAAGGTTTAAAAAGATGGGAGCATCTTAAGTGTAGAGAGGCTTTTGCAAGCAAGGAGGGGGGTTATGTGCTGCCACAAAAGAGGAGTGTTGCTTCTTTACTGGCCACTCAGGAAAGGTCCAGGAATCTGTGGCAAAAGTCAGAAAAGGTTTGGCTAGACATAAACAGGAGCAAGAACAGCAACAAGGTTGGTTTGAATGATGGTTTAATCATTCCCCTGGCTCACTCGGAGACCAACGTAGACCCATGATTGGGTCTTTCCTTAGGTTCCTCTGTGAGGAGGAAATGTGGAGGCTGAGAAAAATTAAGTCCATTCCACCTCAAGTTTAGCATTATCATAAGTACAGCCATCTTAGGCCCCTGTAAGGAAGAGCTGAACTTTACAGAAAAAACTGCAGAATGTCCTCAGCAGGGAACCCCATATCACAAGACAACAGCCCAAGCCAGTGGCAGAAAGCTCTATATCAGAATGAGAACAGAGCTCCATGCCCTTGAAAGACCCATATCAGAATGTAAACAGAACTTGAAAATTCGTCCACCCCTTCTGAAAATCCCCTAGACCAGCCCATAAAAAACCCAGCTGTAACCCACTTCGGGGTCAGAGTCCCTGCTCCACTGTGTTGGGTATACTGGGATACAAGCTCAAACTTGCTAATAAACCCTCTTGCATGTGCATCGGAGTCGGCTCCTTGGGGGTTTCTCAGATTTGCAATGTTGGGCTCAACAGATCAGCATTAAGGAGGGCATGTGATGTGAAGAGGACTGTGTGTTATACAATATGCTGGCAATTTGCATTTAAATAAAGACAATATAAACGACCTTATCCTTGTTCCCCTGCTGGAACATCCTACATGGACTTGATGAATCAAACAACAGACACTCATTCCCATAGACTTGGAGCCTGGAAACCCTGAGGTCCAAGAGTAGGCATATGTGGTGTCTGGCGACCACCCACATCCTAGGCTGTCCATTCCCTGTCACCTCACATTGGTCCAGTGTGCGGGGAGCTTTCCCAGTCCTGGTGTATAAGGGACCTGATCCCATCATGAGGCTGCACACCTTCTGACCTAAGTGCTCCGCTAAGGCTCCACCTCTGCCTCACATCACATAGGCGATAGGTGTCAGCATGCAGATGGTAGAGGTCACACCCAGGGAACTGATATCATCACCTGAAGGATCAAGGAGTTGTTCCATGCAGGTGGGAGGTCCTCCAATCCAGATCCTAACCATGAGGATCCGCATGGGTCCAGTACAAGCATGTGGTCTCTGCATGTGCACAGTGTACACCTGATCTTCAGAACCAGCTGGTGACCTTGGGGAGAGGACAGCTTCCATCTGAGGCTCCACATAGGACCTTGGTGTATTTGTACTATAATTTTGTATTATGTGCTTCTTCCATATATCATTCATCTCCTTTCCCAGAGAATCAAATATTTGTCTACTTAGAATGACCATTTCTCTCTTTTGTCTTCCCAAATTCCATACTTGTTTAATGTAATTAATCTTCACACCATTATTTTGTTCTTAAATTTTCTCTTTAATGTTTATATTATATGTATATTGTATACTTATTTTTTCTAATTTCATTTTATTTATTTTAAGAAAATTTTATGATTTGTATTCCTACAAGAGGTATACATATATGATATGTATTCCTACAAGAGGTAAACCCACCATTTGCTTCGACATGGATGGAACTGAAGGGTATTATGCTGAGTGAAATAAGTCAATCGGAGAAGGACAAACATTATATGGTCTCATTCATTTGGGGAATATAAATAATAGTGAAAGGGAATAGAGGGGAAGGGGGAAGAAATATTAGGAAATATCAGAAAGGGAGACAGAACATGGAAGACTCCTAACTCTGGGAAATGATCTAGGAGTGGTGGAAGGGGAGGAGGGAGGTGGGTGGGGATGACTGGGTGGCAGACACTGAGGGGGGCACTTGATGGCATGAGCACTGGGTGTTATTCTGTATGTTGGCATATTGAACACCAATAAAAATAATTTATTATTAAAAAAAAGCAAAATGATCCACATGAATTTTTATCAGGGTAATACAAATGAAAATCACAAGGAGATACCACTTCTACAACTCAGAATGGATACACTAACACGGCTGGAAATAACAAATATTGCAGAGCATGTGGAGAAAGGGATAACACTTCCACTGTTGGTAGGAATGAAAGCTGGTGCAGGCTCCTCAGATAATGGAATCAAATTTATTCAAAAACTGAGAATAGAGCCACCCTGTGAACAAGCCTTTGTTATACTGGGTATTAGGTTCAGAGACACAGATATAGTAAATGAAGTGTCACCTGCTCCCCAATGTTCACAGCAGCGATGTTCACAATAATTAAACTGGCTGAACTATGGTGTTCCTTGACAGGAAAAAGGATAAAGAAGATGTGGTTTATATATAAATTGAAGCATAATTAAGTCGCTAGAAATTATGTATAACATGAAGGAACATTCACATCAACATTGTTGGAACTTGAAGTATTATATTGAAGAAAATAAACCAATCACTGATAGGCAATGATATGGTCTCAGTCATATGTGGAGTATAAGAAATATTGAAAGAGACCAAAAGGGAAGGAGTGGAACTGACCGGGGTAATACTAGAGAGGAAGGTAAACCATGAGAGTCACTTAACTCTGGTAATTAAACTGAGGGTCACTGGAAGGGAGGTTATTGTGGGGATGGGGTAACTGGGTGATGGGCATTAAGGAGGGTACGTGATGTAATTAGCACTGGGTGTATAGTAAATTTTGGAAAATTGTATTTAATTAAATAATAATAATGAAGAAGAAGAAGAAGAAGAAGAAGAAGAAGAAGAAGAAGAAGAAGAAGAAGAAGAAAACTTTAGCCTGTGCTGGCTGCTGTAACATCTAAATGGATTTGGCAAATCAAAAGAACGACCTTCATTTCCCATAGTTCTGGAGTCTGCGACATCTGACATCCAGGTGCATGCAGATGTGGTGTCTGGAGAGCGCCCACGTCCTAGTCTGCCCTTTCACTGTCACCTCACATGGAGCAGGAGGCATGGAGATTTCCAAGTCCTGGTGAATAAGGTTCCTGATCCCATCATGGGGATCCATCTGCTGACTTAAGTGCTCCCGAAGGCTCCACCTCCTCCTCCCATTACATGGGCCTTAGGTTTCAACAAGGGGATGGTAGAGGTCACACACAATGAGCTGATATCTACACCTGAAGGATCAATGAAAGGACCTCCTCCAACTTTCTTCCCTTATTTTTCATAATTGTTTAGTGGCATTTTTCACCACACCATGTTTTTGAATGTTACCTGATAACTTCTGGATCTCGAATCCTACCTGTTCTTCTCTTGCCCTACTTTCAAACTGTTGTGATTGCCTTAGTGTGCTCATAATGACTGCTTTGAGAAACTATGTTTTTATTAAGTAATATTCCAGACTTCAGACTTTGTGTCCACGTGGTTCTTTGTAATGCTTTTAGCATGTCAATCTTGGCTTTTAGGTGTCAAGTGTCCCCATAGAGTGATTTTATCCTACCCCTTAAATTGCAGAGGTCTTGTTCATATGTCCTTGTGCACATCAGTGAGTCAGAATGTTGGCCTGTGCTCCTCTCCACAGGACTTACTGGCCCTCTTGAAACACCTGATGGACAGACTGACAGGGTTCCTGAGATATGTGGACCCCTGCTGTATCAAGGATCACATGATTCTGCTAAATTTAGACTATAGCTGAATTTCAGTGTTTCAGGTAATGTACTTGGATTTGTAACTCTCTATCAACTCAGTCACTGTGTGTCACTCCAGTCAAATCTGTGATTTTCTGCAATGGCTTTGATAAGCTTACCTGATGCCGAATGAGCTGCATTCATGCAGAGTTTGGGATATAATAAACTGATGTCAGGATGAACATTTTCCATTGTATAGCTTATATGTCTATTTTTCTTATCCCTCCTAAATGAACAGTGTAATGCTGCCTTTCCACTCTAAGTTTTTGATGAATACCTTTTATATTGAAATAGTATATTCCATCTAAGAGAAGAAAAATATCTACCCTTGAACCCTTCGACAGATTTATCGGGTATTTTTGATAATAAATGTGGCAGAAAACTGTTGAAGGAGCCTCGGTGTCCATTGAAAGATGAATGGATAAAGAAGATGTGATTTATATATATAATGGAATATTACTCAGCCCTTAGAAATGACAAATACCCACCATTTGATTCGATGTGGATAGAACTGGAGGGTATTATGCTGAGTGAAATAAGTCAATCGGAGATGGACAAACATTATATGGTCTCATTCATTTGGGGAATATAAATAATAGTGAAAGGGAATAGAGGGGAAGGGAGATTAAATGGGTAGGAAATATCAGAGAGACAGAACATGGAAGACTCCTATCTCTGAGAAAAGAAGTAAGGGTGGTGGAACGGGAGGAGGGTGGTGGTGGTGGTGACTGGGTGGTGGGCACTGAAGGGGCACTTGACAGGATGAGCACTGGGTGTTATTCTGTATGTTGCCAAATTGAACACCAATAAAAAATAAATTTATTAAAAAATAATAAAATAAAAGGAAAAAAACCAAATGTGTCAGGAAAATTGAGTTTCAACTAAATTTCAATCTGTGCCTCTAATCAACCTTAAATTTGGTTTTCTCAGATCAGTCCCCCTGACCCTGTGGCTGTGCACACGACTTCTGTTCTGTCTCCAAATCTAACACATTCCAACTTTGAATGGATCATATGCATCAGGAAAACTGCCAGAAGAGCCCACCAACCAAAAGGTGCCTGTGTCCACTTCACAAAGACAAGGAGTCTTGCCTATAATATTCCTGAAATTCTAGTCCGTGGGAAAACTACCTGCCCTCCTAGAAGCCCCATCTCACTGCTAGGAGGTGCATTGCTCTTTATGTCACATGATGGATGACCTTAGGTGTATGAACCCCATAGGTCAGCATGTAAGTCTTGCAACATAATATAATGATTGTACCATATTGAATAGGCTTGTACAAACAAAAATAATTCCATAGGATCCAGAATGAGAGTCAGGGGTGAAATATGTTTAGGACATTCTGAAACAAAATACCAGAGTTCAAGGTGGACCACCAACATATAAATCAGAAAGAATTCACCACACCATCTTTAGTATAAAAAAATATGGGAAGAAGGAGTTAAGATGTCAGAGGATTAGGGGGACTCAGGGCTTGTCACATCCCTGGAATAGCTGAATGCTTATTGAATCATTTCGAACATCGAAGAAATTGATCAGAGATGAAAGAATATAAACTGCAATACTCATAAAAAATACTGAGTATCTGTGTGTGTGTGTGTGTGTGTGTGTGTGTGTGTGTGTGTGTGTGTGTTTCTTGTGAATAAACAAATAGAATCTTAAAAAATAATACTGAGCAGGTTTTGGAGTGTTGGAGCTGTGGAGTGTTGACTTAGGGGAGAGTCAACTATTGGAACGACAGTAAGAAAGAGGTTGCTTGCAGAAGCTACTGTCAAGGATTTTAAGGACAAGAGAGGAACGTGTGAACCTTTAGAATTCTGATCCTGCACTGAACCCCGAATTTATAGCAGCAATGTCCACAATACCCAAACTGTGGAAGGTGTCTGAGTGTCCATCGAAAGATGAATGGATAAAGAAGATGTGGTCTATGTATACAATGGAATATTACTCAGCCATTAGAAACGACAAATACCCACCAATTGCTTCGATGTGAATGGAACTGGAGGGTACTATGCTGAGTGAAATAAGTCAATCGGAGAAGGACAAACATTATATGGTCTCATTCATTTGGGGAATATAAAATAGTGAAAGGGAATAAAGGGGAAGGGAGAAAAAATGAGTGGGAAATATCAGAAAGGGAGAGAGAGCATGAGAGACTCCTAACTCTGGGAAACGAACAAGTGGTGGTAGAAAAGGAGGTGGGTGGGGTGGGGATGACTGGGTGATGGGCACGGATGTGGACGTTGGTGGGATGAGCACTGGGTGTTATTCTGTATGTTGGCAGATTGAACACCAATTAAAAAAAAAAAAAAGAATTCTGGTCCTGCATGGAGCGAACCTGGCATGATGGTGCTCAAGTGGCAAAGTGGGGAAATTTCCAGGATCTGTGGTCCCCCTGAGTCCTGCAAAGAAAAAGTGGCACCATCTGATGGATGATTAAGAAGAACAGGATTCTGGAGATGGGTAAACATTATGTCTGAGTGCAGGCGTTGTGATTTGTGTTTCCATAAACTGAACCCTGTTTGGTCCTGTGACTTCTACCTGACACCAGCAAGCAGAAAGTAAGAGACCATGAGACCCTTGCTCGGAGGACCATCCCAGGTCCACACGACAGGAATCCCTCTTATTGACGTTTAGAGACTCATTCATGTGCCAGAGATAAACCAGCTTAGACACAAGCAGGGTCAACATGGGTTCAGGTGTAAACTGAGGACAGAAAGGGCTTGATGGCTCTCCTGTGAGGGCTCCCTGAAGACTGGAAGTGCAAACATTCAATTCCAGGATAGAGGTAGGAGGCCATGTTCAGAACAGCTCTCTGATGCAGCCAGGAAGAGAGTCATAAAATCCCCAAAACAGGCCTCAACAAGATAGGGTGTGAGCATCTAAAGAGGAAACTAAACCAATAGCAAATGATAACAATCCATTGCCAACTGCACTGTGAATTTACAGATTCATCCAAGCCCATCTCAGGTCCAGTTCTGCATACTGTCAGAGGAAATGTGTGCTCCATCCCTTGCTCCATCCTCTCCCATTATGTTCTGAGTGTGCGTGTTTGGAGACAGCTGGTATGTGTATAAATATTAGTGAAATTGGCAAAACCAACTACTGCCTTGCTTCTGGGCCTTTGGAGCTGCTCCACTGCCTTGCTGACCATGAGTGGACTAACCTTCCCTGAAACAGCTTCACCGTCATGTAAGTTCACATGTAGACTACGGATTAGGATGGTAGGGGTGTTAGATATTGACATGACCAGGTCATGTTACCTGGTTTTTGCATATCCATGACAAAAATGATTGCATTTAAATACAGTGATAAAGAGTAAATAAGTCATGTAGGTCCCTTGAGGGGTTTCATTGATGAAATCCTAAAGGGAATCTGAACTCATGCCCAGATGAAGAGTCACTGATGCAGGTGGTTTTGAAATGAGGACACAGGGCACCACATGTTCGCAAGTGACAAGGTACATATGACACAGCCATCACTACAACACAACCCTGTAAGGTGATGGAGAGACACAAATCCCACTGGGTCATCACATTCTCATCTTCTGGAAACGTTATAAAAGAACATCCTTATACTGAAGATCCAAAGTGTCTGAGTATCTCTGACTCTCTTGTATCATTATTCTCCTTCTGTGTGGCAAAAACAACACATAGATCAATGGAAAAGAGCAGAGAACGCAGAAATGGACCCTCAACTCTATGGGCAACTACTCTTCAAGAAGCAAGAAAAAATATTTAATGAAAAAATGCCTCATCAATAAATGGATCTGAAAAAAATTGGACAGCCACGTGCATAAGAATGAATGTGGACCATTCAGCTACACCAAACACAAACATAATCTCAAAATGGATGAAGTACCAAAATCTGAGAAACAAAAGCTTCAAAATCATAGAGGAGAATTCAGGTAGCAACTTTTTGTCCTCAGCTGCAGTGACTGCTACCACGGCACCTTTCAAAAGGCATAGGAAACAACAGGGAAACATAGGGAAAGCCAACTATTAGGACTTCATCATGGTAGAATCTGTACAACAGTGCAATAAGCGACGAAATGAAAGGCAACATACAGAATAGGAAAAGATATTTCCTTAACAACATCAGGACCCAACAAAACAAACAATCCAGTGAAGAAATGGAGAGAAGGCACAAACAGCCATTTCTCCAAAGAAGACCTACACATGGCCAACAGGCAGATGAGAAAAATGATCCACATGACTTGTCATCAGGGAAATACAAATGAAAACCACACTAAGATCCCACTTATACAACTCAGAATGGATAAAGTAACAAGGCTAGGAAACAATAAATATAAGCGAGGATATTGAGGAAGTGGAACTGTCTCTTTCACCTTTGGTGGGAATGCAGGCTTGTTCAGCCACTCCAGAAAATAGAAAGGAATGTCCTGAAACAGTGAGAATAGAGCCGCCCTATGATGCAGCCACTAAACTACAGGGTATTTACCACAAATATGAAAATTTAATGAAATGAAGGGACCCCTGCACCCCAATGTTCACAGCAGCAATGTCCACAATAGTCAAACCATGGTAGGAATCATGAAGCCCCTCTACAGAAAAGTGGATAAAGAAACGGTGGAAGGAGCTTCAATGTCCATCGACAGATGAATGGATAATGGAGATATGGTCTATATATACACTGGGACATTACTCAGCCATTAGAAACAATGAATACCCATCATTTGCTTCAACGTGGATGGACGTGAAGGGTATTACGCTGAGTGAAGTAAGTGATTCAGAGAAGGACAAACATTTTATGATTTCACTCATAAAAAGAACATAAGAAATAGTGCAAGGGAATAAAGGGGAAAGGAGATAGAATGAGTTGCAATGATCAGAGACAGTGACGGTACATGAGAAACTCCTAAGTATGGGGGAAAAAACAATGAGAGTGGAAGGGGAGATGGTCGGGGGGTTGGGGATCCTGGATGACAGGATCTGAGGGGAGTAATTGTCGGAATGAGTACTGTCTATTATAATATATGTTGGCAAACGGACTCCAATAAAAAATATACTCAAAATGTGGTTTATATATACAATGGGATATTACACAGCTGTCAGAAATGATGAATAACATGAAATAACATTTCCTTCAACATGGGTGGAACTGGAGGTATTATGTTGAGAGAAATTAATCACAGAAAGGCAATGATATGGTGTCATTCATATGTGTAATATAGGAAATATTGAAAGAGACCATAAAGGAAGGAATGAAAATTAGTGGGGTAATATTACAGAGGAAGACAAATCATGAGAGACCCTTAACTCTGGGGAAAAAACACTGAGGGTCGCTGGAAGGGAGGGGGTGGGCAATGGGAAACTGGGGGATTGGAGTTAAGGAGGGCACATGAGGTGATGAGCACTGAATGTGTATTAAATATTAGTAAATTCAATTTAAACAAAGAAAAAATTACTTTAGGCTGTTCCAAGTCCTGGAATATTGTACATGGACTGGATTGAGCAAACCACAGACACTCATTCTCACAGATCTGGAATCTGAGACATCTGATGTCCAGGTGCAGGCACATGTGGTGTCTGGAGAGCACCCAGGTCCTAGGCTGTCCTTTCCCCATCACCTCACATGGGGCCAGAATACAGGGAGATTTCCCAGTCCTGGTTTATAAGGGCCCTGGACCTATCATGAGGATGCACTTCCTGACCTCAGTGCACCCCTAGGGCCCCACCTCCTTCCCAAATCCCATGGAACAGGATCCTGTCCCCACCACTGACCCACAACACACACCCGAAGCTAGTGGCCTCCCTGGCACCATCCAGGCATTTATGACGTGATGAGAGGCTTGCCTGGCTCTCATCAGATATGAAGGTGAAGGTATTTAAAGCTTGTTCTCTCATGATTGTGTGTGTGTGTGAGTGACCTCAGAGTCCACCTCCCTACCATGTCATGCTGGGAATTTTTCCCACTCCCAGGCCATTTTTAACATTTTTGTAGAATGTGTCTTTTCACTTATGTGGAATGGAGATTCCTGAATACCATGATGTGCAAGAGAACAGTTATCTTGGGGTCCTGTGATCCAAAGGGAGTGCCAGTACGACTCATAAAAATGTTCAGATGACATGAATGGAGTAATTTGTAATTGATTAATATTTCAGGTCAGGAAAAGTTAAGTACAAGTAAGTGCAAGTGCTATAGTTAAATTCGAAGTCTCCAGGAGAGAGACTGAAGAGGTAAACACACAATCAAATGTTCATAGAGACTCCCTGGGGGAAACTGTTTCTGAGAGGAAGCCCAGACCCCAACAGGAAACCTACCCAGAACCTCCATCTACACCTGCTCATGGGCCTTCAAGACAAAAGTGGTGAGGAGTGTGCACCCCCTGGTGGTCCTGATCCCCTTCTACAGGGAGGTTTGTGTCTGGACTCACACTGAGGTCCCCTCACTTTGTCACCTGCACAGTAATACACCGCTGTGTCCTCACTCTCAGGCTGTTCATCTGCAGATACAGTGTGTTCTTGGCATTGTCTCTGGAGGTGGTGAATCAGCCCTTCACAGCGTCTGTGTACCTAGTGCTACTTCCACCACTGTTACTGTATGCGACTCACTGCAGCCCCTTCCCTGGAGCCTGGCAGACCCATCACATGCAGTAGATACTGAAGGTGAATCCAGAGGACACAGAGGAGAGTCTCAGGACCCTCCAGGCTTCACCAGATATCCCCCAGACTCCACCAGCTGCACCTCACCCTGGACACCTGTAGACACAAGACATCCTCGTCAGGAAACTGTCCCACATCCCCTATTTCTCTCACTCAGCTCCACTCACAGACTCAAGTTCCCTTGTTCTCCATGAATTACCTTATAAAAGGTAATTTACTTTCTACAAGGAAAACCCAGCTGAGCACAGACTCCATGGTGGTTTGTCTGTGTTGTGTCATGAGCACTGAATGGTGTCAACTGTTGATCCAGGGCCTGGGGCTCCTCTCCAGCTTTAGGGTCAGGGCTGGGCTGGTTTAATCAGTGTAGGGACATCCTTATTTGTGTGTCCTCTGACTAGTCAGCTCCAGTCTTAGATTCATTTCTTTACAAGCTATATACAAGCATTACTTCACAACGGTAGATCACATTCTTTTGGTGGCACAGTGGATTTATGATATACTTCAATCAACGTATTTATCTTTGCATTTCTGTGCCTTTTGAATGTCTCTCATTAATATAGTCCATTTTTAAGAGAATTTTTTTCTTCTTAAGTAAGTGTGATCATAAATATTTTTTAATACCAGTGTAAAGGGGAATGTTTTGTGTATTTTATACAAATAATTTGTTGTTAGTGTGTAGAAATTAACTTTATAGTCTATTTTGATTTGATATCCTGAATTTTCTCTGAGTTCATTACTTACTTTTAAGGTTTTTTTTTGTTTTGGAATGATTTTCCTCGTGGACTATGTATGTAAACAAATTATTTTATTCCTGTTGAATGAATTTAAAATCTTTTATTTTATTATTGCCTCATTTCTATGGTAATGTTTGAATTGGGGGCATTGATGTTTTCCTTCTCTTCTGTCAGACATTTTCTTCTAATATTTTGTTTGATATATGGCAAATCTACGAGAGCAAGTGAATTTGTTTTGCATGAGGATGAGCTCCCTAATATATGGTGTGATGTGGGATTTCAGGACAGGACAGGAAGTCTGCTCACAACTTCTGCCCAATTCTCATTGGAGATACTGGTGGCTGTTGAGCTTGATACATTCATTTTATTTGATATATTCATTTTAGATATGAATTCGAGCCTTTAATCTGATAAGACACTTCCAAATATCTTCTCCCATTCTGTAGGCTGCTTTTTAATTACACTGAATCCTTTGCTGTGAAAATGCTCTTTCTTGATGAAGTCCCCATACTTCATTTTCCATTTCTTTCCCTTGCCTCTGGAGACACGTCTAGAAGTGGTTGCAGCTGAGGTAGAAAAGGTGCTGCCTATGTTCTCCTGAGGATTCTGATGGTTTTCCGACTCATTGAGATACTTCATCAACTTTGAGTCCATTGTTGTGAATGATGTAAGAAAAGTGTCCCCTTTCATTCTTCTGCATGTGGGTCTCCAATATTCTCAGTGCCATTTGTTGAAGAGACTTTCTTTTTATCCATTGGATATGCTTTCCTGTTTTGTCAGGATTTATGTCCACAGACTTCAGGTTCCATTTCTGGGATCTCAAACTTTTCTATTTATCTATACGTCTGTATTTGTGCCAGTGCCATAGTGTCCTGATGATCACAACGTTGTAATTTACCTCAACAACCAGAATCGGGATATCTACAGCCTTGCTTTACTTTTTCAGGATTGCTTTGGCTATTTGAGGTCTTTGTGGTTCCCTAAAAATTATGTGATTGTTTTCTCTAGCTCTTTGAAAAATTCTGTCAATATTTTAATACGGATGGCTTTGAATGTGTCACTTGCTTTTGGTAGCATAGATATTTTATCAATATTCATTCTACTAATATATGAGAATAAATATGTTCTATCTACTTGTATATTCCTTACTGTCTTTCATACGTTTTCTGGAATGTTTAGACCATACACCCATTGCTCTTTGGTTACGATTTTTCCTCATCATTTGATGATTTCTGGTGCACTTATAAATTGCATCCAGTCCTTTTCTTTTTGCTGCAGAGCAGATTTCTTTCATAGAAATCATAGGTTTATTTTTCTTTTTTTTCTACAGTTTCACTGACCCTTCTGAGCCTACTCGAATTATGTTGTTCTTTGCTGTTGAGTTTAATAAGTTCTTTATAGATCTTGGATACTAGCCCTTTATCTGATAGATCATTTGCAAATATCTGCTACCATCCAGTAGGTTGTCTTTTCATTTTGTTGACTGTTTCTTTTGATGTGCAGAAGCTTTTGATCTTGATGGAGTCCCAATAATTCAATTTTGCTTTTGTTTCTCTTGCCTTCATAGATGAATCATGCAAGAAGTTGCTGCAGCCAAGTTCAAAAAGGGTGTGAAAAATAAAAATATATGCTATTTTTTAATTTATAAGATAATTTAATTAATTAATTGATTAATGTATACTTTTTATTGGAGTTCGATTTGCTATCAATCCTCATCAGTGTCCTGCCTCATGTGATAGGACATAGCGTCCAGCAGCATGGGTATTGAATCTGTGTAGGAGGAACAGTGAGACTTTTTGTGGGACGTCATGTCCATGTTCTAGAGGTATGTGCACGATGTTTACACTCTGTTAACAATCGTCCATGGATATTTTGATGTGCACAGATTTGAGACACAGGTGTCCACATGTCTACCCATCCATCTTCACCAGCCCATGACTGAGCAGGGAGCCCATGCAGGTGGAGTGGGGGGAAACATGGGGAGCAGTAGCCTGGCAATATATTTTACCCTAATCTTCACTCTGCTAATGCACTGGATATGCTCCCATTTTAATCAGGTCCTGGAGAAGACCTGTGTTGCTCTGTTGTTCCCTTTGTGGATAGCTTGCTTTTGATGTGTCCCAGAGCTTTACCAGGAAACAAGGGTTTTGAGAGACATACTGGATTTTATGATTGTGATTTAATGTTCATTGATTGAAATTTTGCTTAAATTCTTTAATTTCTTCATTGATTCATTTCTTCTTCAATAAGATGTCCTTTTATGTACGTTTATTTATTTGTTATATATTTTTTAATTGAAGGTTGATTTCCAACATATAGCATAGCACCCCAGACTCATCTGGTCAAGTGTTCCCCTCAATGCCCTTCACCCAGTCACCCCATGCCCCCATCCACTTCTCTTCCCACTACCTCTTATTCGTTTCCCAGATTTAGAATTCCCTCATATTTTGTCACCCTCTCTAATTTTTTCCACTTATTTTCCCTCATTTCCTCTATAATTCTTTACACCATTTTTTATATTACCTGAATGAATGAGACCATATAATGTTTGTCCTCCAATTGACCTACATCACTCAGCATAATACCCTCCAGTTCCACTCACTGTGAAGCAATTGGTGGGTATTCCTCCGCTGTGGTGGCTGAGGAATATGCCATTGTAAATATAGAATACATGTTCCTTATCCATTTATCTTTCGTGAACACCAGGGCTCCTTCCACAGTTTGGTTATTCTGGACATTGCTGCTATAGGCATGGGAGAGCAGGTGTCCTGGCATTTCACGACATCTATATCTTTCAGGTAAATCCCCAGCAGTGCAATTTTTGGGTCGTAAGACAGTTCTATTTTTAACTCTTTGAGGAACCTCCACACAGTTTTCCAGAGTGATTGCTCCAGTTCACATTCTCACCAACAATGTAAGAGGGTTCCCCTTCTCCACATCCACTTCAGCATATGTTCTTTCATATCTTCTTAATTTTCCCTATTCTCACTGGTGTGAGGTAGTATCACATTGTCATTTAGGGGCCTTCCATGTTTTTATTGGTTTTGACTTGTTTCATACCATATTGGTCTGAACCTATTCATGGAGTGAATTCAACCATTCTGTACCACTTGACACATAAGTTGTGACCATGTGTATGATCAATTCTGGAGTATTTTCCATGTACAATAAAGAAGAACGTGTACTCTCCTTTGGGAAAAATGCCCTGATATATTTGTGAAGTATGTCTGATCCAGTATGTCTCTCAAATCCCTTGTTTCTTGTTGAGCTTCTGCTTAGATGATTCTCACTGATATCAGGGGACATTGAAGTCCCCACTGTAAAGGTAATAGTAGCCATGAGTGTCATTAAGTTTAGGGTTAATTGGTTTGTGCACTTGTCTTCTCCGAAGTTAGCAGTGTGAATATTTTGAAAAGATAGATCTTCTGTTGGATAAACAATTTTTATGATACAGTATCCTTCTTCATCCTTTATTATAGGCTTTGTTTAAATTCTAGATCAGCTCCTATAAGCATTGCTCCTCTTCCTTCCTCTTGATGTTCATTGACATGATTAGTGGGAGTTTTCTCCCTCACTTTCAACCTAGATGTGTCTTTTTATTGAAAAAGAGAGAGTCTGCTGGAACTCCTGGGTGGCTCAGCTGTTCAGCACCTGCCTTTGACCCAGGGTATGATCCTGTAGACACAGTATCAAGTCCCACATCAGGCTCCCTGCATGGAGCCTGCTCCTCTATCTGCCTTTGTCTTTGCCTCTCGATGTCTCTCATGAATACATAAATTAAATCTTTCAAAAAAAGAAAGAAAAAGAGTCTTTGCTATGATTTTCTCAAATATACATTCTGTCCTTCTCTCTCTTCCTTCCCTTCATGGGCCCTAAATATTTTAATTTAGTTTGAACTAATGGCACTAGTGATTTTTCAAGCCTCTCTGGTCCATTATTTGTGTCTCTACTTTCCACACCTTCATTCCTTTCTATCACCTGGTCTTCGATGTCACCTATGCTCCATTCGACCTCATTTACCATGGCTGTTACAGCATCTAGTTTAGACTCTATCTCACATTGATCACTTTTAATTTACAACTGAATTGGTTCATTTCTACATTGTTATAATGTAGTGTCTTTTAGCTTTCCTGAAATGCAACTAGTAACTTTAAAATTAATATCCTGTATTTGAGCTCTTATTTTTTACTTTATCCTTCTTAATTAGATCTATGGCAGAGAGTATTACCTCTGGTTCTTTCCTTTGTTGTGAATGGCATATGCTCCAGGAATTGTATTACTAGGTATTCACCCCAAGCACACAGATGTAGTGATGCAAAGGGCACTGGAACCCCAGTGTTCCTAGCAGCAAAGTACACAATAGCCGAACTGTGGAGGGAGACATGATGTCCACCACAGAAGAATGGATAAATATCATGTGTAGTATATACAATGGGATATTACTCTGCCGTCAGAAATATCAAATACCTACCATTTACATTGACATTGATGGAACTGGAGGGTATTTTGCTGAGTAAAATAAGTCAATCAGAGGACAATTATCATATCATTTCTGTCTAACGTGGAATATACATAACCTTTCAAAGTAACATTGGCTAATGCTGGCAAGCCTGGTAATCATTAGAGAGGGGGACAGAACATGAGAAACCATTAACTATAGGAAACAGAATGAGGTATAATACTGGGGAGGTTAGTGGGTCTATTGGGTCATTGTGTGATGTGCATTAAAGAGGGTAAATGATGTCATCAATACTGTTACAAGCACCTGATGGATTATTGAACATCAGAAAAGAAGTATGTAGTATAAGTTGGCTAATTCAATGTAACAAAAAATAAAACTATTTTATTTAAAAATATTATTGTAGCAAATGGTAGGTATTTGTCATTTCTAATGGCTGAGTAATATTCCATTGTATACATAAACCACATCTTCTTTATCCATTCATCTTTCGATGGACATCGAGGCTCCTTCCAGAGTTGGCTATTGTGGACATTGCTGCTAGAAATCAACGTGGATGGAACTGGAGGGTATTATGCTGAGTGAAGTAAGTCAATCGGAGGACAAACATTATATGTTCTCATTCATTTGGGGAATATAAATAATAGTGAAAGGGAATATAAGGGAAGGGAGAAGAAATGTGTGGGAAATATCAGAAAGGGAGACAGAACATAAAGACTCCTGACTCTGGGAAATGAACTAGAGGTGGTGGAAGGGGAGGGGGGCAGGGGCTGGGGGTGAATGGGTGATGGGCAGTGAGGGGGGCACTCGACGGGATGAGCACTGGGTGTTATTCTGTATGTTGCCAAATTGAACACCAATAAAAATAAATGTATTATAAAAAATAAATAAAATAAATAAAAATATTATTGTATCAAAGAAGATGTGGTCTATGTATACAATGGAATATTACTCAGCCATTAGAAATGACAAATACCCACCTTTTGCTTTGATGTGGATGGACCTGGAGGGTACTATGCTGATTAAAAAAGTCAATTGGAAATGGATAAACATTATATGGTCTCATTCATTTGAGGAATATAAAAATTAGTGAAAGGGAATAAAGAGAAAGGAGAGAAGATGAGTGAAAATTTCTGTGAGGGTGACACAACATAAGAGAAACCTAACTCTGGGAAATGAACAAGGGGTAGTGGAAGGGGAGGTGGGCGGAGTGTTGGGGTGACTGGGTAATGGGCATGGAGGGGAGCACTTGGTGGGATGAGCACTGTGTGTTATTCTGTATGTTGGCAAATTGAGCATCAATAAAAAATAAATGTATTATTAAAAATATGATGTATTTTTATAAAAGGTATTTTTGATAACAAATGTGGCAGAAAAATTCAGTTTCAATTCTTTTCAATCTATGCCTTTAATCAAACTTAATTTTGAATTTCTCAGATTATTCCCCCTGACCCTAAGGGCTATGTGCAGGACTTGTCTTCTGCCTCCAAATCTAACACATTGCAACTTTGAATGGATCACATGCATCAGGAAGACTGCCAGCAGAACCCACCAACCAAAAGACGCCTGTGTCCACTTCACAAAGACACGGAGTCTTGCCTATAATATTATTCCTGCATTTCTAAATTTAGAATTTAGCTGAATTTCAGAGGGTTTCAGGTAATTCAGTTCTATTTGTAAGTCTCTAACAACTCAGTCACTGTGTTCCACTGCAGTTAACTCTGTGATCTTCTGTAATCACTTTGATGAGCTTACCTGATGCAGAATGAGCTCATTCAAGCAGAGATTGGGATATAATAAACTTGTGTCAGAACAAACATTTTCCATTGTATACCCTATATTTCTATTTTTCTTATCCCTCCTAAACAGTATGGTGCTGCTTTGCAACTGTAAGTTTTTCATGAATTCTTTTTACATCCAAATACTATATTCCATCTAAGAGAAGAAAACTATCTACCATGAACCTCTTCTATGGATTTATCAGGTATTTTTGATAACAAATGCAGCAGGAATTTTCCGTTTCAAACCAATATCAATTTGTTCCTCTGATCAACCATAATTTTGGTTTTCTTAGATCAGTCCCCCTGACCCTGTGGGGTGCATACAGCCAAACAGTGGAAGGACCCTCAGTGTCTATTGACAGATGAATGGATAAAGAAGCTGTGATCTATGTATACAATGGGATGTTACTCAGCCATTAGAAACGACGAATACCCACCAATTGCTTTGACGTGGATGGAACTGGAGGATATTATGCTGAGTGAAATAAGTCAATTGGAGAAGGAAAAACATTATATGGTCTCATTCTTGGGGAATATAAAAACAGTGAAAGGGATCATAGGAGAATGGAAAGAAAATGAGTGGAAATATCAGAGATGGTGACAGAAGTTGAGAGACTCCTAACTCTGGGAAAAGAACAAGGGGTAGTGGATGGGGAAGTGGGCGTGGGATGGGGCTGACTGGGTGACAGGCACTGAGGGGGGCACTTGATGGGATGAGCACTGGGTATTATGCTATATGTTGGCAAATCTCACTCCAATAAACAATATACAAAAAAAGATGTGCTTTATATATACGATGGGATATTACATAGCCGTCAGACATAATGAATAACATGAAATAATATTTCTGTCAACATGCATGGAACTGGAGTCATTATTGTGAGAAAAATAAATCAATAACAGAAAGGCAATGATATGGTCTCATTGATTTTGAAAGAGACCATAAAGGAAGGAGTGAAACTTAGTGGGGTAAGACTAGAGAGGAAGACAAATCATGAAAGACACTTAACTCTGGGGAAAAAATGAGGGTCACTGGAAGGGAGGAGGAGGGGAATGGTGTAACTGGGTGATGGGAGTTGAGTTTACGTGATGTGATGAACACTGAGGGTATAGTGCATGTTGGTAAATTCAAATTAATTAAAGAAAAAAATTACTTAAGCCCATGTCCCCTGTTGGAACATCATACATGAGCTGGGCAGATCAAACAACAGACACTCATTCTTACAGATCTGGTGTCTGGGTTGTCTGAGGTCTAGGTGCAGGAAGCTGTGGTGTCTGGAGAGCACCGACATCCTACCCCATCCTTTCCCAGGCACTTCAAAACGGGCCAGGGTGCAAAGAGCTTTCCCAGTCCTGGTGTATAAGTGCCCTGATCCCATCATAAGGCTGCATCTCCTAAACTAATTGGACCTTAAGGCTCCACCTCCTCCTCCCATCACATGGACATTAGGTTTCACCACAGGGATGGTAAAGGTCACAACCAGTTAGCTGACATAAGCACCTGAAGGATCCATGAGTTTTACCCTGAAGGTCGAAGGTCCTTCAATCCAGCTCCTCACCCTGAGGATCCTCATGGTCCAGTAGAAGCTTCTGGTCGCTGAGCACACCAAGTACAGATGACCTTCAGAACCAGATGGTTCCTTGGGAAGAGGACAGCTTCCATCTGAGACCTGGGTAGGATCTTGGCCTATTTGTATTATTATTTAAAGTTTCGTGCTGCTTCCATATATTATTCATCTCCTTTCCATATGATTCAGACACTTGTCTACTGAGAATGACCATGTTTCTCTTTTGTCCTTCCAGGTTTACCCTGGTTTAGTGAAATTCCTCACACCATATCCAGTCTTTATTAACTGAGAGCTCCCTGAAATTCCCTCCTCATTCTTCTCCTCCACACAAAGGAAAGAAATCAAACAATAACCCAGGAGTTCCCTCTTTTGATGAAGTTGGGACACTGACTCCACACAAGCCCTTCTTGGAGCAGAACGCCATCCCCACCACCGGCCCACAACACACACCCAGAGCCAGTGTCATTCCCTGGCACCATACAGGCATTTGTGACATGATGAGAGGCTGGCCTGGCTCTCGTCAGACATGAAGGTGAAGGTGATGAAAGGTTATACTCTCATTATTGTGTGTGTGTGTGAATGACCTCTGAGTCCACTTCCCTACCATGTCATGCTGGGAATCTCACTCCCAGGCTTTTATTCACATTTTTGTATTATGTTTCTTTTCTCTTGTGTTGATTGGGGATTCCTCTATACCGAGATGTGCAAGACAGCATGTTACCTTGGGGTCCTGTGATCCACAGTGAGTGCCACTAGGACTCATGAAAAGGTTCAGATGATGTGAATGGAGTTATTTGTAATTGATTAATATTTCGGGTCAGGAAAAGTTAAGTACAAGTAAGTGCAGGTGCTATGGTTGAATTCTAAGTCTCTTAGAAAGAGACTGAATAGGTAAACACATGATCAAGTGTTCAGAGGGGCTCCCTGGGGGAAACTTCTCCTTGGAGAGGAAGCCCAGACCCTGACAGGAAACCTGCCCAGAACCACCCTCTGCACCTGCTCGTGGGACTTCAAGATAGACGTGGTGAGGAGTGCGCACCCCTTGGTGGTCCTGATCTCCTTCTGCAGGGAGGTTTGTGTCTGGGCTCACAATGAGGTCCCCTCACTGTGTCTGCACAGTAATACACAGCCGTGTCCTCGGCTCTCAGGCTGTTCATCTGTAGATACAGCGTGTTCTTGGCGTTGTCTCTGGAGATGGTGAATCGGCCCTTCACAGCGTCTGCATAGTATGTGCTACTTCCACTACTGCTAATAGCTGCGACCCACTGCAGCCCCTTCCCTGGAGCCTGGCGGACCCAGTTCATTTCATTGCTACTGAAGGTGAAACCAGAGGTCACACAGGAGAGTCTCAGGGACCCGCCAGGCTTCACCAGGTCTCCCCCAGACTCCACCAGCTGCACTTCACCCTGGACACCTGCAGAAACAAGACATCCTGGTCAGGATACTGTTCCACATCCCCAGTTTCTCTCACATATCTCCACTCACAGACTCAATGTCTTTGGTTCTCTATGAATTACCTTTTAAAATAGCGACAAGGAAAACCCAGCCGAGCACAGACTCCATGGTGGTTTGTCTGCGTTGTGTCCTGATCACTGAATAGGGTCACCTGGGGATCCTGAGGCTGGGACTGCTCTCCCGGCCACAGGGTCAGGACTGGGCTGGTTTAATCAGTGGAGGGAGGTCCTTATTTGCATATCCTCCAAGTATATAACCAGCTCCAGACTTACATTCATGTATTTAAAATCCAGCACAAGTGTGGCACCACAATTCTATAGCAATTTGTGTAGATAGCCTTCTGACTATATGAAGTTCTAAGCACAGTTCTTTTTGAGTTTCTGCGTGTATTTCCAAAGACACACATCAGTATAGGTCATTTTCTGGAGAAATTTCAATTTATTAGTAAAATTTAATCCTAAATATTTATTTTTGGTGCCAGTGTAAATCGGATTATTTTGTTATTTTGTATATGTAATTTGTTGTTATTTTGTAGGAATATATCTTTATTTTATTTGCTGATTTTATATCCTGATTTTTTTCTGAGCTCATGAGTTATTTCTTTCAGTTTTTATGTAAGGTTTTTACTCGTTGACTCTATTAAGATATTGTCATAGAAAAACTCTTTATTTTCTTTCCAGGTTACCAAGTTTTCTTTTTTTTTTAAGTAGTTTTCTTGCTACGTTTTCTGACAGGTCCTCCAGTCTGGGGCAGAAAGTATTTTCCTCTTGTCTTCAGGATGCATTGCCTGTTCTAATCATGCAGTTAATATAAGTCAGACCTAGAGGAGACAATAAATTTCATTTTACATGTGGATGACCTACCTAATATAAAGTGAGAGTCGGCAACTCAATCAGGACAGGGTGTCTCTTCATGTCTTCCGCCCATTTCACTTTGTGGTTGTTTAGTTTGGCAATTTATTTTTCGATTTTGGAAACCTGCCATAATCTGGAGATAGATTTGCAAATCTCTTCTCCCATTGTTTTCATTCTTTTGGAAGATGTTATTTGTTCATTCATGAGAGACAGAGAGAGAGATGCAGAGATGGGCAGAGGGAGAAGTGGGCTCCCCACAAGGAGCCTGATGCTGGTCTCAATCCTAGAGCTCTAGGACTCCCTGTGCCAAAGACAGATGCTGAAGCTACACAGGCATCCCTATCTTTCCAATTTGTTAGGTTGCCTTTTAATTATGTTGTGTGTTTCCACAGCTGTAAGACAGCTCCTTCCTTGGTGTAGTCCATAGAGTTCATTTTTACTTTTGTTTCCCTTCCCTTTGGAGATTCGAGTACCAAGAACCTGTTTGTGGCTGAGGTCACAAAATCTCCTTGATTTTGATGGTTTCTTGCCTCACATTTAGGTCTTTCATCTACTCTGAGTTTATGTTTGTGTGGAGTGTAAGAATGTCCCAGGTTCATTCTTCTACTTGCAGCTGTCCAATGTTTCCAACACCACTTGTTGAAGAGATTGTCTCTTTTCCAGTTGATAGTCTTTTGTACTTCGTTGAGGATAAGTTGTCCATAGAGCTGTGTGTCCATTTATGGGTTCTTTATTCTATTCTATTTACTATGTGCGTGTTTTACTGCCACTATTTTACTGTTTTGATTATCACATCTTTGAAATCCGGAATTGTGATGGCTTTTGCTTTTTTTTAGTTTTTATTTATTTACTCATAAGAGACACAGAGAAACAGAATGGCAGAGACACAGGTAGAGGGAGCAGCAGGGACCATGTAGGGAGCCTGATATGGGACTCGTCCCCTGTCTGCAGGATCATGCTCTGGACAAAAGGCAGTGCTAAAACGCTGAGCCACCCGGGCTGCCTTGATTTGTTTTTTGTTTGAACATTCTTTTGCTTACTCAGAATCTTTTCTGTTTATTTACAAATTTTAGGCTTGTTCCATTCCCTAGAAAAATGGTGGTGGTGTTTTGATAGGGTTCATATTGAATGCATAGATTGCTGTTGGTGGCATAAACATCATATGAATATTTATTTTTCCAATCCATGAGAATAGACTTTTTTCCATATATTTCTGTCTTCTTTAATGTCTTTCATACATACTTTAGAATTTTTAGAGTATAGGTACTTTCCTCTTTGGTTAGGATTATTCTTAATTATCTGAAGGTTCATTTGTTTTTTAAATTTTATTTCTTAATTATTTTTATTGGAGTTTGCTTTGCCAACATATAGTATAACACCCAGTGCTCATCCCGTCAAGTGACCCCTCATTGCCCGTCACCCAGTCACACCTACCCCCGCCAACCTCCCTTACAACTACCGCTTCCCAGAGTTCCTTCCCAGAGTTCCTTTCACAGAGTTAGGAGTCCCTCATGTTCTGTCGACCTTTCTGATATTTCCCACTCATTTTCTCTCCTTTCTCCTTTACTCCCTTTCACTACTTTTTATATTCCCTGAATGAATGAGACCATATGTTTGTTCTTCTGTGACTGACTTACTTCACTCAGCATAATACCCTCCAGCTCCAATCATGTTGAAGCAAATGGTGGGTGTTCTTGATTTCTAATGGCTGAGTAATATTCCATTGTATATATAGACCACATCTTCCTTATCCATCCATCTTTCGATGGACACCGAGGCTCCTTCTACAGTTTGGCTACTCTGGACTTTGTTGCTATAAACATCGGGTGCAGGTGTTGTGGTCTTTCACTCTATTTGTATCTTTGTAGTAAATCCCAGTAGTTCAATTGCTGCATTGTAGGAAAGCTCCAGGGGAAGTTGAGAGATTCATAGTATATAGAACTAGACATTAAATTAAAAATATTTAATTAGAAAAAGGAATCCATTTTTTGTGTCAGGTGGTGAAATCAGGGGAACAGTACAGAGTTAACATAAATTGTTGAGCTCTGACCTATTCCCTGTAGAGGAATAGTAGCTTCAGATGAATATCAGTAGACACTTGTTCATGCTTTCTGAGTATCCAGCAGCACCCTGTATTAACAGGCCTTTTCCATTAGTGCAGGAAGTCCTCAAACAGGGATGTCATGGGATGATGGGTTTCTGGACAGGCTGAAAGTGAGGTGTGGGCATGGGTGAATTAGGAAAAGCTGGTGTGGTTTCAATTTCAACCCACATGTTACCACAGTGGGTCATGATGATTTTGGTTAATTAATATCTGCTCCCAGTTGGGGATAAAATGTGTAAATCAAACATATTCAATCTCATTACCCTATATCCAAATGTTTTTGACCTTTTGAGGTATAATTTCTCTCTTTCTAACAAAACTAGATAAAAATATCAAAATCATAGAGACATTTTTATTTTTTTTTAAATTTTTATTTATTTATGATAGTCACACAGAGAGAAAGAGAGAGAGGCAGAGACACAGGCAGAGGGAGAAGCAGGCTCCACGCACCAGGAGCCCGATGTGGGATTTGATCCCGGGTCTCCAGGATCACGCCCTGGGCCAAAGGCAGGCGCCAAACCGCTGCGCCACCCAGGGATCTCCATAGAGACATTTTTAAAAAGATTTAACATATATTTTATGATAGCTTTTCTGTCAGTTCTTAAAAATGCCCATTCTTCTGTTCATGTGATGAATACTGGGTTATATGCTTTATGTTGGCAAATTGACTCAAACAGAAAATAAATAAATATATATTTAAAAATAGTGTCAAGGAAAACCCAGCTGAGCACAGACTCCATGGTGAGTTGTTTTGTCCTGATCAATGAATTGGTCACCTATTGTTCCTGGGGCTGGGGCTTCACTCCTGGATGCAGGATCAGGTCTAGGATGTTTTATTCAATAGAGAGAGATCCCTATATACATGTCATCTCAGTATATACTCAGCTGGGGATCATTCTGTGAAACTGTTGTGATCAGACATGTGACTGCCTTTGTATGTTCATATTTACTTATTTGAAAAACTATGGATCTTATGATGTAATATTCCAGACTTCAGACTTTGTGTCCACGTGGTACTTTGTAATTGTATTTGCATATATCTCTTGGTTTGTAGGTGTCATGTTTCCCCCCACCGTGATGTGAACCTACCCCTTAAATTGTTGAGGGTTTCTAATGTGTCCTTGTGCACATTCTCAGGTGAGTCTAACCCCAGATTCTTGGCCTGTGCTCCTCTCCACAGGATTTACTGCCCCTCTGAAACCCCTGAATGACAAAGTGGCAGGGTTATGTAGAATAATGTATCCCGCATGTATTGGGGACTGCATGATTTTGCTAAATTTAGAATTTAGCTGAATTTCAGAGGGTTTCAAGTAATGCATTTCTATTTGTAAGTCTCTAAGAACTCAGTCAAGGTGTTCCACTGCAGTTAAATCTGTGATCTTCTGTAATCGCTTTGATGAGCTTACCTGATGCAGAATGAGCTCCTTCAGGTAGAGTTTGGGATATAATAAACTGGTATCAGAATGAACATTTTCCATTGTATAGCATATATTTCTATTTTTCTTATCCCTCCTAAACTAACAGTATAATCCTGCCTGAGATAAAGCAGCTCAGAGACAGGTACGGTGAACACAGGATTCAGATGTCGACTGAGGACAGAAAGGGCTTGATGGCTCCTGGGAGGGCTCCCTGAAGACTCAAGGGTGCGAACATTCAATCCCTGGCTAGATGCAGGAGGCCATGTTCAGAAAGGCTCTCCAATGCAGCCAGGAAGAGAGTCACAAAACCCAAAAACAGGCCTCAACAAGGTGGGGTGAGAGCATCTACAGAGGAAATAAAACCAATAGCAAATGATAACAATCTATTGCCAACTACACTGTGCATTTAGACATCCATGTTATCCGGCTCAGGTCCAGGGGCTGCATACTACAAAACGAACTGTGTGCTTCATCCCTTGCTCCATCCTGTCACACTTATTTTCTGAGTGTTCATGTCTGGGGAAGCTGCTATTTGTACAAATGTTGATGAAATCGTCAAAGCCAGCCAATGCCCTGCTTCTGGGCTTTCAGTGCTGCTCCCCTGCCTTGCTGACTATGAGTGGACTTACCTTGCATGAAATAGCTTCACTGTCATGTAAGTTCACATGTAGACTATGAAATAGGATGGTAGAGCTGTTAGATATTGACATAGCCAGGTCATTTTACCTGGTTATTGCAAATTCCATGACAAAAATGATTGCATTTAAATAAAATGATAAGAGGTAAATAAGTCATGTAGGTCCCTTGAGGGGTTCCATTGAGGAAATCCTAAAAGGAAACTTATCTCATGTCCAGAGGGATAGTCACAGATGCAGGTGGGTTGAAATGAGGACACGGGGCACCAAATGTTCATCCAGTGACAAGGGACACACCTAACAGTTATCAGTACAATACAGCCCTGTAAGGTGATGGTGAGACACAAATCCCACTGGGTCATCACACCCACATCTTCTGGAAACATTATCAAAGAACATCCTTAAACTGAAGTTCCAAAGTGTCTGAGTATCTCTGACTCTCTTGTATCATTCTTCTCCTTCTCTGTGACCAGTGTGACTTTTTGACAGATACCTATGGTTTGCAACAGGTTATTCCTAGTTCCAGGTGAGAAATGCACACTTCACTGGATGAGGGCAGTTAACTGATACTTCTCACAACAAATACAGCAGGGTCATGCCAGAGCATCAATGTTTCCCTAATATCTCTGTGTGTGCCATAAAAATCTTAGGATTATATGTTCATACTCTGTGAAAAATGTCCAGGATGCTTTCCCAAGTATTGCTTTGAGTATGTAGAAGGTTCTCGGCAGCATAGAGATTTTCACAGTATTTATTTTTGTCTTTGTTTTAAAGATTAATTTATTTATTCAGGAGAGTCACAGAGACAGAGGCAGAGACATAGGCAGAAAGAGAAGCAGGCTCCCTTCCAAAATCCTGATGCAGGACACCATCCCAGGACTCCAGGATCACAACCTTAGCCAATTGCAGACACTCAACCTTTGAGCAACACAGGTGTCCTGACAATATACATTGTTCTAATCCATAAGCATGGTATGTTTTCCATCTCTTTGTGTCTTCTTTAATTCCTTTCCTAAGTCGTCAAACAGGTAGAAACATTTTGGGAGAAAACAAACAGAAACAAAACTTCAACTGGAGGGCATCACAATGTTTGCAGACATGCTCTATTATAAAGTCTTTATAAGTGCAACTTATCTTTATCATCAAGATAGGCTTGTACTGGAAAAAACAACACATAGATCAATGGAACAGAGCAGAGAACACAAAAATGGACCCTCACCTTTATGGAAAACTACTCCTCAAGGAGCAAGAAAAAAAATATCGAATGAAAGAAACTCTCATCAATAAATGGTTCTGAAAAATCTGGACATCCACCTGCATAAGAATGGAAGTGGACCATTCAGCTACACCAAACACAATCTCAAAATGGATGAAATTCCAAAATCTGAGACAGTAATTCATCCAAATCCTAGAGGCAAATTCAGGTAGCAAATTTTTGTCCTCAATTTTAGCGACTGCTACCAAGGCACCTCTCAAAAGGCATAGGAATCAAAGAAAAAAATTAACTATTAGGACTTCATCAAGATAGAATCTGTACAACAATGCAACAGGTGACAAAATGAAAGGCAACCTACATAATAGGACAAGATTTTTTTTTAATTTTTATTTATTTCTGATAGTCACAGAGAGAGAGAGAGAGAGGCAGAGACATAGGCAGAGGGAGAAGCAGGCTCCATGCACCGGGAGCCTGACGTGGGATTCGATCCTGGGTCTCCAGGATCGCGCCCTGGGCTAAAGGCAGGCGCCAAACCGCTGCGCCACCCAGGGATCCCTAGGACAAGATTTTTCCTTAACAAATTCAGCAGCCAACAAAACAATGAATCTAGTCAAGAAATGGGGAGAATACATGAACAGGAGAAAAAAAAAGATGTGGTTTATATATATTTTGTGATATTACACAGCTGTCAGAAATGATGAATATCATGAAATAACATTTCCTTCAAAATGAATGGAGGTATTATATTGAGAGAAATAAATCAATCACAAAAAGGCAATGATATGGTCTCACTCATATTTGGAATATAGGAAATATTGAAAGAGACCATAAGAGGAGGAGTGAAACTTAGTGGAGTACTACTACAGAGGAATACAAATCATGAAAGACATGTATACAATGGAATATTACTCAGCTATTAGATATGACAAATACCCACAATTTGCTTCAACGTGGATGGAACTGGAGGGTATTATGCTGAGTAAAGTAAGTCAGTCGGAGAAGGACAAACATTATATGTTCTCATTCATTTGGGGAATATAAATAATAGTGAAAGGGAATATAAGGGAAGGGAGAAGAAATGTGTGGGAAATAGAAAGGGAGACAGAACGTAAAGACTGCTAACTCTGGGAAAAGAACTAGGGGTGGTAGAAGGGGAGGGGGGCGGGGGGTGGGAGTGAATGGGTGACGGGCACTGGGGGTTATTCTGTATGTTAGTAAATTGAACACCAATAAAAAATAAATTAAAAAAAAGAAAATGTGGTATATGTATACAATGGAATATTACTCAGCCATTAGAAATGATAAATACCCACCATTTGCTTCAATGTGGATGGAAATGGATGGTATTATGTTGAGTGAAATATGTCAACAAGAGAAGGACAAACATTATATGGTCTCATTCATTTGGGGAATATAAATATTCATGAAAGGGAATATAAGGGAAGGGAGAAGAAATGTGTGGGAAATATCAGAAAGGGAGACAGAACATGGAAGACTCCTAACTCTGGGAAATGAACTAGGGGTGGTGGAAGGGGATGATGGTGGGGAGCGGGGGTGAATGGGTGACGGGCACTGAGGGGGGCACTATACGGGATGAGCACTGGGTGTTATTCAGTATGTTGGCAAATTGAAAACCAATAAAAAATAAATTTATTATTTAAAAAAAGCAAAATGATCCACATGAATTGTCATCAGGGAAATACAAATGAAAATCACATGGAGATACCACTTCTACAACTCAGAATGGATATACTAACACGGCTGGAAATAATAAGTATTGAGGATGTGGAGAAAGGGAGAACTCTTGCACTGTTGGTAGGAATGAAAGCTGGTGCAGGCTCCTCAGATAACAGAATCAAATTTATTCAAAAACTGAGAAGAGAGCCACGCTATGACCCAGCCATTGTTATTCTGGGTATTAGCTTCAGAGACACAGATGTTATTAAACGAAGGGTCACCTGCACCCCAATGTTCCCAGCAGCAATGTCCACAATAATTAAACTGGGAGAAACCATGGTGTTCCTCTACAGGAAAAAGGATATAGAAGATGTGGTTGATATATAAATTGAAGTATAATTAAGCCGCTAGAAATTATGTATAACATGAAGGAACATTCACATCAACATGGTTGGAATTTGAGGTATTATATTGAAGAAAATAAACCAATCACTGATAGACAATGATATGGTCTCAGTCATATGTGGAATATAAAAAATATGGAAAGAGACCAAAAGGGAAGGAGTGGAACTGACTTGGGTAATACTAGAGAGGAAGGTAAACCATGAGAGTCACTTAACTCTGGTAATTAAACTGAGGATCACTGGAAGGGAAGTTGTTGTGGGGATGGGGTAACTGGGTGATGGGCATTAAGGAGGTACGATCTGTGATAGGCACTGGGTGTATAGTAAATTTTGGAAAATTGAATTTAATTAAATAATAGTACTACTACTACTACTAATAATAATAAAACTTTGGCCTTGTGCTGGCTGCTGTAACATAAGTGGATTTGGCAAATCAAAAGAAAGACCTTCATTTCCCATAGTTCTGGAGTCTGCGACGTCTGAGGTCCAGATGCACACAGATGTGGTGTCTGGAGAGCACCCACATCCTAGCCTGTCCTTTCCCTGTCACCTCACATTGGGCAGGAGGCAGGGAGATTTCCTAGTAATGGTGAATAAGGTTCCTGATCCCATCATGGGGATGCATCTGCTGACCTAAGTGCTCCCCAAGGCCCCACCTCATCCTCCCATCTCTTGGGCCTTAGGTTTCAACATGGGGATGGTAGAGGTCACACACAATGAGCTGATATCTACACCTGAAGGATCAATGAAAGCACCTCCTCCACCTTTTTTCCCTTAGTATTCATAATTGTTTAGTGGCATTTTTTCACCACACCATGTTTTTTTTTATTTTTATTTATTTATGATAGTCATACAGAGAGAGAGAGAGAGAGGCAGAGACACAGGCAGAGGGAGAAGCAGGCTCCATGCACCGGGAGCCCGATGTGGGACTCGATCCTGGGTCTCCAGGATCGCGCCCTGGGCCAAAGGCAGGCGCTAAACCGCTGTGCCACCCAGGGATTACCGCACCATGTTTTTGAATGTTACCTGATAACTCCTTGACCTCGAGTCCTACCTGTTCTCCTCTTGCCCTACTTGTCAAACTGCTGTGACTGCCTTTGTGTGTTCATATTGACTGCTTTGAGAAACTATGTTTTTATTAAGTAATATCCCAGACTTCAGACTTTGTGTCCACGTGGTACTTTGTAATGGTTTTTGCATGTAAATCTTGGTTTATAGGTGTCATGTGTCCCCATAGAGTGATTTTATCCTACCCCTTAAATTGTAGAGGGTTTCTCATATGTCCTTGTGCACATTTCAGTGAGTCAGAATCTTGGCCTGTGCTCCTCTCCACAGGACTTACTGGCTCTCTTGAAACGCCTGATATACAGACTGGCAGGGTTCCTTAGAAAAGTGGACCCCTCCTGTATCAAGGATGACATGGTTTTGCTAAATTTAGAATTTAGCTGAATTTCAGAGTGATTCAGGTAATGAAGTTTGATTTGTAACTCTCTATCAACTCAGTCACTGTGTCACTCCAGTCAAATCTGTGATTTTCTGTAATGGCTTTGATAAGCTTATCTGATGCAGAATGAGCTGCATCCATGCAGAGTTTGGGATATAATAAACTGGTGTCAGGATGAACATTTTCCATTGTAAAGCCTATATTTCTATTTTTCTTATCTCTCCTAAATGAACAGTGTAATGCTGCCTTTCCACTCTAAGATTTTGATGAATTCCTTTTACATTCAAATAGTATATTCCATCTAAGAGAAGAAAAATATCTACCCTTGAACCCTTCTACAGATTGATCAGGTATTTTTGATAACAAATGTGATAGGAAAATTCAGTTTCAATCTATGCCTTTAAACAACCCTAATTTTGAAATTCCCCCTGACCCTATGGGCTATGTACAGGACTTGTGTTCTGTCTCCAAATCTAACACATTGCAACTTTGAATGGATCACATGCATCAGGAAGACTGCCAGCAGAACCCACCAACCAAAAGATGCCTGCGTCCACTTCACAAAGACACGGAGTCTTGCCTATAATATTCCTGCAATTCTAAATTTAGAATTTAGCTGAATTTCAGAGGGTTTCAGGTAATGCAGTTCTATTTGTAAGTCTCTAACAACTCAGTCACTGTGTTCCACTGCAGTTAACTCTGTGATCTTCTGTAATCACTTTGAAGAGCTTACCTGATGCAGAATGAGCTCATTCAAGCAGAGTTTTGGATATAATAAACTCGTGACAGAATGAACATTTTCCATTGTATAGCCTATAATTCTATTTTTCTCATCCCTCCTTAACTAACACTATAGTGCTGCCTTGCAAGTGTAAGTTTTTCATGAATTCCCTTTTCATTCAAATACTATATTCCATCTAAGGGAAGTAAAGTATATACCATGAACTTCTACGGATTTATCAGGTATTTTTGATAACAAATGCAGCAGGAAATTTCAGTTTCAATCCAATTCTAATTTGTGTCTCTGATCAACCGTAGTGTTGGTTTTCTTAGATCAGTCCCCCTGACCCTGCTGGCTGCATGCAGGCCTTCTGTTCTGTTTCCAAATCTAGCCCATTCCTTCTTTGATTTCTAATGTTTTATTTATTTATCCATGAGACACACACACACACATACAGAGAGAGAGATGCAGAGACACAGGCAGAGGGAGAAGCAGGCTCCATGCATGGACCTGATGTGGGACTCGATCCCTGATCGCCAGGTTCAGGCCCTGGGCTGAAGGTGGCACGAAACTGCTGAGCACCCGGGTACCCTCCCTTTCCATCTTTGAATAGATCTTATGCATCGGGAAGACCGCAAGCAGAGCCCACCACCCAAATGGCACCTGTGTCACCTGCACAGAGACATGGGGTCCTAGCAATAATATTCCTGCAATTCTGGTCCTTTGAGAGCATCTGTGCCCTCCTTGAAGCCCCAGTCTCACTGCTAGGTGGTGCATTGCTCCTTATCTCACTTGTTGGATGACCTTATGTGCATGGACCACATATGTCTATAATTACTTCTTGAAACATAATATAATATTAGTACAATACTCAGTAGGCTTGTACAAACGAAAATGAGTCCTTAGGATCCAGAATCAGAGTAGGGGCGAAAATATGTTTACGACACTCTGAAACAAAACACCAGTGTCCAAAGTTCACCTCCAACATATAAATCAGAAAAAATTCGCCACACCATCTTTAGTATAAGAAAATATGGGATAGAGAAGTTAACATGTCAGAAGATTAGGGGGACTCAGGTCTTGTCACATCCCTGGAACAGCTGGATAGTTATTGAATCATTTCGAACATCCATAAAATTGATCAGAGTTGAAAAAAACAACAACAGCAATACTTCTAATAGAATACTGAGCAGGTTTTGGAGTGTTGGAGCTGTGCAGTGTTGACATTGGGGAGATACAACCATGAGGATGACAGCAGGAGGGAGGTTGCTTGCAGAAGCTACTGTTAAAGATTTTAAGGACAAGAGAGGAACATATGAACTTGTAGAATTCTACTCCTGAGGTGGACAAACCTCACATGACGGTGCTCAAATGGAAAAATGGGGAAATTTCCTGGAAGTAAGGACCCCCTAAGTGCCAAGAAGAAAAAGTGGCACCATGTGATGGATGGTTAAGAAGGACAGGAACCTGAAGACGTGTGAACATTGGGTCTGAGTGCAGGTGTTGTGCTTTGTTTCCATAAACTGAACACTGTGTGGTCATGGGACCTCTATTCTGAGACGAGCAGTCAGGAAGTAAACTGGCTCTCATGTCACCCCCTCACAGGACCTGCCCAGGTCCACATTACAGGAGCTTTTCATATTGTCATTTAGAGACCCATTCATGTGCCTGAGATAAACCAGCTCAGAGACAGGTACGGTGAACACATGATTCAGATGTCAACTGAGGACAGAAAGGGCTTGATGGCTCTCCTATGAGGGCTCCCTGAAGACTCTGGGGTGGAAACATTCAATCTCAGGCTAGAGATAGGAGGCCATGTTCATAACGGCTCTCTGATGCAGTCAGGAAGAGTCACAAAACCCCAATACAGGCCTCAACAAGGTGGGGTGTCAGCATCTACAGAGGAAACAATACCAACAGCAAATGATATCAATCCATTGCCAATTGCACTGTGCATTTAGACATCCAGGTAAGCTCAGCTCAGGTCGAGGGCTGCACACAGCAAGAGGAACTGTGTGCTCCATCCCTTCCACCATCATCTCACATCTATTTTCTGAGTGTTCATGTTTGAGGACAGCTTCTATTTGTATAAATGTTGATAAAATCATCACAGCCAACCAATGCCCTGCTTCTGAGCATTCAGAGCTACTCCCCTGCCTTTCTGTCTATGAGTGGACTTACCTTCCTTGAAATAGCTTCACTGTCATGTAAGTTCACATGTAGACTATGGAATAGGATGGTAGAGCTATTAGACATTGACATAACCAGGTCATGTTACCAGGTTGTTGCAAATTCCATGACAAAAATGACTGAATTTAAATAAAATGATAAGAGGTAAATAAGTCATGTAGGTCCCTTGAGGGGCTCCATTGAGGAAATCCTAAAGGGAAACTGATCTCATGGCCAGAGAGAGAGTCACAGATTGTTGAAATGAGGACACCGGCACCAAATGTTCATCCAGTGACAAGGGACACACCTAACAGCCATCAGTACAACACAACCCTGTAAGGTGATGGTGAGACACAAATCTCACTGGGTCATCACATCCTCATCTTCTGGAAATGTTATAACAGAACATCCTTAAACTGAAGTTTCAAAGTGTCTGAGTATCTCTGACTCTCTTGTATCATTGTTCTCTTTATGTTCAGTGTGTCCACTGTGACTTTTTGACAGATACCTATGGTTTGCAAAAGATTAGTCCTAGTTCCAGGTGAGAAATGCACCCTTCACTGGATGAGGGCGGTTACGTGATACTGCTCACAACAAAAACAGCAGGGCCATGCCAGTGCATCCATGTGTCCCTAATGTCTCTGTGTGTGACATAAAAATCTTAGGATTATATGTCCATACGCTGTGAAAAATGTCCAGGATGCTTTCTCAAGGATTGCTTTGAATATGTAGAAGCTTCTGGGCAACATAGAGATTGTCACAGTATTTATTTTTGTTTTAAGATTTTATTTATGCATTTATGATAGAGAGAGAGAGAGAGAGAGAGAGAGAGAGACAGGCTGAGGGAGAAGCAAGACCATGCAGGGAGCCTCAAATGGGACTTGATCCCAGGACTGCAGGATCACACCCTGGGCCAAAGAGAGGCGCCAAACCGTTGAGTCAAGAAGGGATCACCAATATTTTTGTTTTTGTTTTAAAGATTTATTCATTTATTCAGGAGAGTCACAGAGACAGAGGAAGAGACATAGGCAGAGGGAGAAGCAGGCTCCCTTCCAAAAGCCTGATGCAGGACTCCACCCCAGGACCCCAGGATCACAACCCTAGCCAATTGCAGAAACTAAACCTCTGAGCAACACAGGTGCCCTGACAATATTCGTTGTTGTAATCTGTAAGCACAGAATGTTTTCCATCTCTTTGTGTCTTCCTCAATTTCTTTCCTAAGTTGCCAAACAGGTAGAATCATTTTGGAAAAAAAAAACAGAAACAAAACTACAGCAGGAGGGCATAACAATGTTTGTAGAGAAGCTCTATTATAAAGCCTTTATCATCAAGATAGCCTGGTACTGGCAAAAACAACACATAGATCAATGAAACAGAGCAGAGAACGCAGAAAGGGACCCTCAGCTCTATGGACAACTACTCTTCAAAAAGCAAGAAAAAAATATCTAATGAAAGAAATACACATCCAAAAATGGATCTGAAAAATATTGGACAGCCACCTGCATAAAAATGAAAGTGGACCATTCTGCTACACAAAGCACAAAGATAATCTCAAAATAATGAAATACTGAAATCTGAGACAGCAGTTCATCCAAATCCTAGAGGCGAATTCAGGTAGCATCTTTTTGTCCTCAGTTTCAGTGACTGCTAAGAAGGCATCTCTCAAAAGGCATAGGAAACAAAGGGAAAAATAAACTGTTAGGACTTCATCAAGATAGAATCTGTACAACAATGCAACAGGCAACAAAACAAAAGGCAGCCTGCAGAATAGGACAAGATATTTCCATAACAAATTCAGCTCCCAACAAAACAATCAATCCAGTCAAGAAATGGGGAGAATACATGAACAGGCTTTTCTCCAAAGAAGACTGACAAATGGCCAACTGGCAGAGGAGAAAATGATCCACATGAGTTGTCATCAGGGAAATACAAATGAAAACCACACTAAGATCCCACTTATACAACTCAGAATGGATAAAGTAAAAAGGCCAGAAACAACAAATATAAGGGAGGATATTGAGAAAGTGGAAACCTCTTTCATTCCTGGTGGGAATTAGGCTTGTAGAGCCACTACCGAAAACAGGATGGAATGTCATAAAACATGAGAATAGAGCCACCTCAGGAACCAGCCATTGCACTTAAGGCCATTTACCCCAAAGACACAGATTTAATGAAATGAAGGGACACTTGCACCTCAATGTTCACAGCAGCAAAGTCCACAACAGCCAACTGTGGAAGGAGCCTCAGTGTCTATTGACAGATGAATGGATAAAGAAGCTGTGGTCTATGTATACAATGGGATATTAATCAGCCATTAGAAAAAACGAATACCCACCAATTGCTTCGACATGGATGGAACTGGAGGATATTATGCTGAGTGAAATATGTCAATCGGAGAAGGAAAAACATTTTATGGTCTCATTCTTGGGGAATATAAAAAACAGTGAAAGGGATTATAGGGGAATGGAAAGGAAATGAGTGGAAATATCAGAGAGGGTGACAGAAGTTGAGAGACTCCTAACTCTGGGAAAAGAACAAGGGGTAGTGGATGGGGAGGTGGGCGGGGGTTGGGGGTGACTGAGTGACGGGCACTGAGAGGGGCACTTGATGGGATGAACACTGGGTGTTATGCTATATGTTGGCGAATCCCACTCCAATAAAAATATACAAAAATAAGGTGTGCTTTATATATACAATGGGATATTACATAGCCTTCAGACACAATGAATATCATGAAATAATATTTCCGTCAACATGGATGGAACTGGAGTCATTATATTGAGAGAAATAAATCCATTACAGAAAGGCAATGATATGGTCTCATTGATATTGAAAGAGACCATAAGGGAAAGAGTGAAAAAGTGGGGTAAGACTAGAGAGGAAGACAAATCATGAGAGACACTTAAGTCTGGGGAAAAAAACTGAGGGTCACTGGAAGGAAGGAGGTGGGGAATGGGGTCACGGGGTGATCGGAGTTAAGGAGGTTACGTGATGTGATGAACACTGAGGGTATAGTGAATGTTGGTAAATTCAATTTAAATAAAGAAAAAAATGACTTCAGCCTCTGCCCCCTGTTGGAAAATCATACATGAACTGGGCAGATCAAACAACAGACACTCATTCTCACAGATCTGGCGTCTCAGTCATCTGAGGTCCAGGGACAGGAAGCTGTGGTGTCTGGAGAGCGCCCACATCCTACCCCGTCCTTTCCCAGGCACCTCAAAACGGGCCAGGGTGCAGGGAGCTTTCCCAATCCTGGTGTATAAGGGCCCTGATCCCATCATGAGGCTGCATTTCCAAACCTAAATGGTCCCCTAAGGCTCCATCTCCTCCCCCATATCATGGACATTAGGTTTCACCACAGGGATGGTAAAGGTCACAACCAGTTAGCTGACATAAGCACCTGAAGGATCCATGAGTTTTGCCCTGCAGGTCGAAGGTCCTTCAATCCAGCTCCTCTCCCTGAGGATCCTCATGGTCCAGTAGAAGCTACTGGTCGCTGAGCACACCAAGTACACATGACCTTCAGAACCAGATGGTTCCTTGGGAAGAGGACAGCATCCATCTGAGACCTGGATAGGATCTTGGACTATTTGTATTATTATTTAAAGTTTTGTGCCGCTTCCATATATTATTCATCTCCTTTCCATATGATTCAGACACTTGTCTACTGAGAATGTCCATGTTTCTCTTTTGTCCTTCCGGTTTTACCCTGGTTTAGTGAAATTCCTCACACCATATCCAGTCTTTATTAACTGGGAGCTCCTGAAATTCCCTCCTCATTCTTCTCCTCCACCCAAAGGAAAAGAAATCAAACAATAACCCAGGAGTTCCCTCTTTTGATGCAGTTGGGACACTAACTCCACACAAGCCCTTCCTGGAGCAGGACGCCATACCCACCACCGGCCCACAACACACACCAAGAGCCAGTGTCATTCCCTGGCACCATACAGGCATTTGTGACATGATGAGAGGCCGGCCTGGCTCTCATCAGACATGAAGGTGAAGGTGATGAAAGGTTATACTCTCATTATTGAGTGTGTGTGTGTGAATGACCTCTGAGTCCACTTCCCTACCATGTCAGCTGGGAATCTCTCTCACTCCCAGGCTGTTATTAACATTTTTGTATTATGTCTCTTTTCTCGTGTGTTGACTGGGGATTTCTATATACCAAAATGTGCAAGACAGTATGTTAGCTTGGGGTCCTGTGATCCATAGTGAGTGCCACTAGGACTCATGAAAAGGTTCAGATGATGTCAATGGAGTTATTTGTAATTGGTTAAAATTTTGGGTCAGGAAAAGTTAAGTATAAGTAAGTGCAAGTGATATCATTGAATTCTAAGTCTCTTAGAAAGAGACTGAATAGGTAAACACATAATCAAGTGTTGAGAGGGGCTCCCTGGGGGAAACTTCTCCTTGGAGAGGAAGCCCTGACCCTGACAGGAAACCTGCCCAGAACCAGCCTCTGCACCTGCTCCTGGGACTTCAAGATAGAAGTGGTGAGGAATGTGCACCCCCTGGTGGTCCTGATCCCCACCTACAGGGAGGTTTGTGTCTGGGATCACAATGATTTCCCCTGACTGTGTCTGCACAGTAATATATGGCCGTGTCCTCGGCTCTCAGGCTGTTCATCTGCAGATACAGCGTGTTCTTGGCTTTGTCTCTGGAGATGGTGAATCGGCCCTTCACAGCGTCTGCATACCTTGAGCTACTTCCATCATACCTAATCCATGAGACCCACTGCAGCCCCTGCCCTGGAGCCTGGTGGACCCAGCTCATTTCACTGCTACTGAAGGTGAATCCAGAGGCCACACAGGAGAGTCTCAGGGACCCTCCAGGCTTCACCAAATCTTCCCCAGACTCCACCAGCTGTACCTCTCCCTGGACACCTGCAGACACAAGACATCCTGGTCAAACAACTGTCCCACATCCCCAGTTTCTCTCACTCACTTCCACTCACAGACTCAAGGTCTCTGGTTCTCTATGAATTACCTTTTAAAATAGCAACAAGGGAATCCCAGCCGAGCACACACTCCATGGTGGTTTGTCTCTGTTGTGTCCTGATCAGTGAATCAGGTCACCTTGGGATCCTGGGGCTGGGGCTTCTCTCCCAGCTGCAGGGTCAGGACTGGGCCGGTTTAATCAGTGGAGGGAGGTCCCTATTTGCATGTCCTCTGACTATATAACCAGCTCCAGACTTACATTCATGTATTTAAAAGCCAGAACAAATGTGGCACCACAATTCTATAGCAATTTGTGTAGATGGCCTTCTGACTATATGAAGTTCTAGGCACAGTTCTTTTTGAGTTTCTGTGTGTATTTTCAAAGACACGCATCAATATAGGTCATTTTCTGGAGAAATTTCAATTTATTAGTAAAATTTAATCCTAAATATTTATTTTTCGTGCCAGTGTAAATCGGATTATTTTGTTATTTTGTATATGTAATTTGTTGTTATTTTGTAGGAATATATCTTTATTTTATTTGCTGATTTTATATCATGATTTTTTTTTTCTGAGCTCATGAGTTATTTTTCCAGTTTTTATGTAAGGTTTTTACTCATTGACTCTATTAAGATATTGTCATAGGAAAACTCATTATTTTCTTTACAGGTTACCAAGTTCTCTTTTTTTTTTTTAAAGTAGTTTTCTTGCTACGTTTTCTGGCAGGTCCTCCAGTCTGGGGCAGAAAGTATTTTCCTCTTGTCTTCAGGATGCTTTGCCTGTTCTAATCATGCAGTTGATATAAGGCAGACCTAGAGGAGACAATAAATTTCATTTTGCATGTGGATGACCTACCTAATATAAAGTGAGAGTTGACAACTCAAATCATGACTGGGTGTCTCTTCATGTCTTCCGCCCATTTATGATTGTAGTTTTCCCTTTGTGGTTGTTTAGTTTGGTAATTTGTTTTTCGATTTTGGAAACCTGCCATAATCTGGAGATAGATTTGCAAATCTCTTCTCCCATTGTTTTTATTCTTTTGGAAGATGTTATTTGTTCATTCATGAGAGACAGAGAGAGAGACAGAGAGAGAGACAGAGAGAGAGAGAGAGAGATGCAGAGACGGGCAGAGGGAGAAGTGGGCTCCCCACAGGGAGCCTGATGCTGGTCTCAATCCTAGAGCTCTAGGACTCCCTGAGTCAAAGACAGATGCTCAAGCTACACAGGGATCCCAATATTTCCAATTTGTTAGGTTGCCTTTAAATTATGTTGAGTGTTTCCACAGCTGTAAGACAGCTCCTTCCTTGGTGTAGTCCATAGAGTTCATTTTTACTTTTGTTTCCCTTCCCTTTGGAGATGCGAGTACCAGGAACCCGTTTGCGGCCGAGGTCACAAAATCTCCTTGATTTTGATTGTTTCTTGCCTCACATTTAGGTCTTTCATCTACTCTGAGTTTATCTTTGTGTGGAATGTAAGAATGGCCCAGGTTCATTCTTCTACTTGCAGCTGTCCAATGTTCCCAACACCACTTGTTGTAGAGATTGTCCTTTTTCCAGTTGATAGTTTTTTGTACTTTGTTGAAGATAAGTTGACCATAGAGCTGTGTGTCCATTTATGGGTTCTCTATTCTATTCCACTGACCATGTGCCTGTTTTACTGCCACTATTATACTGTTTGGACGATCACAACTTTGAAATCCGGAATTGTGATGGCTTTTGCTTTTTTTTAAGGTTTATTTATTTACTCATGAGAGACACAGAGAGACAGAGAGAATGGCAGAGACACAGGCAGAGGGAGCAGCAGGCACCATGCAGGGAGCCTGATATGGGACTCATTCCCAGGTCTCCAGGATCAGGCCTGAACAAAAAGGTAGTGCTACAATGCTGAGCCACCCAGGTTGCCCTGATTTGTTTTTTGTTTCAACATTCTTTTGCCTAGTCAGAATCTTTTCTGTTTAGTTCTAAAATTTAGACTTGTTCCATTCCCTAGAAAAATGTTGGTGGTGTTTTGATAGTGTTCATATTGGATGCATAGATTGCTGTTGGTGGCTTAGATATTATATGAATATTTATATTTCCAATACAAGAGAATAGACTGTTTTCCAAATATTTCTGTCTTCTTTAATGTCTTTCATATGTATTTTAGAATTTTTAGACTATAGGTCCTTTCCTCTTTGGTTAGGATTATTCCTCATTATCTGAAGTTTTTTTGTTTTTCAAATTTTATTTCTTAATTATTTTTCATTGCAGTGCACTTTGCCAACATATAGTATAACACTCAGTGCTCATCAGGTCAAGCTTCATAGCCCGTCACCCAGTCACCCCTATCTCCAGCGACCTCCCTTACCACTCACTACCCCTTCCCAGAGTTCCTTTCCCAGAGTTAAGAGTCTCTCATATTCTGTCGACCTCTCTGGTATTTCCCACTCATTTTATCTCCTTTCCCCTTTACTCTTTTTCACTACTTTTTATATTCCCTAAAGGAATGAGACCATATATTCGTTCTTCTGCGACTGACTTACTTCACTCAGCATAATACCCTCCAGTTCCATTCACGTCAAAGCAAATGGTGGGTGTTCTTCATTTCTAATGGCTGAGTAATATTCCATTGTATATATAGGCCACATCTTCATTATCCATTCATCTTTTGATGGACACCGAGTCTCCTTCCACACTTTGGCTACTATGGACCTTGCTGCTATAAACATTGGGGTGTGGGTGTTGTAGTTTTTCACTGCATCTGTATCTTTGTAGTAAATCCCATTAGTGCAATTGTTGGGTCGTAAGAAATCTCCAGGGGAAGTCGAGAGATTCATAATATCTAGAACTAGACATTACATTCAAAATATTGAATTAGAAACAGACATCCGTTATTGATGTCAGGTGGTGAAATTAAGGGGAACAGCACAGAGTAAACCTGAATCGTCGAGAGCTGACCTATTCCTTATAGAGGAATAGTAGCTCCAGATTAATGCCAGTAGACACTTGTTCATGCTTTCTGAGTATCCAATAGCACCTAGTATTAACAGGCCTTTCCCATCAGTGCAGGAAGTCCTGAAACACGGATGTCATGAGATGATGGGTGTCTGGACAGGATGAAAGTGAGGTGTGGGCCTGGTTGAATTAGGAAAGGCAGCTGTGGTTTCAATTTCAACCTGAAATCTGGCATTGTGATGCCCCCAGCTATGGTTTTCTTTTTTAAAATTCCCCTCGCTATTCGGGGTCTTTTCTGATTCCATACAAATCTTAAAATAATTTGTTCCAACGCTCTGAAGAAAGTCCATGGTATTTTGGTAGTTTGTGGCTTTACAGGAATGCGTCCATTTCTTCTAGACTGCCTCATTTATTGGCATATAGCTGCTCATAATATGTTTTTAAAATCGTTTGTATTTCCTTGGTGTTGGTAGTGATCTCTCCTTTCTCATTCATGATTTTATTAATTTGAGTCTTTTCTTTCTTCTTTTCAATAAGGTTGGCTAATGGTTTATCTATCTTATTAATTCTTTTAAAGAACCAACTCCTGGTTCTGTTGATCTGTTCCACGGTTCTTCTGGTCTCGATTTCATTGAGTTCTTCTCGAATCTTAATTAACTCTCTTCATCTGCTGAGTGTAGGGTCCATTGCTGTTTTTTCTCTAGCTCCTTTAGGTGTAAGGTTAGCTTTTGTATTTGAGTTCTTTCCAGTTTTTGAATGGATGCTTGTATTGCGATGTATTTCCCCCTCAGGACTGCTTTTGCTGCATCCCAAAGATTTTGAATGGTTGTATCTTCATTCTCATTAGTTTCCATGAATCTTTTTAATTCTTCCTTAATTTCCTGGTTGACCCTTTCATCTTTTAGCAGGATGGTCCTTAACCTCCACGTGGTTGAGGTCCTTCCACACTTCTCAACGTGATTTAGTTCTAATTTCAAGGCTTTATGGTCTGAAAATATGCAGGGGATGATCCCAATTTTTGGTATCGTTTCAGACCCGATTTTGACCCAGTATGTGGTCTATTCTGGAGAAAGTTCCATGTGCACTTGAGAAGAATGTGTATTCAGTTGAGTTTGGATGTAAAGTTCTGTAGATATCTGTGAAATCCATCTGGTCCAGTGTATGATTTAAAGCTCTCGTTTCTTTGGAGATGTTGTGCTTAGAAGACCTTTCGAGGGTAGAAAGCACTAGATTGAAGTCACCAAGTATAAGTGTATTATTATCTAAGTATTTTCACTTTGGTTATTAATTGGTTTAAATATTTGGCAGCTCCCACATTCGCAGCATATATATTGAGGATTGTTAAGGCCTCTTGTTGGATAGATCCTTTAAGTATGATATAGTGTCCCTCTTCATCACTCACTACAGTCTTCGGGGTAAATTTTAGTTTATCTGATATAAGATATACCCCTGCTTTCTTTTGAGGACCATTTGAATGGTAAATGGTTCTCCAACCTTTTATTTTCAGGTTGTAGATGTCCTTCTGTCTAAAATGAGTCTCATGTAGACAGCAAATAGATGGGTTCGGCTTTTTTATTTATTTATTTTTTTAATTTTTATTTATTTATGATAGTCACACAGAGAGAGAGAGAGAGAGAGAGAGAGGCAGAGACACAGGCAGAGGGAGAAGCAGGCTCCGTGCCGGGAGCCCGACGTGGGATTCGATCCTGGGTCTCCAGGATCACGCCCTGGGCCAAAGGCAGGCGCCAAACCGCTGCGCCACCCAGGGATCCCTGGTTCGGCTTTTTTATCCAGTCTGAAACCCTGAGCCTTTTGATGGAGTCATTAAGCCCGTTCACGTTCAGTGTTACTATTGACAGATATGAGTTTAGTGTCATCATGATATCTATTCAGTCCTTGTTTTGTGGATTATTCCACTGAAATCCTTCTTAAAGGTGAATTTTAAGATTCCCCTTTCAAATTTCTTGCATAGCTGGATTGGAGGTCACATATTCTTTCAGTTCCTGCCTGTCTTGGAAGCTCATATCTCTCCTTCCATTTTGAATGAGAGCCTTGCTGATAAAGTATTCTTGGTTGCATGTTCTTCTCATTTAGGACCCTGAATATATCCTGTCAGGCCTTTCTGGCCACCAGGTCACTGTGGAGAGGTCTGCTCATACCCTAATATCCTCCACATAAAATTCAGCGATTTCTTGTGTCTTGCTGCTTTAAGGATCTTCTCTTTATCTTTGAAATTTGCAAGTTTCACTATTAAATTTCGAGGTTTTGAACGGTTTTTATTGATTTTAGGGGGGGTCTCTCTAATTCCTGGATCAGAATCTGAACTGACGTCAGCACCAGAAGGATCCATGGGTTATTCCCTGCAGGTGGAAGGTTTTCCAATCCACCTCCTAACACTGAGGTTCCTCATTGATCCAGTAGAAGCTTCTGGTCTCTGAGCACATGGTGTATACATGACCTTCAGAACCAGATTGTGACCTTGGGGAGAGGACAGCTTCCATTTGAGACCTGAGTAGGATCTTGGCCTATTTGTATTATTACTTAAAGTTTCGTGCTGCTTCCATATATTATTCATCTCCTTTCCCTATGATTCAGACATCTGTCTACTGAGAATGACCATGATTATATTTTTTCCTTCCAGTTTGATGCTTGTTTAGTGAAATGATTCCTCACACCATGTCCAGTCTTTACTGCCTGTTACCTCCCTGACATTCCTTGCTCATTCTTCTCCTGCACACATTGGATAAGAAATCAAACAGTAACCCAGGAGTTCCCTCTTTTGATGAAGTTGGGACACTAACTCCACACAAGCCCCTCCTGGAGCAGGACCCCGTCCCACCACTGACCCACAACACACACCCAGAGCCAGTGTCTTTCCCCAGCACCATCCAGGCATTTATGACCTGATGAGAGGCCTGCCTGGCACTCATCAGACATGAAGGTGAAGGTGATGAATGGTTATACTCTTGTGATTGTGTGTGTGTGTGTGTGTGTGTGCATTTGTGTGAATGACCTCTGAGTCCACATCCCTACCATGTCATGATGTCATGCAGGAAATCTCTCTCACTCGAAGGCTGTTATTAACATTTTTGTAGAATGTCTCTTTACTCTTGTGTTGACTGGGGATTCTGCTATACCGCAATGTGCAAGACAGCATGTTAGCTTGGGGTCCTGTGATCCACAGTGATTACTACTAGAACTCATTAAAAGGTTAAGATGATGTGAATTGAGTTATTTGTAATTGATTAAAATTTCGGGTCAGGAGAATTTAAGTACAAGTAAGTGCAAGTTCTATAGTTGAATTCTAGGTCTCTAAGAAAGAGACTGAATAGGTAAACACATAATCAAGTGTTCAGAGGGGCTCCCGGGGGGAAACTGCTCCATGGAGAGGAAGCCCCGTCCCTGACAGGAAACCTGCCCATAACTTCAATCTGAAACTGCTCCTGGGCCTTCAAGACACAAGTGGTGAGGAGTGTGCACCCCCTGGTGGTCCTGAACCCATTCTACAGGGAGGTTTGTGTCAGGGCTCACACTGAGTTCACCTCACTGTGTCCTTCACACAGTAATACACAGCCGTGTCCTCGGCTCTCAGGCTGTTCATCTGCAGATACACTGTGTTCCTGGCGTTGTCTCTGGAGATGGTGAATCGGCCCTTCACAGCGTCAGTGTAGTATGTGCTACTTCCATCATAGCTAATAGCTGTGACCCACTGCAGCCCCTTCCCAGGGGCCTGGCGGACCCAGCTCATGCTGTAGCTACTGAAGGTTAATCCAGAGACCACACAGGAGAGTCTCAGGGACCCCCCAGGCTTCGCCAGGTCTCCCCCAGACTCCACCAGCTGCACCTCACCCTGGACACCTGCAGACACAAGACATCCTGGTCAAACAACTGTCCCACATCCCCTGTTTTGCTCACTCACCTTCACTCACAGACTCAAGGTCTCTGATTCTCTATGAATTACCTTGTAAAATAGCGACAAGGAAAACCCAGCCGAGCACAGACTCCATGGTAATTTGTCTGTGTTGTGTCCTGATCACTGAATCGGGTCACCTGGGGATCCTGGGGCTGGGGCTCCTCTCCCAGCTGCAGGGTCGGGACTGGGCTGGTTTAATCAGTGAAGGGAGAGCCCTATTTGCATGTCCTCTGACCAAATAACCAGCTACAGACTTACATTCGTGTATTTAAAGCCAACACAAGTGTTGCACCACAATTCTATAGCAATTTGTGTAGATGGCTCTCTGACTATATGAAGTTCTAGTGACAGTTATTTTTTAATTTCTTGGTTCATTTCAAAAGACACATCAGTATAGGTCATTTTCTGGAGAATTTTCATCTTGTTAATAAATTTTAATCCTAAATATTTATTTTTGGTGCTAGTGGAAATCGGATTATTTTGTTAATTTTGTACATGTAATTTTTATTTATTTTGTAGGAATATATCTTTATTTTATTTGCTGATTTTATATACTGATTATTTTGCTAAGCTCATGAGTTATTTCTTCCAGGTTTTATGTGACATTTTTACTCATTGACTCTATTAAGACATTGTCATAGGAAAACTAATTATTTTCTTTCCAGGTTACCACTTTTTCTTTTTTTTAATGTAGTTTTCTTGCTACTTTTACTGGTAGGCCCTCCAGTCTGGGGCAGAAAGCATTTTCCTCATGTCTTAAGGATGCATTGTCTGTTCTATTTTTTTACGTGCATCCTATGTTTATTGCAGTATTTTTAAATAATAAATTTATTTTTATTGGTGTTCAATTTGCCAACATACAGAATAACACCCAGTGCTCATCCCGTCAAGTGCCCCCTTCAGTGCCCGTCACCCATTCATGCCCTCCCCCCTCCACGTCCCCTTCCACCACCCCTAGTTCATTTCCCAGAGTTAGGAGTCTTCCATTTTCTACCTCCATTTCTGATATTTTCTACACATTTCTTCTCCCTTCCCTTCTATTCCCTTTCACTATTATTTATATTCCCCAAATGAATGAGACCATACGTTTGTCCTGACTTTTGCATTGTTTTTTCTAAGTTTTTATTTATTTACTCATGAGAGACACAGGGATACAGAGATAGTGGTAGAGACTCAGGCAGAGGGAGCAGCAGGCACCATATAGGGAGCCGGATATGGGACTTGTTCCCATGTCTGCAGGATCGAGCCCTGGACAAAAAGGCAGTGCTAAAACGCTGAGCCACCCGGGCTGCCCTGATTTGTTTTTTGTTTCAACATTCTTTTGCTCACTCAGAATCTTTTCTGTTTATTTACAAATTTTAGGCTTGTTGCATTCCCTAGAAAAGTGTTGGTGTTTTGATAGGGTCCTATCCTGAGGCTTCACCCTCCTTCCCTAAGTGTTCCCCTAAGGCTCCACCTCCTTCCCAATTTCAATGTCATTAGGTTCCAACATAGGCATGGTAGAGGTCACACAGACGGAACTGATATCAGTGCCTGACTGGTCAATGAGTTATTCCCTGCAGATGGAAGGTTCTCCAATCCAGCTCCTCATCCTGGGGATAAACATGGATCCAGTAGAATCTTCTGGTCTCTGTGCATAGTGTACCCATTACCTTCAGTACCACCTGGTGACCTTGGGAGAAGACAGGTTCCACCTGAGACCCTGGGTAGTACCTCAGGCATCTTCTATTATCATTTCATGATTTGTGCTGCTTTCTTGAGATCACTAACCATTTTCCAATATTTCATGTTGTTTCTCTCTACGTCGATTTTTTTATAGGTGCTTATACAGGTTAACCTATTTTGGACATCCTCAACATGGAGATATTTGTAATTTATTCCTATTTAGTGACAAGTGTAAGAAGTGTAAGCAACTGTGTGCTCTGTGAATATAGAAATAACTGTTTCTTATAAAGAAACAAATTTTAAAATCACACACTGAAGTAGTCAACTCATAATCTTGAGTCTATAGAGGCTCCCTGGGGGAATCTGCTCCATGGAGAAGATATAGAGCCCTACAGGAAACCTGCCCAGAACCTCCATCTGAACCTGCTCCTGGGCCTTCAGGACAAGAAGTGGTGAGGAGTGTGCACCCACATCATTTATTTCCCTTAACCTTTCCTCATGGTCTTTTGTTTTCCCTTTTTTTCTCAGCTTCCTTCCTTGCCATCAACTTGTATTCTATGTCACTCACTCTTTCTTCTATGTCATTAAGACTCGTCATTAGCACTGAGGTGGGCACTTGATGGGATGAGCACTGAGTGTTATTCTGTATGTTGGCAAATTGAACACCAATAAAAAATAAATTTATTATTAAGAAAACAGACTCATCATTAGGACTTCCAGTTTATATTGCATCTCATTCGATTGAGATTTTTAAATTTTGTCTAATTAGATGTAAATTCTGAATTCATGAAGTCTCTTGATCCTTTATGCTTTTTCCAGAGCCACTAGTATCTTTCCAATTATGCTTCTGAGTGGCTTTCTGAATACGAGTTTTAATCAATGTTCTGTAAGTCTGAGGCAGAGAGTATTGTTTCTGTTTCTTTCTTTTGTGGTTATTTCTTCTGTCTAGCCATTTTGCTCAGTGCAGAGTGACTGTTTCAGCGGGCTGCATCAAGAATATTAACCACAACCTGAGTAAATTTCACCCTAGATAATTCTGACAAGGTAGGAGGCCAGAAATTGAAAACAAAATACAGAATGAAATAAAGCAAAAGATCCCCTTAACTGAAAATCAAATTTTAAAACTAAGTAGTAAACAATAAATTCCAAGAATCACAAAGGAGAGAAAAAAAAGGAAAAGAAGAATTAAAAAGGGGAAAAACCAAAAGTAAACAGGAAAGAAAGGAAGAGTACCATCTAGTTCTATATACTGTAAATCCCTCATATACCCCTCTAGGTTTCCAGCGCTGCTGGTCAAGAACTTGCTCCTCTCCTGACCTTACAGTTGGCGTTCTTGGGGTGGGGCTTGCTGAGCTGATTCTCATGTGCATGTGCCTGGTTGGAGATTCCAGATTCAAGAGATCTAATTGTGCTTTTAGATACTATTCTCTTTATCCACCAGCCTACTTCAGATGACTGACAACAGCTCTTGCAGGATCTCTTCACCACCGAAGAGAGACAACGAATTCAGATGGAAGCCTGGAAGTCTGTCCTGGGAGAGGACAGACAGCTGACTCAAAACCCAGACCTCATAAATGCTGCCTTCTCTTTATCCCGCCCCACCTGGGACTACAACTCAGCTGAAGGTAAGGAGAGGCTCCAGGTCTACCACCAGACTCTAATGGCAGGTCTCCAGTCTGCCGCTTGCAAGCCTACCAAACTGGCCAAGGTATATGATGTGAGACAGGGTAAGGATGAGAGTCCAGCAGCCGTCTTAGATAGAATCATGGAAGCTTTTAGGCAGTACACCCCTATGAACCCAGAAGCCCCAGAAACAAAGGCTGCAATTATCATGGCTTCTGTTAACCAGGCCGCTTTGGATATTAAAAAGAAATTGCAAGAGTAGAGAGACTAGGAGAGAAGAGCTTGCAGGACTTAGTAATAGTAGCAGAAAGAGTCTATAATAATAGAGAAAGTTAGGAAGAGAAACAAGCCAAACTATGTGACCATCAGACCTGAGGCCTGGCCAAGATCCTGCTGGTCACAACCATGGAGGACCCCCGGGAACGACTGAGGCACCTCAAGAAGCTGGCTTCAGGGACATGTAAGGAGGATGGCCCTGGTCCCCATCAGGAGTGCCCTAAGCTGAACAAAAACCAATGTGCTTTTTGCAAAGAAGAGGGCCACTGGGTAAAAAAACTGAGGTACGGTTTTCCTGTTAAGATTGGATCAGACAACAGCTCAGGATTCGTCTCTAAGGTAACACAGGGAGTGGCACTAGCACTTGGGGCAGACTGGAAATTACATTGTGCATATAGGCCCCAAAGCTCAGGACAGGTAGAGAGGGTGAACAGAATATTAAAAGATACTTTAACTAATTAGACTGGCGGGGACTGGGTGACTCTCCTCCCCTTCGCCCTATATAGGGTGAGGAACTTCCCATATAAGATCGGACTGACTCCCTACGAGATAATGTTCGGTCTTCCTCCACCTCTTATCTCCAATTTAAAACCTGAGGTACTTGCTGAATTTGATAATCACTAACTCCTTCTCTCCCTCCAAATGTTACAACAAATCCATGAGCAGTTGTGACCATAGATGATGGCCTTCTAAGAGACTGGGCGACCTCTGGGTCCCATGGATACCGGCCAGGTGACTGGGTGTAAGTGAGGAGATACCACCAGACACTTCAACCTCGCTAGAAGGGACACTAAATTGTGATCCTGACCACTCCCAATGCTCTCAAGGACGATGGTATTACTCCCTGGGTCCACTACACCCACTTCTGGACAGCTGACCCACACGCCATTATCATGGACTTTGTTCCAGAATGGAAAGGCCACAATCCCCTAAAGCGAAGACTGCATCGTTCTTACTTACCCCATTAATGTTGCTTATGCTCTGTCCTCTTTGTGCCACGACCAATCCCCATTAGCAATTTAAAAATGTGCACCCAATTCAGCCTTGCTTTTAAAGTCTTTTAAGGTTTAAAAAGATGGGAGCATCTTAAGTGTAGAGAGGCTTTTGCAAGCAAGGAGGGGGGTTATGTGCTGCCCCAAAAGAGGAGTGTTGCTTCTTTACTGGCCACTCAGGAAAGGTCCAGGAATCTGTGGCAAAAGTCAGAAAAGGTTTGGCTAGACATAAACGGGAGCAAGAACAGCAACAAGGTTGGTTTGAATCATGGTTTAATCATTCCCCCTGGCTCACTCAGAGACCAACGTGGACCCATGTTTGGGTCTTTCCTTAGGTTCCTCTGTGAGGGGAAAATGTGGAGGCGGAGAAAAATTAAGGCCATTCCATCACAAGTTTAGCATTATCACAAGTACACCCATCTTAGGCCCCTGTAAATAAGAGCTGAACTTTACAGAAAAAACTGCAGAATGTCCTCAGCAGGGAATCCCATATCACAAGAAAACAGCCCAAGCCAGTGGCAGAAAGCCCCATATTAGAATGAGAACAGAGCTCCATGCCCTTGAAAGCCCCATATCAGAATGTAAACAGAACTTGAGAAATACCTCCACCCCTTCTGAAAATCCCCTAGACCAGTCCATAAAAAAACCAGCTGTAACCCACTTCAGGGTCAAAGTCCCTGCTTCACTGTGTTGGGTATACTGGGATCCAAGATCGAGCTTGCTAATAAACCCTCTTGCACTTGCATCGGTGTTGACTCCTTGGGGGTTTCTCGGATTTGCAATATTGGGCATAACAGATCAGCATTAAGGAGGGCATGTGATGTGAAGAGGACTGTGTGTTATACAATATGTTGGCAAATTGCATTTAAATAAAGACAATATAAACTACTTTATCCTGGGTCCCCTGCTGGAACATCCTACATAGACTTGATGAATCAAACAACAGACACTCATTCCCATAGACTTGGAGCCTGGGAACAGTGAGGTCCAATAGTAGGCATATGTGGTGTCTGGCGACCGCCCACATCCTAGCCTGTCCATTCCCTGTCACCTCACATTGGTCCAGTGTGTGGGAGCTTTCCCGGTCCTGGTGTATAAGGGACATGATCCCATCATGAGGCTGCACACCTTCTGACCTAAGTGCTCCCCTAAGGCCCCACCTCTGCCTCACATCACATGGGCGATAGGTTTCAGCATGCAGATGGTAGAGGTCACACCCAGGGAACTGATATCAGCACCTGAAGGATCAAGGGGTTGTTCCATGCAGGCGGGAGGTCCTCCAATCCAGATCCTAACCATGAGGATCCTCATGGGTCCAGCAAAAGCTTGTGGTCTCTGCATGTGCACACTGTTCACCTGATCTTCAGAACCAGCTGGTGACCTTGGGGAGAAGACAGCTTCCACCTGAGGCTCCACGTAGGACCTTGGTGTATTTGTGCTATAATTTTGTGTAATGTGCTTCTTCCATATATCTTTAATCTCCTTTCCCAGAGAATCAGATATTTGTCTACTTAGAATGACCATTTCTCTCTTTTGTCTTCCCAATTTCTATACTCGTTTAATGTAATTAATCTTCACACCATTATTTTGTTCTTAAATTTTCTCTTTAATGTTTATATTATATGTATATTGTATACTTATTTTTTCTAATTTCATTTTATTTACTTTAAAAATATTTTATGATATGTATTCCTACAAGAGGTATACAAACATGATATGTATTCCTACAAGAGGTAAACTCACCATTTGCTTCGATGTGGATGGAACTGAAGGGTATTATGCTGAGTGAAATAAGTCAATCAGAGAAGGAAAAACATTATATGGTCTCATTCATTTAGGGAATATAAATAATAGTGAAAGGGAATATAGGGGAAGGGAGAGGAAATAGGTAGGAAATATCAGAAAGGGAGACAGAACATGGAAGACTCCTAACTCTGGGAAATGATCTAGGAGTGGTGGAAGGGGAGGAGGGAGGTGGGTGGGGATGACTGGGTGGCAGACACTGAGGGGGGCACTTGATGGCATGAGCACTGGGTGTTATTCTTTATGTTGGCAAATTGAACACCAATAAAAATAAATTTATTATTAAAAAAAACAAAATGATCCACATGAATTTTTATCAGGGAAATACAAATGAAAATCGCAAGGAGATACCACTTCTACAACTCAGAATGGATACACTAACACAGCTGGAAATAACAAATATTGCAGAGCATGTGGAGGAAGGGAGGATTCTTCCACTGTTGGTAGGAATGAAAGCTGGTGCAGGCTCCTCAGATAATGGAATCAAATTTATTCAAAAACTGAGAATAGAGCCACCCTATGACCCAGCCATTGCTAAACTGGGTATTAGCTTCAGAGACACAGATATTGTTAAATAAAGGTCACCTGCACCCCAATGTTCACTGCAGCTATGTCCACAATAATTAAACTTGGAGGAACTATGGTGTTCCTCGACAGGAAAAAGGATAAAGAAGATGTGGTTTATATATAAATTGAAGTATAATTAAGTTGCTAGAAATTTTGTATAACATGAAGGAACATTCACGTCCACATGGTTGGAACTTGAGGTATTATATTGAAGAAAATAACCCAATCACTGATAGGCAATGATATGGTCTCAGTCCTATGTGGAATATAAGAAATATTGAAAAAGACCAAAAGAGAAGGAGTGGAACTGACCGGGGTAATACTAGAGAGGAAGGTAAACCATGAGAGTCACTTAACTCTGGTAATTAAACTGAGGGTCACTGGAAGGGAGGTTGTTGTGGGGATGGGGTAACTGGGTGATGGGCATTAAGTAGGGTACGTGATGCAATGAGCGCTGGGTGTATAGATAATTTTGGAAAATTGGATTTAATTAAATAATAATAATAATAATTATTATTATTATTATAAGAAGAAGAAGAAGAAAAAGAAGAGGAAGAAGAAGAAGAAGAAGAAGAAGAAGAAGAAGAAGAAGAAGAAGAAGAAGAAGAAGAAGAAGAAAACTTTAGCCTATGCTGGCTGCTGTAACATCTAAATGGATTTGGCAAATCAAAAGAACGACCTTCATTTCCCATAGTTCTGGAGTCTGCGACATCTGACATCCAGGTGCATGCACATGTGGTGTCTGGAGAGCACCCACGTCCTAGTCAGTCCTTTCCCTGTCACCTCACATGGAGCAGGACGCATGGAGATTTCCAAGTCCTGGTGAATAAGGTTCCTGGTCCCATCATGGGGATCCATCTGCTGACTTACGTGCTCCCCAAGGCCCCACCTCCTCCTCGCATCTCATGGGCCTTAGGTTTCAACAAGGGGATGGTAGAGGTCACACACAATGAGCTGATATTTACACCTGAAGGATCAATGAAAGGACCTCCTCCAACTTTCTTCCCTTATTTTTCATAATTGTTTAGTGGCATTTTTCATCACACCATGTTTTTGAATGTTACCTGATAACTCATGGATCTCGAGTCCTACCTGTTCTCCTCTTGTCCTACTTGTCAAACTGTTGTGACTGCCTTTGTGTGCTCATATTGACTGCTTTGAGAAACTATGTTTTTATTAAGTAATATTCCAGACTTCAGACTTTGTATCCACGTGGTACTTTGTAATGCTTTTTGCATGTAAATCTTGGCTTTTAGGTGTCAAGTGTCCCCATAGAGTGATTTTTTCCTACCCCTTAAATTGTAGAGGATTTGTTCATATGTACTTGTGCACATTTCAGTGAGTCAGAATCTTGGCCTGTGCTCCTCTCCACAGGACTTACTGACCTTCTTGAAACACCTGATGGACAGACTGGCAGGGTTCCTGAGATATGTGGACCCCTGCTGTATCAAGGATCACATGATTTTGCTAAATTTAGAATATAGCTGAATTTCAGTGTTTCAGGTAATGTACTTGGATTTGTAACTCTCTATCAACTCAGTCACTGTGTGTCACTCCAGTCAAATCTTTGATTTTCTGTAATGGCTTTGATAAGCTTACCTGATGCAGAATGAGCTGCATTCATACAGAGTTTGGGATATAATAAACTGGTGTGAGGATGAACATTTTCCATTGTGTAGCCTATATTTCTATTTTTCTTATCCCTCCTAAATGAACTGTGTAATGCTGCCTTTCCACTCTACGTTTTTTATGAATTCCTTTTATATTCAAATAGTATATTCCATCTAAGAGAAGAAAAATATCTACCCTTGAACCCTTCGACAGATTTATCGGGAATTTTTGATAGTAAATGTGGCAGGAAACTGTTGAAGGAGCCTCGGTGTCCATCGAAAGATGAATGGATAAAGAAGATGTGGTTTATATATATAATGGAATATTACTCAGCCATTAGAAATGACAGATACCCACCATTTGATTCAGTGTGGATAGAACTGGAGGGTATTATGCTGAGTGAAATAAGTCAATCGGAGAAGGACAAACATTATATGGTCTCATTCATTTGGGGAATATAAATAATAGTGAAAAGGAATAGAGGGGAAGGGAGAATAAATGGGTAGGAAATATCAGAAAGAGAGACAGAACATGGAAGCCTCCTATCTCTGGGAAAAGAACTAAGGGTGGTGGAAGGGGAGGCGGGTGGGGATGGTGGTGACTGGGTGGTGGGCACTGAAGGAGCACTTGACGGGATGAGCACTGGGAGTTATTCTGTATGTTGCCAAATTAAACACCAATAAAAAATAAATTTATTAAAAAAATAATAAAATAAAAGGAGAAAAACCAAATGTGTCAGGAAAATTCAGTTTCAACCCAATTTCAATCTGTGCCTCTAATCAACCTTAAATTTGGTTTTCCCAGATCAGTCCCCCTGACCCTGTGGCTGTGCACATGACTTCTGTTCTGTCTCCAAATCTAACACATTCCAACTTTGAATGGATCTTATGCATCAGGAAAACTGCCAGAAGAGCCCACCAACCAAAAGGTGCCTGTGTCCACTTCACAAAGACATGGAGTCTTGCCTTTAATATTCCTGAAATTCTAGTCCGTGGGAAAACTACCTGCCCTCCTAGAAGCTCTATCTCCCTGCTAGGAGGTGTATTTCTCTTTATGTCACTTGTTGGATGACCTTAGGTGAATGAACCATATATGTCAGCATGTAATTCCTGCAACATAATATAATGATTGTACAATATTGAATAGGCTTGTACAAACATAAATAAGTCCATAGGATCCAGAATCAGAGTCGAAGGTGAAATAAGTTTAGGACATTCTGAAACAAAATACCAGAGTTCAAGGTGGACCACCAACATATAAATCAGAAAGAATTCACCACACCATCTTTAGTATAAAAAAATATGGAAGAGGGATCCCTGGGTGGCGCAGCGGTTTGGCGCCTGCCTTTGGCCCAGGGCGCGATCCTGGAGACCCAGGATCGAATCCCACATCGGGCTCCCGGTGCATGGAGCCTGCTTCTCCCTCTGCCTGTGTCTCTGCCTCTCTCTCTCTCTGTAACTATCATAAATAAATAAAAATTTAAAAAAATTATGGAAGAAAGGAGTTAAGATGTCAGAGGATTAGGGGGACCCAGGGCTTGTCACATCCCTGGAATAGCTGGATGTTTATTGAATCATTTCGAACATTGAAGAAATTGATCAGAGATGAAAGAATAAAAACTGCAATACTCATAAAAAATACTGAGTATCTGTGTGTGTGTGTGTGTGTGTTTCTTGTGAATAAGCAAATAGAATCTTAAAAAATAATACTGAGCAGGTTTTGGAGTGTTGGAGCTGTGGAGTGTTGACTTAGGGGAGAGTCAACTATTGGGATGATAGTAAGAAAGAGGTTGCTTGCAGAAGCTACCGTCAAGGATTTTAAGGACAAGAGAGGAACGTGTGAACCTTTAGAATTCTGATCCTGCACTGAACCCCAAATTTTTTTTTTATTTTTTTATTTATTTATGATAGTCACAGAGAGAGAGAGAGAGAGAGGGGGGCAGAGACACAGGCAGAGTGAGAAGCAGGCTCCATGCACTGGGAGCCCAACGTGGGATTCGATCCCGGGTCTCCAGGATCGTGCCCAGGGCCAAAGGCAGGCGCTAAACCACTGCGCCACCCAGGGATCCCCCGAATTTTTAAAAAAATTTTTTTTAATTTTTATTTATTTATGATAGTCAAACAGAGAGAGAGAGAGGCAAAGACACAGGCAGAGGGAGAAGCAGGCTCCATGCACCGGGAGCCTGATGTGGGATTCGATCCCGGGTCTCCAGGATCGCACCCTGGTCCAAAGGCAGGCACCAAACCGCTGCTCCACCCAGGGATCCCCTGAACCCCGAATTTATAGAAGCAATGTCCACAATACCCAATCAGAGGAAGGAAACGTGGTGTCCATCAAAAGATGAATGGATAAAGAAGATGTGGTCTATGTATACAATGGAATATTACTCAGCCATTACAAACGACAAATACCCACCAATTGCTTCAATGTGAATGGAACTGGAGGGTACTATGCTGAGTGAAATAAGTCATTCGGAGAAGAACAAACATTATATGGCCTCATTCATTTGGGGAATATAAAAATAGTGAAAGGGAATAAAGGGGAAAGGAGAAAAAATGAGTCGGAAATATCAGAAAGGGAGACAGAGCATGAGAGACTCCTAACTCTGGGAAACGAACAAGGGGTGGTAGAAAAGGAGGTGGGTGGGGTGGGGGTGACTGGGTGATGGGCACGGATGTGGGCACTTGATGGTTTGAGCCCTGGGTGTTATTCTGTATGTTGGCAGATTGAACACCAATTTAAAAAAAAAAAAGAATGCTGGTCCTGCATGGAGCGAACCTGGTATGATGGTGCTCAAGTGGCAAAGTGAGGAAATCTCCAGGATCCGCGGTCCCCCTGAGTCCTACAAAGAAAAAATGGCACCATGTGACGGATGATTAAGAAGAACAGGATTCTGGAGGTGGGTAAATATTATGTCTGAGTGCAGGCGTTGTGATTTGTGTTTCCATAAACTGAACCCTGTTTGTTCCTGTGACTTCTACCTGATACCAGCAAGCAGAAAGTAAGAGACCATGAGACCCTTGCTCAGAGGACCATCCCAGGTCCACACCAGAGGAATCCCTCTTATTGACGTTTACAGACTCATTCATATGCCAGAAATAAACCAGCTTAGACACAAGCAGGGTCAACATGGGGTTCAGTAGTAAACTGAGGACAGAAAGGGCTTCATGGCTCTCCTGTGAGGGCTCTCTGAAGACTGGAAGTGCAAACATTCAACCCCAGGCCAGAGGTAGGAGGCCATGTTCAGAACAGCTCTCTGTTGCAGCCAGGAAGAGAGTCACAAAATCCCAAAAACAGGCCTCAACTAGGTAGGGTGTGAGCATCTAAAGAGGAAACTAAACCAATAGCAAATGATAACAATCCACTGCCAACTGCACTGTGAATTTACAGATTCATCCAAGCCCATCTCAGGTCCAGGTCTGCACACTGCCAGAGGAAATGTGTGCTCCATCCCTTGCTCCATCCTCTCCCATTATGTTCTGAGTGTGCGTGTTTGGAGACAGCTGGTATGTGTATAAATATTACTGAAATTGGCAAAGCCAACTACTGCCTTGCTTCTGGGCCTTTGGAGCTGCTCCACTGCCTTGCTGACCATGAGTGGACTAACCTTCCCTGAAACAGCTTCACCGTCATGTAAGTTCACATGTAGACTATGGATTAGGATGGTAGGGCTGTTAGATATCAACATGACCAGGTCATGTTACCTGGTTTTTGCCTATCCCATGACAAAAATGATTGCATTTAAATATAATGAGAAAGAGTAAATAAGTCATGTAGGTCCCTTGACGGGTTCCATTGAGGAAACCCTAAAGGGAATCTGAACTCATGCCCAGAGGGAGAGTCACTGATGTGGGTTTGAAATGAGGACACAGGGCACCACATGTTCGCAAGTGACAAGGCACATAAGTCACAACCATCACTACAACACAACCCTGTAAGGTGATGGAGAGACACAAATCCCACTGGGTCATCGCATACTCATCTTCTGGAAACGTTATAAAAGAACATCCTTATACTGAAGATCCAAAGTGTCTGAGTATCTCTGACTCTCTTATATCATTATTCTCCTTCTGTGTGTCCACTGTGACTTTTGAGAGATACCTATGTTTTGCAACATGTTAGTCCTAGTTCCAGGGGAAAATGCACCCTTCACTGGATAAGGGAGGCTAACGGATACTTTTCAAAACAAATACAGCAGGGCAATGCCAGAGCATCAATGTGTCCCTAATATTTCTGTGTGTGCCATAAAAATCTTAGGATTATATGTTCAGGGATCCCTGGGTGGCGCAGCGGTTTAGCGCCTGCCTTTGGCCCAGGGCGCGATCCTGGAGACCCGGGATTGAATCCCACATCGGGCTCCTGGTGCATGGAGCCTGCTTCTCCTTCTGCCTGTGTCTCTGCCTCTCTCTCTCTCTCTGTGACTATCATAAATAAATAAAAAAAATTTTAAAAAAAGGATTATATGTTCATACTCTGCGAAAAAATGTCCAGGATGATTTGATAAGAATTGCTTTGAATATGTAAAAGGTTCTGGGCAGCATAGAGATTTTCACAATAGTTATTTTTCATTTTGTCTTAAATATTTTTTTTATTTATTCACGAGAGTCACAGACGGATGTAGAGACATAGGCAGATGGAGAAGCAGGCTCCCTTCCAAAAGCCTGATGCAGGACACCATCCCAGGACCCCAGGATCACAACCTGAGCCAATTGCAGGCACTCAAACTCTGAGCAACACAGGTGCCCTCACAATATTCATTGTTCTAATCCATAAGCACGGAAGTTTTTCCACCTCTTTGCATCTTCTTCAATTCCTTTCCTAAGTCGTCAAATAGAAACATTTTGGCAAAAAAAAAATCCTACAACTGTTGGGCAAAACAGTATTTGCAGAAAACCTCTATTATTAAGTCTTTATCATCAAGATAGCCTGATACTGGCAAAAACAACACATAGATCAATGGAAAAGAGCAGAGAACGCAGAAATGGACCTTCAACTCTATGGGCAACTTCTCCTCAAGAAGCAAGAAAAAATATCTAATGAAAAAATGCCTCATCAACAAGTCGATCTGAAAAAAATTGGACAGCCACCTGCATAAGAATGAATGTGGACTATTCAGCTACACCAAACATAAACATAATCTCAAAATGGATGAAGTACCAAAATCTGAGACACGAAACCTTCAAAATCCTAGAGGAGAATTTCCTGTGATTCCTAAAACCTCTGAAAATGTCTAACACACTTTGATCTTCAAAATATTTTAAGAGTCGAGGCACAAGAGCATCCCTCCGTGGATTAGTCACATTTTATGAAACACCCACAACAACCATTGCATTCAAATGTGAAAACCTGGAGGAGGGGCAAGATGGCGGAAGAGTAGGGTCCCCAAATCACCAGTCCCCACCAGATTGCCCAGATAACCTTCAAATTATCCTGAAAATCTATGAATTCGGCCTGAGATTTAAAGAGAGAACTGCTGGAATGCTACAGTGAGAAGAGTTCGCTCTTCTATCAAGGTAGGAAGACGGGGAAAAAGAAATAAAGAAACCAAAGGCATCTAAGGGAGTGGGGCCCTGCGAGGAGCCAGGCTGAGGCCGGGGCGAGTGTCCCCAGGACAGGAAAGCTCCATCCCAGAGAAGCAGGAGCTGCACCGACCTTCCTGGGCGGAAAGGTGCCCTCAGGGAGTTAGAGCAGGACCCCAGGAGGGCGGGGATGCCCTCAGGCTCCCAGAGACACTAACAGACACCTGCACGTCCAGGAGAGTGCACGGAGCTCCTTAAGGGCTGCAGCGCACATGGTGGGACCCGCAGCAGCTCGGAGGGGCTCGAGCGGCGGCTCTGCGGAGGGGGCTGCAGGGCAGCAGCAGCTTGGAGGGGCTCGGGCACAGGAAGAGGCTCCGTGCAGAGGGGGCTGCGCGGCTCTGGGAGCAGCTTGGAGGGGCTTGGGCGGCAGCTCCACAGAGGCGGCTGCGTGGTGGGGAGCACAAATCCAACAGCGTAGACCAGGAGCCAAGGGTGCCAGGACACAGCCCAGGATCTGGCCTCCCCCCGGGACAAGCAGAGGCCCAGAGGGCCCAGGACAGCAAGGACACTCCTGCCCAGTGCTGAGCAGATCAGCGGCCCGGCCCTGGAGCCTCCAGGCCCCTGCAGACAGAGAGCCCGGAGTTCCTGTGGGAGCTGAATCCAGGGGTCCAGAGCTGCGGCAGCCACTGGGGTTGTTTCTCCTACGGAGTCACGGGGTAAACAACCCCCTATGAACCCTGCACAAGGCAGGGGGCAGAGCAGCTCCCCCAAGTGCTAACACCTGAAAATCAGCACAACAGGCCCCTCCCCCAGAAGACCAGCTAGAGGGACCAAGTTCCAGGGGAAGTCAAGGGACATAAAGTATACAGAATCAGAAGATACTCCTCCGTGTATTTTTTCTTTTTTTTTTTTAATTTCTGATTGCTTCCCCCACCCTTTTTTTCACCTTTCTTTCTTTTTCTTTCTCTTTTTCTTCTCTTTTTTCCTTTTTTTCTTCCTTTTTTCTTTTTTCTTTTTCTCTTTTCTTTCCTTCTCTCTCTCTCTTTTTCTCTTTTTCCCAATACAACTTGTTTTTGGCCACTCTGCACTGAGCAAAATGACTAGAAGGAAAACCTCACCTCAAGAGAAAGAATCAGAAACAGTCCTCTCTCCCACAGAGTTACAAAATCTGGATTACAATTCAATGTCAGAAAGCCAATTCAGAAGCACTATTATACAGCTACTGGTGACTTTAGAAAAATCATAAAGGACTCAAGAGACTTCATGACAGCAGAATTTAGATCCAATCAGGCAGAAATTAAAAATCAATTGAATGAGATGCAATTCAAACTAGAAGTGCTAACGACGAGAGTTAACGAGGTGGCAGAACGAGTGAGTGACACAGAAGACAAGTTGATGGCAAAGAAGGAAACTGAGGAAAAAAGAGACAAACAATAAAAAGACCATGAGGTTAGATTAAGAGAAATAAACGACAGCCTGTGGAAGAAAAACCTACATTTAATTGGAGTTCCAAGGGTGCTGAAAGGGACAGAGGGCCAAAATATGTATTTGAAGAAATCATAGCTGAAAACTTTCCTAACCTGGGAAGGAAAACAGGCATTCAGATCCAGGAAATAGAGATAGAGAAATAGAGAACCTTACACATAAAGGAGCTATAGAAATAACAGCAGATGGACTCCACACGCAGCAGAAGAAAAGAATTAATTAATATTCGAGCAGAACTCAATAAAATCGAGACCATAAGAACTGTGGAACAGACCAATAGAACCAGGAGTTGGTCCTTGAAAGAATTAAAAAGATAGACAAACCATTAGCCAACCTTATTAAAAAGAAGAGAGAGGAGACTCAAATTAATAAAATCATGAATGAGAAAGAAGAGATCACTACCAACACCAAGGAAATACAATCGATTTTAAAAACTTATTATGAACAGCTATATGCCAATAAATTAGGCAATCTAGAAGAAATGGACGCATTCCTGGAAAGCCACAAATTACCAAAACTGGAACAGGAAGAAATAGAAAACCTGAACAGGCCAATAATCAGGGAGGAAATTGAAGCAGTCATCAAAAACCTCCCAAGACACAAGAGTCCAGGGTCAGATGGCTTCCCAGGGGAATTTTATCAAACGTTTAAAGAAGAAACCATACCTATTCTCCTAAAGGTGTTTGGAAAGATAGAACGAGATGGAGTACTTCCAAATTCGTTCTATGAGGCCAGCATCACCTTAATTCCAAAACCAGACAAAGATCCCACCGAAACGAGAATTACAGACCAATATCCCTGATGAACATGGATGCAAAAATTCTCAACAACATACTAGCCAATATGATCCAACAGCACATTAAGAAAATTATTCACCACGACCAAGTAGGATTTATTCCCGGGACACAAGGCTGGTTCAACAATCGTAAAACAATCAACATGATAGATCATATCAACAAGAAAAAAACAAAAACCATATGATCCTCTCATTAGATGCAGAGAAAGCATTTAACAAAATACAGCATCCATTCCGGATCAAAACCCTTCAGAGTGTAGGGATAGAGAGAACATTCCTCGACATCTTAAAAGCCATCTACGAAAATCCCACAGTAAATATCATTCTCATGGGGAAGCACTGGGAGCCTTTCCCCTAAAATCAGGAACAAGACAGGGATGTCCACTCTCACCACTGCTATTCAACATAGTATTGGAAGTCCTAGCTTCAGCAATCAAACAACAAAAAGACAGTAAAGGCATTCAAATTGGCAAAAAAGAAGTCAAACTCTATCTCTTCACCGATGACATGATACTCTACATAGAAAACCCAAAAGCCTCCACCCCAAGATTGCTCGAACTCATACAGCAATTTGGTAGCGTGGCAGGATACAAAATCAATGCCAAGAAATCAATGGAATTTCTATACACTAACAATGAGACTGAAAAAAGACAAATTAAGGAGTCAATCCCATTTACAATTGCACCCAAAAATATAAGATACCTAGGAATAAACCTCACCAAAGAGGTAAAGGATCTATACACTAAAAACTAAAGAACACTTCTGAAAGAAATTGACGAAGACACAAAGAGATGGAAAAATATTCCATACTCATGGATTGGCTCATGGATTGGCAGAATTAATATTGTGAAAATGTCAATGTTACCCAGGGCAATTTACACGTTCAATGCAATCCCTATCAAAATACCATGGACTTTCTTCAGAGAGTTAGAACAAATTATTTTAAGATTTGTGTGGAATCAGAAAAGACCGTGAATAGCCAGGGGAATTTTAAAAAAGAAAACCATATCTGGTTTTCACAATGCCAGATTTCAGGTTGTACTACAAAGCTGTGGTCATCAAGACAGTGTCGTACTGGCCCAAAAAGAGACACATAGATCAATACAACAGAATAGAGAATCCAGAAGTGGACCCTCAACTTTATGGTCAACTAATATTTGACAAAGGAGGAAAGACTGTCCATTGGAAGAAAGACAGTCTCTTCAATAAATGGTGCTGGGAAAATTGGACATCCACATGCAGAAGAATGAAAGTAGACCACTCTCTTTCACCATACACAAAGATAAACTCAAAATGGATGAAAGATCTAAATGTGAGACAAGGTTACATCAAAATCCTAGAGGAGAATACAGGCAACACCCTTTTTGAACTTGGCCACAGTAACTTCTTGCAAGATACATCTACGAAGGCAAAAGAAACAAAAGCAAAAATGAACTATTGGGACTTCATCAAGTTAAGAAACTTTTGCACAGCAAAGGATACAGTCAACAAAACAAAAAGACAACCTACAGAATGGGAGAAGATATTTGCAAATGACGTATGAGATAAAAGGCTAGTTTCCAAGATCTATAAAGAACTTCTTAAACTCAACACCAAAGAAACAAACAATCCAATCATGAAATGGGCAAAAGACATGAAGAGAACTCTCACGGAGGAAGACATAGACATGACCAACATGCACATGAGTAAATGCTCTTCATCACTTGCCATCAGAGAAATACAAATCAAAACCACAATGAGATACCACCTCACACCAGTGAGAATGGGGAAGATTAACAAGGCAGGAAACAACAAATGTTGGAGAGGATGTGGAGAAAAGGGAACCCTCTTACACTGTTGCTGGGAATGTGAACTGGTGCAGCCACTCTGGAAAACTGTGAGGAGGTTCCTCAAAGAGTTAAAAATAGACCTGCCCTATGACCCAGCAATTGCACTGTTGGGGATTTACCCCAAAAATTCAGATGCAATGAAACGCTGGGACACCTGCACCCCGATGTTTATAGCAGCAATAGCCACAATAGCCAAACTGTGGAAGGAGCCTCGGTGCCCAATGAAAGATGAATGGATAAAGAAGATGTGGTTTATATATACAATGGAATATTACTCAGCCATTAGAAATGACAAATACCCACCATTTGCTTCAAAGTGGATGGAACTGGAGGGTATTATGCTGAGTGAAGTAAGTCAATCGGAGAAAGACAAACATTATATGTTCTCATTCATTTGGGAAATATAAATAATAGTGAAAGGGAATATAGGGGAAGGGAGAAGAAATGTGTGGGAAATATCAGAAAGGGAGACAGAACATAAAGACTCCTAACTCTGGGAAAAGAACTGGGGGTGGTGGAAGGGGAGGAGGGCGGGGAGTGGGGGTGAGTGGGTGACGGGCACCTAGGGGGACACTTGACGGGATGAACACTGGGTGTTATTCTGTATGTTGAAAAATTGTACACCAATAAACATTATTTTATTAAAAACAAAGTTAAAACCTGAAGCCCTTCTGTCAAGTCAGGACCCTCACAGGGGGTCATTCCCACCATGAGTATTCAACATGTTATATGGAAGGAATAAACTGTGCCACCCCATATATCACCTGGTTCCCTGGATTATTGTGAATAAAATCACACGAGAATCATCCAGTGTATAGAGACTGTGAACATCCTGTGTCACCCTAATGGAAGGAAATAAATCTCCCCCTTGGGAAAATTTCGTTCTACATACTGGGAGGGGTGAACCATCCTCTTCACTAGAACCATCTGTGGGACCCAGAAGGCTGTGGATTCCTCACTAATTCAATGACCCAAACCCAATATCCCAGCCCTATATCTCAACAAAACCAACGTCCCGTTGTGTAAGAAGCACAAGGGCTGCCTACTTTGGTCATTGTATTTTGTGTTCAAGGGAGCGCATGCACATGCAACATGACATACATCTCCATTTAGGTCTGTCATACATGAAATACATCTCCACTTAGGTTTGTCATACATCTACACCATAATTAGTCCAGACAAATAATCATATAGAAGAGAAGGAAACCCTTACTGGGGCAATGACTGGAATTCCAATCCAGAAAATGTTGAAACAAAGAACAAAAGATAATTAAATCAATAGAATCAGAAAAAACCTTTGTATCCATATGATATGATCTGTTGCAAGGTCAAACCCAACAAGCTACAAAATCAAATCCTTAAAGAACAATTTCAGGAAATCTATAGGATGCAAAATAAACATGCTAAATATATCTAGGTTTCCACACACTAACAAAAAATATTTATATTTTTAAGGTTTTATTTAAATATTAGTGAAAGACACACAGAGGCAGAGACACAGGCAGAGAGAGAAGCAAGCTCCATGCAGGGAGGCCAATGTGGAACTGGATCTCTGGACTCCAGGATCACTCCCAGAGAAGAAGGCAGACCTCAACCACTGAGCCACCCCAGCATCCCTAACAATAAAGTATTTAAAAGGTAATTAATAAACCTTATTACATTGACACCAGTGTTAAGAATATATGTAAGATTAAGTATTCTGAAGAAGGTAAAATACTGTACACTAAAAGAACCTATATTGATGACAGATTTTTAAAAACTCAAAAAGAAATGCAAAGGTAATTTTTTCATAGATATGAACACTTCATAATGTCAGAATTCATTACACACAGTGGTCTACAGATGTAAAGCAATCCTTGTTAATAGTTGTGAAGAATCAAATCTAGGTCTGGTGCTGGTTTTATACTCAAAGGACATCCAAATAGGACCGTCCCTTCACTGACTAAACCAGCGGAACATGACCCTGCAGCTGGGAGAGTAGCCCCAGCCCCAGGATCCACAGGTGACCCCTGGTCACGTGGTAGGTTATCCATCTTTAATTTCAAGAGGAACAAAAAAATGATTTTCCAGGGCTTCTGTTTCATTTTTCATTCCTACTTGCAGGGTTGACGCCCAGGTGTCCTATATGCTCCACAGGATGGTCTGGTCAGTGTTTCTTTCATACCTGATCCCTTGTGGTGAGTGTATAAGGCATCTCATTGTGGTTGATGTGAATTTCCCTGACAGACCCCGGTGGGAGGTGCTCTCCCCTGGGCTTACTTCATGTGTCGGTACCCTCCTGTGTAACATGTCCACACAAGGCTCAGCCTGTTTTATACATGAATGTTGGCTTATCCTGTCAAGTTCCCCCCTCACTGATTTTATATTTGGTTTTATATATACTAATAGTGAGTCTTTATTTCAATGGTCCTGTTTTCCTTTGAATATTCTTTTATTTTTTTAAGTTTTCATTTGTTTTATTTGTTCATGAGAGACATACACACAGAGAGAGCGAGAGACATTGGCAGAGGGAGAAGCAGGCTAAATGCAGGAATCCCGAGGTAGGACTCAACCCCTATAGTCTGGGATTATGCCCTGAGCCAAAGGCAGGCGCACAACTACTAAGTCACCCAAGTATCTCAGGATTCTTTTCCTTTTACTGATTTTATTTATTTATTCATGGGAGATGCAAAGATGCTGAGACAAAGAGGGAGAAGCAGGCTCCTTTCAGGAGTCTGATATGAGACACGATCACCAGATTGGGAACAGGACCTGAGTTGAAGGCATGAGCTAAACTGCTGAGCCACCCAGGCGTCCCAGTACTTTTGTATTCTTATAGTAAATGTCCAGTAGTGCAGTTGCTGGATCATAGGGTAGGTTTACTATTACCTATCTGATGTCACAACATATGTTTTCCCAGAGCGGCTGCACCCTTGCCCACCCACATCTCCTGCCCAGAGATTTCTGCAGGGCCTCAGTTCTAGTGGAGGTGGTATCAGGGCTCATTTAACAAGCAGAGCAAAGCACACCCAGTTAAAACTCACCACATTCTGGCCACGGACCACATACAGCCCACTGAAGGCAAGGAATGCCTGTGTAGACGCCTGGCCTGAAGGAAATAGCAGCCAAAACAGGACAGCACAGTGGCCGCAGCCCACACCACAGACACTCTCTGAGGACCCAGAACCAGCATCCTATGTGACGTCTTTGTCATAAAGCTGTTATTCTGGAGCAGAAGCTAGAATGGGTATTTGTACACACAGAGGAAGATACAGACCTAGAGAAAATGTCAAGGTTAAGGAATTCAATTCCACTTTTCTGCCCTGATCCACCTCAATTTGGTTTCTCATGTCAGTCCCTTTGACCCTGCCAAATGAGACAGGACTTCTCTTCTGCCTCCAGACCCAGCAGCTTCCATCCCTGAGGGCATCACATGCATAAGGGGGACTTCCAGCTGCCCACAACATCCAACGTGCTACTACAGCAATGGCATGAAGACACAGAGTTGTGATAATAATATTCCCGCAATCCTTGTCCTTGTGGAGGATGTCCAAACTCCTGCCCGAAGCCCGTGTCACATGTTGAGAGGTGCTTTCCTCTCTATGTCACTCACTAGGGAGAATATGTGCATGGACCACATATGTCACCATTATTTACTGCAAAACAAAATAAAAAATGTACAACATACATTCAAACACAAAATGAATCCACAGGACTGAGCTAAGAGATGGGAGGGAAATTAATTTAGGTGATTTTGACATAAAATTCCAGAGTCCCCTCTTGATCTTCAGCATATAAAGCAGAGGGATTTCCACACACGGTCTTTGCTATAACAGCATTGGGAGGGAAGAGATCTTAACTCCTGGATCAGGAGTCTCTGAGATTGTCTTATTCCTGGAATATGATAGATAGTTATTGACTCATTGTGATCACCCATGAAATCATTCAGAGGTCTGAGAGAACAAACACTGCAAGTCTACAGGTGGAAAATCAACCTCCTTTTGAACGTAAGAGGTGTGGATGTTGTCATGGGGAGATATAGCTGTGGCGAAGAGGGCAAGAAGGAGGCTGATCCAGAATATTCTGTAAAGTATTATGAGCAGCAGACAGGAAAATCTGAAATGTAGATGTCTGCTTCCATGGGGCATGTGCTGGCTTAAAGCTCCTCAGTGGTAAAGAGGGAGGAATCCCAGGATACTAATGGTTCTCAAAACCCCAGCATTGTAGGAAGAATGTGTGGCACCAACACGATGCACAGCTACTAAGCACAGGAGCATGGAGGGTGGCTGAGGACAGTGAGTCCAGGTGTCGGTTTCCTACTCTGTTTTGTCATAACCTGAGTCTTTTCGTGGTACCAGGCTGTAAAGGACAAAATCAGAGGAGAGACCCTGTTTTAGTGTGTCTGGGTGATGTCACCGCAATCCCAGGGTGGGTGGATTAAAAAGGCAACACTCATTATCCCTGCTCTGGAGTCTGGGATGTCTGAGGTCCAGGTGCAGGCAGATGTGGTGTCTGGAGAGCGCCCCCGTCCTAGCCGGTACTTTCCCTTTTACCTCACATGGGGCCTGGAGGCAAAGAGCTTCCCAAGGCCGGGCATTTAAGTTTTGTGATCCCTTCATGAGGATGGATCTCCTGACCTAAGTGCTGCCCTCAGGCCCCACTTCCCCTCCCATCACACGGATGTTATTTTTCAACATGGAGATGGTAGAGGTCACACACAGTGAGCTGATATCAGCATTGATGCAGGGGGAACACTGACTCCACACAAGCCCCTCCTCAAGCAGTATCCCATCTTCACCACAGACCCACAACACAAACCCTGAGCCTGTGTCCTTTCCTGGTTTCATCCAAGCATTTATGACTTGCTAAGAGGTTGTGCTGCTGTCAACAGACACGATTGTGAAGGTGATAAAGTTTAATACTTTTGTCTGTGTATGTGTGTGTGTGTGTGTGTGTGTGTGTGTGTGTGTGTTTAGGACCCTGAGACAGCACAAATACACAACATCCTGCTGGGAACCCCCTTTCCTTCTCAGGTTGTTACTAACAACACTGCAGAGAGGCTTGTTCAATTCAGTTACCACAACAGGGATCTGTCTTCTCTTGTTTAGATGGTTGATGCTTCTGTGGCCTCTTATCCTGCATGCACTTTATGCTGCTTCCACCAAGCTTGTTCCTTGAGGTGAGTGGACCTGCGACGCACAAGTGCAGGTGTGTCTCCAGTAAATGCTTAGTTCATGTAACTGGAGAGATTGCAATTTTTTTGCATGTAGGGATAGTAATCAACAAGTGTCAGCAACTTTGTCCTTTGTACATGTTATAAGTGTTTTTCATATAAAAATAATATTTCTAATTCAGAGTCTCAATAGATAAGACCAGGATAATGTGACCATATGACTCCTTGGGGAATACTGCTCAAAGGAGAGGAAGCCCAGACCCTGACAGGAAACCAGCCCGTAACCTCCATCTGCACCTGCTTCTGGCCCTTCAAGTGACAACTAGTCAGGAGTGTTCACCTCCTAGTCGTCCCAATCCCCTTCTACAGGGAGGTGTGTATCTGAGCTCAAACTGAGGTCCCCTCACGGTGTGTGCACAGTAATACACAGCCGTGTCCTCAGCTCTCAGGCTGTTCATCTGCAGATACAGCGTGTTCTTGGCATTGTCTCTGGAGATGGTGAATCGGCCCTTCACAGCATCTGCGTGGTATGTGGTACTTCCATCTTTGTTAATTACTGAGACTCAGTGCAGCCCTTTCCCTGGAGCTTGGCGGACCCAGCTTATCCAGTAACTACTGAAAGTGAATGCAGAGGCTACACAGGAGAGTCTCAGGGACCCCCCAGGCTTCACCAGCTCTCCCCCAGATTCCACCAGTGGCACCTCACCCTGGACACCTGCAGACACAAGACATCTGGTCAGGAAATGGTCCCACATCCCCTGTTTCTCTCACTCACTTCCACTCACAGACTCAAGGTCCCATGTTCTCCATGAATTACCTTTTAAAATAGCAACAAGGGAAACCCGATGGAGTGCAGACTCCATGGTGAGTTGTGTGTGTTCTGTCCTGATCCCTGAATGATGTCCCCTGGGGATGCTGGGGTCTGGGCTCCTCTCCCAGCTGCAGGTTCGGGGATGGGCTGGTTTAATCAGTAGAGGGAGGGCCCTATTTGCATGTCCTCTGAGTATATAGTTAGCTCCAGACTTAGATTAGATTCTTTACAAGTTTCATAAACATGATTGCATTACATTTGAGGTCAAATTTCTGTAATGTCATGTAACGATATGAAGTGTTCTAACATGTGGACAGAATTAGCTTTGCATCTCTCAATGTCTTATTAAAACCCATTCACCAATTTAGGTAATTTTTAATATATAGCATGTTACCACCTATGGATATTTAATACTAATTATTTTATTTTTTTGCCAGTGTGAAAGGAATATTTTGTTAATTTTCTTTTCTTTTTTCTTTTTTATTATAAATTTATTTTTTATTGGTGTTCAATGTGCCAACATATAGAATAAACCCAGTGCTCATCCCGTCAAGTGCTGACCTCAGTGCCTGTCACCCAGTCACCCCCACCCCCCACCCACCTCCCCTTCCACCACCCCTAGTTTGTTTCCCAGAGTTTGGAGACTTTCATGTTCTGTCTCCCTTTCTGATTCTTTTAGATAATTTGTTGTTAGTGTGTGGAAACATAGCTTTATTTCACATGTTAATTTTTTACCATGAAGGTTCCCTGAAATAATGAATTTTAACAGTTTGTGGAGTTTAAAGTTTGCCTCTCTAACAGATCATGTCATGTGGAAAATTTTTTTGCCCTGTCTATGGATTTAAATATAATTTATTATATTATTGCCGAATTTATTGGTTTGATCTTCCAGTCATTGGAAGAGAAAGATTTTCCTTGAGGGGAGGAGCAAGATGGCGGAAGAGTAGGGTCTCCAAATCACCTGTCTCCACCAAACTACCTAGAAAACCTTCAAATTATCCTGAAAATCTATGAATTCGGCCTGAGATTTAAAGAGAGACCAGCTGGAATGCAACAGTGAGAAGAGTTCGCGCTTCTATCAAGGTAGGAAGACGGGAAAAAGAAATAAAGACACAAAGGCCTCCAAGGGGGAGGGGCCCCGCGAGGAGCCGGGCTGAGGCCGGGGCGAGTGTCCCCAGGACAGGAGAGCCCTGTCCCGGAGGAGCAGGAGCTGCACCAACCTTCCCGGGCGGAAAGGGGCTCACGGGGAGTTGGAACAGGACCCAGGAGCGCGGGGATGCCCTCGAGTTCCCCGGGACAGTAACAGCAACTGCGCGCCCAGGAGAGTGCGCCGAGCTCCCTAAGGGCTGCAGCGCGCACGGCGGGACCCGGCGGGACCCGGAGCAGCTCGGAGGGCTCGGGCGGCGGCTCCGCGGAGGGGGCTGCGCGGCCCGGGAGCGCGAATCCACCAGCGCAGGCTCCGGAGCACAAGGCGCCGGGACGCAGCCCAGGATCCGGCCTCCCCCCGGGACAGGCAGAGGCCGGGAGGGCCCAGGACAGCAAGGACGCTCCTGCCCCAGCTGAGCAGATCAGCGGCCCCGCACCGGAGCCTCCAGGCCCTGCAGACGGAGTTCCTGCCGGAGCTGACTCCAGGGATCCAGAGCTGCCCCGCCACTGGGGCTGTTCCTCCTGCGGCCTCACGGGGTAAACAACCCCCACTGAGCCCTGCACCAGGCAGGGGCACAGCAGCTCCCCCAACTGCTAACACCTGAAAATCAGCACAACAGGCCCCTCCCCCAGAACACCAGCTAGACGGACAACTTCCAGGAGAAGCCAAGGGACTTAAAGAACACAGAATCAGAAGATACTCCCCTGTGGTTCTTTTTTTTTTGTTTTTTGTTTTTGTTTTTTGTTTTGTTTTGTTTTGTTTTTTTTTGTTGTTTTGTTTTGCTTTTTGATTGGTTTCCTTCCCCCACCCCCCTTTTTTTCTCCTTTCTTTTTCTTTCTCTTTTTCTTCTTTTTTTTGTTCGTTTGTTTTTCTTTCTCTTCCCTTTTTTTCCTCTTTCTCTTTTCTTTCCTTCTTTCTCTCCTCTCTTTTTCTCTTTTTCCCAATACAACTTGCTTTTGGCCACTCTGCACTGAGCAAAATGACTAGAAGGAAAACCTCACCTCAAAAGAAAGAATCAGAAACAGTCCTCTCTCCCACAGAGTTACAAAATCTGGATTACAATTCAATGTCAGAAAGCCAATTCAGAAGCACTATTATACAGCTACCGGTGGCTCTAGAAAAAAGTATAAAGGACTCAAGAGACTTCATGACTGCAGAATTTAGAGCTAATCAGGCAGAAATTAAAAATCAATTGAATGAGATGCAATCCAAACTAGAAGTCCTAACGACGAGGGTTAACGAGGCGGAAGAACGAGTGAGTGACATAGAAGACAAGTTGATGGCAAAGAGGGAAACTGAGGAAAAAAGAGACAAACAATTAAAAGACCATGAAGATACATTAAGGGAAATAAACGACAGCCTGAGAAAGAAAAACCTACGTTTAATTGGGGTTCCCGAGGGCCCCGAAAGGGACAGAGGGCCAGAATACGTATTTGAACAAATTCTAGCTGAAAACTTTCCTAATCTGGGAAGGGAAACAGGCATTCAGATCCAGGAAATAGAGAGATCCCCCCCTAAAATCAATTAAAACCGTTCAACACCTCGACATTTAATTGTGAAGCTTGCAAATTCCAAAGATAAGGAGAAGATCCTTAAAGCAGCAAGAGACAAGAAATCCCTGACTTTTATGGGGAGGAGTATTAGTGTAACAGCAGACCTCTCCACAGAGACCTGGCAGGCCAGAAAGGGCTGGCAGGATATATTCAGGGTCCTAAATGAGAAGAACATGCAACCAAGAATACTTTATCCAGCAAGGCTCTCATTCAAAATGGAAGGAGAGATAAAGAGCTTCCATGACAGGCAGCAACTAAAAGAATATGTGACCTCCAAACCAGCTCTGCAAGAAATTTTAAGGGGGACTCTTAAAATTCCCCTTTAAGAAGAAGTTCAGTGGAACAGTCCACAAAAACAAAGACTGAATAGATATCATGATGACCGTAAACTCATATCTCTCAATAGTAACTCTGAATGTGAACGGGCTTAATGACCCCATCAAAAGGCGCAGGGTGTCAGACTGGATAAAAAAGCAGGACCCATCTATTTGCTGTCTACAAGAGACTCATTTTAGACAGAAGGACACCTACAGCCTGAAAATAAAAAGTTGGAGAACCATTTACCATTCGAATGGTCCTCAAAAGAAAGCAGGAGTAGCCATCCTTATATCAGATAAACTAAAATTTACCCCGAAGAATGTAGTGAGAGATGAAGAGGGACACTATATCATACTTAAAGGATCTATTCAACAAGAGGACTTAACAATCCTCAATATATATGCTCCGAATGTGGGAACTGCCAAATATATAAATCAATTATTAACCAAAGTGAAGAAATACTTAGATAATAATACACTTATACTTGGTGACTTCAATCTAGCTCTTTCTATACTCGATAGGTCTTCTAAGCACATCTCCAAAGAAACGAGAGCTTTAAATGATACACTGGACCAGATGGATTTCACAGATATCTACAGAACTTTACATCCAAACTCAACTCAATACACATTCTTCTCAAGCGCACATGGAACTTTCTCCAGAATAGATCACATATTGGGACACAAATCGGGTCTGAACCGATACCAAAAGATTGGGATTGTCCCCTGCATAATCTTGGACCATAATGCCTTGAAATTAGAACTAAATCACAAGAAGTTTGGAAGGACCTCAAACACGTGGAGGTTAAGGACCATCCTGCTAAAAGATAAAAGGGTCAACCAGGAAATTAAGGAAGAATTAAAAAGATTCATGGAAACTAATGAGAATGAAGATACAACCGTTCAAAATCTTTGGGATGCAGCAAAAGCAGTCCTAAGGGGGAAATACATCGCAATACAAGCATCCATTCAAAAACTGGAAAGAACTCAAATACAAAAGCTAACCTTACACATAAAGGAGCTAGAGAAAAAACAGCAAATAGATCCTACACCCAAGAGAAGAAGGGAGTTAATAAAGATTCGAACAGAACTCAACGAAATCGAGACCAGAAGAACTGTGGAACAGATCAACAGAACCAGGAGTTGGTTGTTTGAAATAATTAATAAGATAGATAAACCATTAGCCAACCTTATCAAAAAGAAGAGAGAGAAGACTCAAATTAATAAAATCATGAATGAGAAAGGAGAGATCACTACCAACACCAAGGAAATACAAATGATTTCAAAAACATATTATGAACAGCTATACGCCAATAAATTAGGCAATCTAGAAGAAATGGACGCATTCCTGGAAAGCCACAAACTACCAAAACTGGAACAGGAAGAAATAGAAAACCTGAACAGGCCAATAACCAGGGAGGAAATTGAAGCAGTCATCAAAAACCTCCCAAGACACAAGAGTCCAGGGCCAGATGGCTTCCCAGGGGAATTTTATCAAACGTTTAAAGAAGAAACCATACCTATTCTCCTAAAGCTGTTTGGAAAGATAGAAAGAGATGGAGTACTTCCAAATTCATTGTATGAGGCCAGCATCACCTTAATTCCAAAGCCAGACAAAGACCCCACCAAAAAGGAGAATTACAGACCAATATCCCTGATGAACATGGATGCAAAAATTCTCAACAAGATACTGGCCAATAGGATCCAAGAGTACATTAAGAAAATTATTCACCATGACCAAGTAGGATTTATCCCTGGGACACAAGGCTGGTTCAACACCCGTAAAACAATCAATGTGATTCATCATATCAGCAAGAGAAAAACCAAGAACCATATGATCCTCTCCTTGGATGCAGAGAAAGCATTTGACAAAATACAGCATCCATTCCTGATCAAAACTCTTCAGAGTGTAGGGATTGAGGGAACATTCCTCGACATCTTAAAAGCCATCTATGAAAAGCCCACAGCAAATATCATTCTCAATGGGGTAACACTGGGTGCCTTTCCCCTAAGATCAGGAAGAAGACAGGGATGTCCAGTCTCACCACTGCTGTTCAACATAGTACTGGAAGTCCTAGCCTCAGCAATCAGACAACAAAAAGACATTAAAGGCATTCAAATTGGCAAAGAAGAAGTCAAACTCTCCCTCTTTGCCGATGACATGATACTCTACATAGAAAACCCAAAAGTCTCCACCCCAAGATTGCTAGAACTCATACAACAATTCGGTAGCATGGCAGGATACAAAATCAATGCCCAGAAGTCAGTGGCATTTCTATACACTAACAATGAGACTGAAGAAAGAGAAATTAAGGAGTCAATCCCATTTACAATTGCACCCAAAAGCATAAGATACCTAGGAATAAACCTAACCAAAATGTAAAGGATCTATACCCTCAAAACTATAGAACACTTCTGAAAGAAATTGAGGAAGACACAAAGAGATGGAAAAATATTCCATGCTCATGGATTGGCAGAATTAATATTGTGAAAATGTCAATGTTACCCAGGGCAATATACACGTTTAATGCAATCCCTATCAAAATACCATGTACTTTCTTCAGAGAGTTAGAACAAATTATTTTAAGATTTGTGTGGAATCAGAAAAGACCCCGAATAGCCAGGGGAATTTTAAAAAAGAAAACCATATCTGGGGGCATCACAATGCCAGATTTCAGGTTGTACTACAAAGCTGTGGTCATCAAGACAGTGTGGTACTGGCACAAAAACAGACACATAGATCAGTGGAACAGAATAGAGAATCCAGTAGTGGACCCAGAACTTTATGGGCAACTAATATTCAATAAAGGAGGAAAGACTATCCATTGGAAGAAAGACAGTCTCGGGGGATCCCTGGGTGGCGCAGCGGTTTGGCGCCTGCCTTTGGCCCAGGGTGCAATCCTGGAGACCCGGGATCGAATCCCACATCAGGCTCCCGGTGCATGGAGCCTGCTTCTCCCTCTGCCTGTGTCTCTGCCTCTCTCTCTCTCACTGTGTGCCTATCATAAATAAAAAAAAGAAAGAAAGACAGTCTCTTCAATAAATGGTGCTGGGAAAATTGGACATCCTCATGCAGAAGAATGAAACTAGACCACTCTCTTTCACCATACACAAAGATAAACTCAAAATGGATGAAAGATCTAAATGTGAGACAAGATTCCATCAAAATCCTAGAGAAGAACACAGGCAACACCCTTTTTGAACTCGGCCATAGTAACTTCTTGCAAGATACATCCACGAAGGCAAAAGAAACAAAAGCAAAAATGAACTATTGGGACTTCATCAAGATAAGAAGCTTTTGCACAGCAAAGGATACAGTCAACAAAACTCAAAGACGGTTGTCTTTGAGATATTTGCAAATGACATATCAGATAAAGGGCTAGTTTCCAAGATCTATAAAGAACTTCTTAAACTCAACACCAAAGAAACAAACAATCCAATCATGAAATGGGCAAAAGACATGAACAGAAATCTCACAGAGGAAGACATAGACATGGCCAACATGCATATGAGAAAATGCTCTGCATCACTTGCCATCAGGGAAATACAAATCAAAACTACAATGAGATACCACCTCACACCAGTGAGAATGGGGAAAATTAACAAGGCAGGAAACAACAAATGTTGGAGAGGATGCGGAGAAAAGGGAACCCTCTTACACTGTTGGTGGGAATGTGAACTGGTGCAGCCACTCTGGAAAACTGTGTGGAGGTTCCTCAAACAGTTAAAAATATACCTGCCCTACGACCCAGCAATTGCACTGTTGGGGATTTACCCCAAAGATACAAATGCAATGAAACGCCGGGACACCTGCACCCCGATGTTTCTAGCAGCAATGGCCACGATAGCCAAACTGTGGAAGGAGCCTCGGTGTCCAACGAAAGATGAATGGATAAAGAAGATGTGGTTTATGTATACAATGGAATATTACTCAGCTATTAGAAATGACAAATACCCACCATTTGCTTCAACGTGGATGGAACTGGAGGGTATTATGCTGAGTGAAGTAAGTCAGTCGGAGAAGGACAAACATTATATGTTCTCATTCATTTGGGGAATATAAATAATAGTGAAAGGGAATATAAGGGAAGGGGGAAGAAATGTGTGGGAAATATCAGAAAGGGAGACAGAATGTAAAGACTGCTAACTCTGGGAAACGAACTAGGGGTGGTAGAAGGGGAGGAGGGCGGGGGGTGGGAGTGAATGGGTGACGGGCACTGGGTGTTATTCTGTATGTTAGTAAATTGAACACCAATAAAAAATAAATTAAAAAAAAAGATTTTCCTTCGTTTCTTCTAGGTTCTTTTGTCTAATTACTCGGTAGACAGAAAACTGATCTAAGGTGAAATGTATTTCATTTTGCAAGTGCATGAGGTCCCTAGAATACAACACCCAGACAGTGACCAAATTATGTAGCCCTTGTGTCACTTCGACAACAAAACTTTGGGTTTGTGTAGATATAAAGTCAGGATATTGGCTTGAGTCAGTGAATTAGTGAGGGACTGACAAGGGTTGTTTACCTTCCGGGTCCTAAGGTTTTATTCTGGTGCTAAGGATGATTCTGCCCTCCAGGTATAGGCATGGGAAAATGCCCATGTAGATTTATTTCTTGCCATCAAGGAGACATAGGAGGCTCAGCCTGTCTCTCCACTGGTTGATTCCCAAGTGACTTTAGTTCACAACAACCCAGGGGACCAGCTGATATATTTGGGGTGTCACAGTTTCTTCTCCTTCCAGGTACCAAGATGAATACTCATGGTAGGAATAAGCATCCTTGTGTGGCTCTTGACTTGACAGGAAGGCTTCAGCATTTCACTGTTGAATATGGTGTTGGATGTGGGTTTTTCCATAAATTACCAGTATTTCATGGAGGCAATTTCTTCTGTTCCTTGACAGTTAAGATTTTTTGAAGATAAATGTGTGTTGGAATTTGTCAAATCATTTTAGGCATCAAAGGAAATTATAATGTAATCTAATCCCCACTCTATTAATACAGGGGGTCCCATTTATGGTTTGGGCATGTTGAAGTTTCCTTGCATCCCAGAGATGATTTCCTCCAGGTCATCCCGTATTATCCATTCCATGTGCTGTTGGATTTGAATGCTAGGATTTTTACATTTATGTTCATCTGTAAAATTGGCCTGTAGTTTCCTTTCTCATAGAGTCCTTGCCTGACTTTAGTGTCAGGGTCATGCTGGCCTCCTACCATATTTGGGCATGTTCCTTACTCATTAGATTTGGAAGACATCAAGATGTTTCAGCATTAATTCTTCTTTAAATACTTGGTAAAATTAATAGATCAAGCCATCTGATCTTAGACTTTTTTTTCCTTCGTTCTGTTATTTTGGTTTCTTGTCTTTTTGGAGTCAGACGTTTTTTGATTATGGGTTCACTCTTCTTATTTGTTGTATTTTATTCATTTTTTATTTTTTCATGAAACCGTCTTAGTTGATGGTGATTCTAGATGTTTTGCAATTTGCCTTAGTTATTCAAATTTTGCTCTATAATCATCCTAATATTTTATTCATGGTTCTTTTCATGATTTCGGTGTCAGTATTATCTTGTATTTTACTTTGATAGTATTTATTACAGGCTTATCGGTTTTCCTAGACTACATATAAATTTTAAATTTTACTTATCTTTCCCATATAAATAATTCAAACTCCTGTCTTTGTTTTATTTGTTTAGTACCTTTATTTACTGTTTTAATACTTTGAAAGTTAATTAAATTAATCAAAGCACCATTTTTTCCATAACAGAAAAAAAATATATATATATATTCATATAGAAACACAAATCACATGATAGTAATCATACAATTATGGGAAGGAAGACCAATCTTCAGGCATGACATTTTGCTCTATAACTATGGAGCAGAATTAGTACATCATTGTATGGCTGGCCTAACGTCAAATTTGTAGACAGTGAAGCACATGATGGAGATCTGAAGTAAATTTGTGCATATACAGTTAGCACGTCTTCCACAGGTTATCTGAGAGTACACAATGGAGAAAGGGCTGTCACTATGACAAATGGTGTTGGATCGCCACATGGAAAATAATAAACTTGGTCCTTATTTTACATCATCCAGATAGATGGACAAAAATCTATCTAAATCTAAATCTAAATCTAAAATGGAAATGGAAAAATGGATTAAAGGTGGGATCCATGGGTGGCTCAGAGGTTTGGCGCCTGCCTTCAGCCCAGGGCATGATCCTGGAATCCCAGGATCGAGTCCCATATCAGGCTCCCTGTATGGAGCCTGCTTCTCCCTCTGCCTGTGTCTCTGCCAATCTCTTTCTCTCTCTCTCTCTCTCTCTCTCTCTCTCTCTCTCTGTGTGTGTGTGTGTGTGTTTGTGTGTCTCTCATGAATAAATAAATAAAATATTTAAAAGTGGATTAAAGCTTTAAATAGAAGCCCCAACACTAAAAGATGTAGATGGAAAAATAAAAAGGGAAAAACGTCATGACATGTGCTTGGCTCTGATTTCCATGTTATAAAAGCAACATCAGAGGCAAAAAAGCAAGGAGACGAGTAGGGCTATATTGAAGGCAAAACTGTTAGGATGAATAATAACAGAGCAAGAAGGTAGATTATGAATTGGGAGTCGGTGTGTTCAACTCTATACTGAAAAGGGGTTAGTATCCAAAATACAAAAGGGACTATTAACCACAATAGAAAATGTGTCATCGAAAATAATAAGAGTAAAGACCTTCAGATGGACTTCTATATTATTTATTAGGGGTCTTTCTCTTTTTCTGGGATAAATCTAGGTAGAGGATTCTCTTTTTCTGTATACTTTTTAGTGGGGTTTGATTTACAAATATATAGTATAACTCCCAGTGCTTATTCTGTCAAGTGTCCCCCTCAGTGCCCATGACCCAGTCACCTCCAACCCCATGCCCACCTCCCCTTCCATCGCCTCTAGTCCGTTTCCCAGAGTTAGAAGTATTTCATGTTCCGGATCCCTTTCTGATATTTCCCACTCTTTTTATCTTTCCCCTTTATTCCCTTTCAATATTTTTTATATTCCCCAAATGAATAAGACCATATAATGTTTGTCCTTCTCCAATTGACTTATTTCACTCAGCATAATACCTTCCAGATCCATCCACGTGGAAGCAAATAGTGGGGATTTGTCGTTTCTAATGGCTGAGTAATATTCCGTTGTATACAGAAGCCACAGCTTCTTTATCCATTCACCTTTTAATGGACACCGAGGCTCCTTCCACAGCTTAGCTATTGTGGACACTGCTGCTATAAACATCAGGGTGCAGGTATCCCAGCATTTTGCTGCACCTGTATATTTGGTGTAAATCCCCAGCAGTGCAATTGCTGGGTTGTAGGGCAGATCTATTTTTAACTCTTTGAGGAACCTCCACACAGTTTTCCAGAATGGCTGCACCAGTTCACATTCCCACCAATAGTGCAGGAGCGTTCCCCTTTATCCACATCCTCTCCACCATTTGTAGTTTCCTGCCTTATTAAATTTCCCCTTTCTCGCTGCTGTGAGGTGGGATCCCATGGTGGTTTTGGTTTGTATTTCCCAGATGGCAGCTAGTGCGGAGCATTTCCTCATGTACTTGTTGTCCATGCCTATGTCTTCCTCTGTGAGATTTCTGTTCATGTATTTTGCCCATTTCATGATTGGATTGTTTGTTTCTTTGCTATTTTTATTTTTTTAATTTTTATTTATTTATGATAGTCACACACAGAGAGAGAGAAGCAGAGACATAGGCAGAGGGAGAAGCAGGCTCCATACACCGAGAGCCCGACGTGGGATTCGATCCTGGGTCTCCAGGATCACGCCCCGGGCCAAAGGCAGGCGCTAAACCGCTGCGCCACCCAGGGATCCCTGCTATTGAGTTTAATAAGTTCTTTATAGATCTTGGAAACTATCCCTTTATCTGATACTTCGTTTGAAAATATTGTCTCCCATTGTGTAGGTTGTCTTTTAGTTTTGTTGACTGTATTCTTTATTGTGCAAAAGCTTCTTATCTTGATGAAGTCCCAATAGTTCATTTTTGCTTTTGTTTCTTTTGCCTTCGTGGATGTATCTTGCAAGTAGTTACTGTGGCCGAGTTCAAAAAGGGTGTTGCCTGTGTTCTCCTCTAGGATTTTGATGGAACTTTGTCTCACATTTAGTTATTTGATCCATTTTGAGCTTATCTTTGTGTATGGTGCATGAAAATGGTCGTTTCATTCTTCTTCATGTGGATGTCCAATTTTCTCAGCACCATTTATTGAAGAGACTGTCTTTTTTCCAGTGGGCAGTCTTTCCTCCTTTGTCGAATATTAGTTGATGATTAAGTTGAGGGTCCACTTCTGGATTCTGTTCCATTGATCTATGTGTCTGTTTTTGTGCCAGTACCACACTGTCTTGATGACCACAGCTTTGTAGTACAACCTGAAATCTGGCATTGTGATGCCCCCAGATATGGTTTTCTTTTGTAAAATTCCCCTGGCTATTCGGGGTCTATGGCCATACCACCCTTAACGTGCCCAATCTCGTCTGTTCTAATGATTTTTAGGTTGATTAAGTTAATCAAAATACCAATCATTTTCTTACATAATAGAAAAACTCCATATTCATATGGAAAAATAATGATACTGACCGTACAATTATAAAAAATAAGAGTAGGCAGACATTAAACATCCCTCTACAGAAATGTATTTTATTGTATTATTTTTACTTTTTGAAAATATTTTATTTATTTATTATTTTAATTTATTTTTTTAATAATAAATTTATTTTTAATTGGTGTTCAGTTTGCCAACATACAGAATAACACCCAGTGCTCATCCCGTCAAGTGCCGCCCTCAGTGCCGGTCGCCGATTCATGCCCACCCCCAGCCGTCCTCCCCTTTCACCACCCCTAGTTCATTTCCCAGAGTTAGGAGTCTTTATGTTCTGTCTCCCTTTCTGACATTTCCCACATTTCCTCTCCATTCCCTTATATTCCCTTTCACTATTATTTATATTCCCCAAATGAATGAGAACATATAACGTTTGTCCTTCTCCTATTGAGTTATTTCACTCAGCATAATACCCTCCAGTTCTACCCACGTTGAAAAAAATGGTGGGTATTTGTCATTATCTTTTCATTTCTGTTTTCTTTTTTAAAAAGGGTTTTCTGCAGAGCCTTCTGGACCTACATACCTTACTCTGATTCTGAGGATCATTTTTCCCTCCTGATACAGAGAGAACCTCCGGTTGTTCCCACCGGAGGTTTATTTCTTGTGGTCAGGGGACTCACTTTCCATGACTGGATTTCACTTCCTGAAACAGTTGCTCTACCAGGGAGTTCACGTGTAAACTATGGACAGGATAGCTGAGATACACTGTAAACACCAGGTCATGACACCAGGATGGTGTAGAAACACTCTAGAAGAATGAATGCATATAAAAATATACATAAAGGATAAACAGGTATTGTAGGTGTTTGTGGATTTCCAGTAATGAGCTCACCATTGGAAACCTCCCTCGGCTATGGAGGGAGAGTAACAGATGCAGGTGGGTATTAGGTTGGGGACATGGGGGACCAACTTCTTTCCCAGTGGTGAGGCACACACCTCCCAGCAGTCAGTATAACACAACTCTGGAAGGAGATGGTACCACTCAAATCCCTCAGGGTCATCAGAGACATGACTTATCAGAGCATCATTACTTGGATCCATGTGTCACTACGGTTGTACCCTCTTCTGGCTGCTGTAATATTGTGCAAGGACTGGGTGGATGTAAACAATATACACTCAGGACGCCTGGGTGGCTCAGTGGTTGAGCATCTGCCTTCAGCTCAGGTCGTCCTCAAGTCCCAGGTTCGAGTCACTCATTGAGCTGCCTGCGTGAACCCTGCTTCTCCCGCTGCCCCTGTCTCTGCGACTGTCTCTGTATGTCTCATGAAAAATAAATAAAATCTTCAAAAAAAAAAGAAAAGAAAAAGGGATGCCAGAGTTTTTCTGAATAGAATAAATAACAGAAGGATGAAAAGTTCCATCATTCCTCCTGCCTGGAGGCTTGATTTGGAATATCCACGTCCTCCTGCCTTGGAGACAGTTAAACATGCACGTCTCCAGATGCTCCAATGAGAGACTACTTCAGTGTCAGATGAGAATTACTCCACTGGCTTCACTGGGTCCCCACCTCATGAATGTAGATCAAGGACCTCTCAGCCTATTCAGTCATGGGAGCCAATGTGATGGGTCCAGTTCCTCAGAAGAACTCTTAAAAATTCATGCTATTACCTCTTGTGGGTTAAAGTAATTTCAGAAAGATGCCATCTTATAAATTCCTGAGAAGCTAATTGCTATGAATAATGGATCATGTTTTGTGTTTGGGACAAGAGCTGGTTGAGGATACTGAGCAGTTATGAAATCCTGGAGAAACGTCATGATGCAAAAGGGGAGAGACATATGGGGCTTGGGCTGACTTGGCAGAAATCAGTTTCTGCTCATTCTTGGGGGGCAGTTCTTAGACTTTGCAGACAGGGAAGTGTAGATGGGAGCTGAGGGTGATATCATCATGTATGTAAGACAGGCAGATAATGATTTTGACTAAGGGATATTCTAATAAAATTAGTACATTTGAAGGAAATTTTAAATATAAATTCATGTAGTTATTGATATAGAGTCAACTATTCATAATCACATATTTCAGTATTTTGTCTATCAATAAATTTTACTTTTAGGTATTATTTATGTAAATATTCTTTATAAAAATATTACACACCCTGTAGCACTCCCTGTCCTACCTCATTTAATGTAGTTCCTCGAACAAGGCGACCCCATCCTCTCTGAGAAAGCCTTCCCCAGATCCCTGTGCATCTGCTCCTGGGGCAGGAGCCTTGTGCTGCCTGGTCCTGAGCGCCCCCTGTAGCCCAGACCCCGACTCTGCTTGTAGGACCCCGTCTGGGCTCACAGGGTATTTACTGCAGTGTCTCTACTCAAGTAGTACATTGTGAATGGGCACAGAATATGACCTCCCAAGTGTGTCTCTGGAATTGATGCTCCTCGAGAAAGAGCCAATGCTGAGATATACTGACCCTCCCGACCTCTGAGGTGAAATCAATCTCCCGAAGGAAAGCCGTCCTCTCTGATTCAGGAAGAAACATTTCATTACCATAGGAAATAAGATTTTAGGGCCAAAGAAGCTGTAAAACAAACCTTACTTCTCTAGGAGTTTACTTCTGCAAACCCACATTTCTATCTGTTGTCATGCCTCCCAATCCCCACCCTGTATAGAGATGTAAGTCCTTTCTAGTTTGCTCACATTTCTGTGTCTTTATATTTTACAAGCTGCTACACATGCAAGATTAATACTATTTTTCTCCTGTTCGTCGTATGTCCAAGTAATTATTAACCCATCCTAAGAATGTAGAAGGGAATGAGAGAAACCTTTCTGCCCCAACAATGGGTGTGTTGTTCCTTCAGAGAGCTCTTCCAGTGACACCATGTGCTCTGATATCATCTGCAATAGTGACCTGGGTTCCTAGCTATGCACAGTCTGCAAGGAGACCTCAAGCAAGGGTCCTCTGAACTTCTGGTGGAGACATTTCCCTGTAGCACCAGATGCACTGAAAGTTCTCAGTCACCATAAGATCAGGAACTGTCAAGGCTTTGTGGAACCCCTTATCTCCTTTAGGTTACCGGGAAGGTTCCTGAAGGTCATATCTAATTATTTTTTATGAAGACACATGCAGCTCACAGGGCACTGCAACTCCACTGTCCAATAACACACACACACACACACACACACACACACACACACACACACACACACACTGTAGCTGATATTTGCAGCCAAGATCCCAATGTGCCCTTCTTCCCTGCATCCAGCTCATGGGCGGTGTCCTCCACATGGATGCTGCGCCTGGGCATGTGGCTTGTTTCAAGTCAACCCAACTAAAGAAAATATGATTCAAGCAGAGATAGGGAAGAGAGTGCATACTGGGTTTGTCTGTCCTCCAAATGCCTGGGATCCTGCAAGTTTGTGGATATGAGGGCCCAGGCCTACCCCTCAGATGATTATTTCCAGGCTGACTCACCCTGTCTTTGCTTCCAGCACTGTGCCCCATACCCATAGGGGGGTCTCCATAAACATCGAGTCCCTGGATTTCCCTTTCTCAGAGGGCATAGCCAGGACCCTGATTTGAGGCCATGGATGTCAGGAGAGGGCAGTCCCCACAGAAGCAAATAAAGGATATGATGCAGAAATAAGGTTCCTGGAATACTGCATGTTGGATCAGCATCCTCTAAGTGACAGGGAAGGATTTCTGAACTGGTGGTTTCCCTATGGAGATCAGTTCCTGTTTCACTTGTGCAGATGGGCTCAGGTGTATGTCAGGTTTCAAGAAGAGAAGAGCTGCACATAAAAACCAGAGTGGATGAGATGAATCTGCTTCTGGTTTGAATAAAATACCTCCTCACTAGAGCTTGATGTTGTGTGTATATGGTACTCATGGGTCTTCTTCATGGTGAGCAGTGCTTTGGGGCCTGGGGGCATTCTGGTCATTGCCACAGTGTATATCGTCCAGCTTGTTCTCACAATCCTCTTCAATTGGGCTGTGCAAATCACATATTATTGTGTTAGGGTGTGTATCCCCAATGACCTGGGCTGGGCACTGGTTTCATCCCCATCATACAGGAGACATGGTCAGTGCAGGGACTCTGGGCTGTGCTGACTGCTGTGCTTTAGGGTGGACACCACGAAGTGTAAACATAGTCCTGGAGGAGAGGAGGGACAGGAACCATCATGCATTGGCCATCCCTGGACTACAGCTGAGGGCGTGGAAACCTCATGATTGTGGAAGTGGTGACTCTGAAAATTGAAGGAGCAGATCTAGCAGCATCATCTCAGGTGACTCAGGAGATGCTGCAGGTCACCTGGTGTGTGAGAGAGCAGAGGGGCAGGTGAATGGGTCCAGCTCCCTGAGAGTCACCCCATGTTCCACATAAGAACTCTTTGCCAGAAAGCTCTGGTTCTGTCCATTCATGGGGCTCCATCCTGCTGGTTGCCCCTCCTCCTGACATCTGCTCCTTGCACCTCAGGCAGCAGGTCCTCCTGGATCTGTGCTTCTGCCAGAACGCCCGCAGACATTCCTGCTAAACCAACAGACCGAGAGTAGGGAGAGGTATTGGCCAAGACTCCTATGAAAAGGAGGTTCCATGGTCCATGACATAGGGACCCCGGGTCGGTATGAATCTTGAGAGACTGTGCTTGAGCTGGTGTCACTTTTTCCGTGTACACCCTTCATTCTCTTCCTCAGAAAGATGGGCATCCTGTAGCCCCTCAACTTTAATCCGTCCTGAGACACTGGTGTGGAAGTTCTGTGTGCAGAGGGGCATCAAATATTCTCATGAGTAAATGCCTGTGATTCAGAGGGCCTGGATCTCAGCTGGAACCTACACAGGGGACTCCAGAGGGCTGGCCTCATTCTTTGAGCAAAAGACGTCAAATGAGAAAGTTCTGTGAATTGGGAAAGGAAACCCTCATGAGCAGGTGTAGCCACTTTCGTGTATAAAGTCCAGGTATCCTTCCAGTTCTGTGTGTCGAACTAAACCCAGGTGAATTCATGTTGGTGGTTGGAAAACCCTGTGAGTGAGAGAGAGTCTTTGCAGTAACAACAGGAAAAGGGGAGGAGGGGCAAGATGGTGGAAGACTAGGGTCCCCAAATCATCTGTCCCCACCAAATTACCTAGATAAACCACAAATCATCCTGAAAATCTTCGAATTCAGCCTGAGATTTAAAGAGAGAACAGCTGAAACGCTACAGTGAGAAGTTTGTGCTTCTATCAAGGTAGGAAGATGGGGAAAAAGAAATAAAGAAACAAGAGCCCTCCAGGGGGGAGGGGCCCCGCGAGGAGCCAGGTAAGGCCTGGGTGAGTGTCCCCAGGACAGGAGAGCCCCGTCCCAGAGAAGCAGGAGCTGCACCAACCTTCCCAGGTGGAAAGGCACCCATAGGGAGTTAGAGCAGGACCCCAGGAGGGCAGGGATGCCTTCAGGCTCCCTGGGACACTAACAGACACCTGTGGTGTGCGCAGGTGAGACCGACGAGCTCCTTGAAGGGCTGCAGCACACATGGCGGGACCCAGAGCAGCTGGGAGGGGCTCGGGCAGCGGCTCCTCGGAGAGGCGGCTGCCTGGCCAGGGGCACGAATCCAACAGCGCAGACCCCGGAGCACATGGCGCCTGGACACAGCCCAAGATCCTGACTCCAACAGGGACAGGCAGAGGTCTGGAGGGCCCAGGACAGCAAGGATGCTCCTGACCCAATCTGAGCAGATCAGCGGCCACGCCCACAGAGCCTCCAGGCCCCTGAAGACTGAGAAGTTCCTGCTGGAGCTGAATCCTGGTTTCCTGAGCTGCCACAGCCACTGGGATTGTTCCTCCTGCAGCCTCACGGGATAAACAACCCCTACTGAACCCTGCACCAGGCAGGGGGCAGAGCAGCTCCCCCAAGTGCTAACACCTGAAAATCAGCACAAAAGGACTCTCTCCCAGAAGACCAGCTAGACTGACAAGTTCCAGGGGAAGTCAAGGGACATAAAGTATATAGAATCAGAAGATACTCCCCCGTGTTTTCTTTTTCTTTTTGATTTCTGATTGCTTCCCCCACCCTTTTTTCACCTTTCTTTATTTTTCTTTCTCTTTTTCTTCTTTTTTCCTTTTTTTCTTCCTTTTTTCTTTTTTCTTTTTCTCTTTTCTTTCCTTCTCTCTCTCTCCCTTTTTCCCTTTTCCCAATACAACTTGGTCTTGGCCACTCTGCACTAAGCAAAATGACTAGAAGGAAAACCTCACCTCAAAAGAAAGAATCAGAAACAGTCCTCTCTCCCACAGAGTCACAAAATCTGGATTACAATTCAATGTCAGAAAGCCAATTCATTTTTTTTAATTTTTTTTTTAGAAAGCCAATTCAGAAGCACTATTATAGAGCTACTGGTGGCTCTAGAAAAAAGCATAAGGACTCAAGAGACTTCATGACTGCAGAATTTAGATCCAATCAGGCAGAAATTAAAAATCAATTGAATGAGATGCAATCCAAACTAGAAGTCCTAACGGCGAGGGTTAACGAGGTGGAAGAACGAGTGTGAGACATAGAAGACAAGTTGATGGCAAGAGGGAAACTGAGGAAAAAAGAAACAGACAATTAAAAGATCATGAAGACAGATTAAGGGAAATAAACAACGGCCTGAGGAAGAAAAACACATTTAATTGGGGTTCCCAAGGGCGCCGAAAGAGACATAGGGTCAGAATATGTATTTGAACAAATCCTAGCTGAAAACTTTCCTAATCTGGGAAGGGAAACAGGCATTCAGATCCAGGAAATAGAGAGATCCCCCCTAAAATCAATAAAAACCATTCAAAACCTCAACATTTAATAGTGAAGCTTGCAAATTCCAAAGATAAAGAGAAGATACTTAAAGCATCAAGAGACAAGAAAGCCCTGACTTTTATGGGGAAGAATATTAGGGTAAAAGCAGACCTCTCCACAGAGACCTGGAAGGACAGAAAGGACTGGCAGGATATATTCAGTGTCCCAAATGAGAAAAACATGCAAGCAAGAATACTTTATCCAGCAAGGCTCTCATTCAAAATGGAAGGAGAGATAAAGAGCTTCCAAGACAGGCAGGATCTGGAAGAATATGTGACCTCCAAACAAGCTCTGCAAGAAATTTTAAGGCAGACTCTTACAATTCCTCTTTAAGAAGAAGTTCAGTGCAACAATCCACAAAAACAAGGACTGAATAGATATCATGACACTAAACTCCTATCTGTCAATAGTAACTCTGAACGTCAATGGGCTTAATGACCCCATCAAAAGGCGCAGGGTTTCAGACTGGATAAAAAAGCAGGGCCCATCTATTTGCTGTCTACAAGAGACTCATTTTAGACTGAAGGACACCTGCAACCTGAAAATAAAAGGTTGGAGAACAATTTACCATTCAAATGGTCCTCAAAAAAAACAGGGGTAGCCATCCTTATATCACATAAACTACAATTTACCCCCAAAGACTATAGTGAGAGATGAAGAGGGACACTATCTCATACTTAAAGGATCTATCCAACAAGAGGACTTAATAATCCTCAATATATATGCCCCGAATGTGGGAACTGCCAAATATATCAATCAATTAATAACCAAAGTTAAGGCAAACTTAGATAATAATACACTTATACTTGGTGACTTCAATCTAGCGCTTTCTACACTCGATAGGTCTTCTAAACAAAACATCTCCAAAGAAACGAGAGCTTTAAATGATACACTGGACCAGATGGATTTCACAGATATCTACAGAACTTTACATCCAAACTCAACTCAATACACATTCTTCTCAAGTGCACATAGAAGTTTCTCCAGAATAGACAACATGCTGGGTCACAAATCGGGTCTGAACCGATACCAAAAGATTGGGATCGTCCCCTGCATATTCTCAGACCATAAGGTCTTGAAATTAGAACTAAATCACAACAAGAAGTTTGGAAGGACCTCAAACACGTGGAGGTTAAGGACCATCCTGCTAAAAGATGAAAGGGTCAACCAGGAAATTAAGGAAGTATTAAAAAGATTCACGGAAACTAATGAGAATGAAGATACAACTGTTCAAAATCTTTGGGATGCAGCAAAAGCAGTCCTAAGGGGGAAATACATCGCAATACAAGCATCCATTCAAAAACTGGAAAGAACTCAAATACAAAAGCTAACCTTACACATAAAGGACCTAGAGAATAAACAGCAGATGGACCCCAAGCCCAGCAGAAGAAAAGAATTAAAATTCGAGCAGAACTCAACGAAATAGAGACCAGAAGAACTGTGGAACAGATCAACAGAACCAGGAGTTGGTTCTTTGAAAGAATTAATAAGATAGATAAACCATTAGCCAACCTTATTAAAAAGAAGAGAGAGGAGACTCAAATTAATAAAATCATGAATGATGGGGATCCCTGGGTGGCGCAGCGGTTTGGCGCCTGCCTTTGGCCCAGGGCGCGATCCTGGAGACCCGGGATCGAATCCCACATCAGGCTCCCGGTGCATGGAGCCTGCTTCTCCCTCTGAATGTTGTGTCTCTGCCTCTCTCTCTCTCTCTCTCTGTATGACTATCATAAATAAATTTAAAAAAAAATAAATAAAATCATGAATGAGAAAGGAGAGATCACTACCAACACCAAGGAAATACAAACGATTTTATAAACATATTATGAACAGCTATATGCCAATAAATTAGACAATCTAGAAGAAATGGACGCATTCCTGGAAAGCCACAAACTACCAAAGCAGGAATAGGAAGACATTCAAAACCTGAACAAGCCAATAACCATGGAGGAAATTGAAGCAGTCATCAAAAACATCCCAAGACACAAGAGTCCAGGGCCAGATGACTTCCCAGGGAAATACTATCAAACGTTTCAAGAAGAAATCTTACCTATACTACTTAAGTTGCTTGGAAAGAAAGAAAGAGATGGAGTACTTCCAAATTTGTTCTATGAGGCCAGCATCACCTTAATTCCAAAACCAGACAAAGACCCCTCCAAAAAGGAGAATTACAGACCAATATCCCTGATGAACATGGATGCAAAACTTCTCAACAAGATACTAGCCAATAGGATCCAACAGCAGATTAAGAAAATTATTCACCATGACCAAGTAGGATTTATCCCCGGGACACAAGGCTGGTTCAACATTCATAACACAATCAATGTGATTCATCATATCAGCAAGAGAAAAACCAAGAACCATATGATCTTCTCATTCGATGCAGAGAAAGCATTTGACAAAATACAGCATCCATTCCTGATCAAAACACTTCAGAGTGCAGGGATAGAGGGAACTTTCCTCAACATCTTAAATGCCATCTACTAAAAGCCCACAGCAAATATCATTCTCAATGGGGAAGCACTGGGAGCCTTTCCCCTAAGATAAGGAATAAGACACCACTGCTATTCAATATAGTACTGGAAGTCCTAGCCTCAGAAATCAGACAACAAAAGGACATTAAAGGCATTCAAATTGGCAAAGAATTAGTCAAACTCTCCCTCTTCCCAGATGACATGATACTCTACGTAGAAAACCCAGAAGCCTCCACCCCAAGATTGCTAGAACTCATACAGCAATTTTGTAGCGTGGCAGGATACAAAATCAATGCCCAGAAATCAATGGCATTTCTATACACTAACAATGAAACTGAAGAAAGAGATATTAAGGAGTCAATCCCATTTACAATTGCACCCAAAAGCATAAGATACCTAGGAATAAACCTAACCAAAGATGTAAAGGATCTATACCCTCAAAACTATAGAACACTTCTGAAAGAAATTGAGGAAGACACAAAGAGATGGAAAAATATTCCATGCTCATGGATTGGCAGAATTAATCTTGTGAAAATGTCAATGTTACCCAGGGCAATGTACACGTTTAATGCAATCCCTATCAAAATACCATGGACTTTCTTCAAAGAGTTAGAACAAATCATTTTAAGATTTGTGTGGAATCAGGAAAGACCCCGAATAGCCAGGGGAATTTTAAGAAAGAAAACCCCATCTGGGGGCATCACAATGATGATTTCAGGTTGTACTACAAAGCTGTGGTCATCAAGACAGTGTGGTACTGGCACAAAAACAGACACATAGATCAATGGAACAGAATAGAGAACCCAGAAGTGGACCCTGGACTTTATGGTCAACTAATATTCAATAAAGGAGGAAATACTATCCTTTGGAAGAAAGACAGTCTCTTCAATGGTGCTGGGAAAATTGAACATCCACATGCAGAAGAATGAAACTAGAGCATTCTCTTACTCCATACACAAAGATAAACTCAAAATGGATGAAAGATCTAAATGTGAGACAAGATTCCATCAAAATCCTAGAGGAGTATATGGACTGGGTGGATCAAACTACAGACACTCATTCTCACAGATCTGGAATCTGGGATGTCTGAGTTCCAGGTGCACACAGATGTGGTGTCTGGAGAGCACCCACATCCTAGTCTATCCTTTCCCTGTCACCCTACATGGCGCAGGAGGCATGGAGATTTCCTAGTCCTGGTGAATAAGGTTCCTGATGCCATCATGGGGATCGATCTGCTGACTTAAGTGCTCCCCAAGGTCCCACCTCCTCCTCCCATCTCATGGGCCTTAGGTTTCAACAAGGGGATGGTAGAGGTCACACACAATGAGCTGATATCTACACCTGAAGATCAATGAAAGGACCTCCTCCAACTTTCTTCCCTTATTTTTCATAATTGTTTAGTGGCATTTTTCACCACACCATGTTTTTGAATGTTACCTGATAACTCCTGGATCTCGAGTCCTACCTGTTCTCCTCTTGCCCTACTTGTCAAACTGTTGGGACTGCCTTTGTGTGTTCATATTGACTGCTTTGAGAAACTATGTTTTTATTAAGTAATATTCCAGACTTCAGGCTTTGTGTCCATGTGGTATTTTGTAATGTTTTTTTGCATGTAAATCTTGGCTTTTAGGTGTCATGTGTCCCCATAGAGTGATTTTTTCCTACCCCTTAAATTGTAGAGTGTTTGTCATATGTCCTTGTGCACATTTCAGTGAGTCAGAATCTTGGCCTGTGCTCCTCTCCACAGAACTTACTGGCCCTCTTGAAACACCTGATAGACAGACTGGCAGGGTTCCTTAGAAAAGTGGACCCCTCCTGTATCAAGGATCACATGATTTTGCTAAATTTAGATTTTAGCTGAATTTCAGTGTTTCAGGTAATGTATTTGGATTTGTAACTCTCTATCAACTCAGTCACTGTGTGTCACTCCAGTCAAATCTGTGATTGTCTGTAATGGCTTTGATAAGCTTACTTGATGCAGAATGAGCTGCAGTCATGCAGAGTTTGGGATATAATAAACTGGTGTCAGGATGAACATTTTCCATGGTATAGCCTATATTCTATTTTTCTTATCCCTCCTAAATGAACAGTGTAATGCTGCCTTTCCACTGTAAGTTTTTGATGAATTCCTTTTACATTCAAATAGTATATTCCATCGAAGAGAAGAAAAATATCTACCCTTGAACCCTTCAACAGATTTATCGGGTATTTTTGATAATAAATATGGCAGGAAACTGTTGAAGGAGCCTCCGTGTCCATCAAAAGATGAATGGATAAAGAAGATGTGGTTTATATATACAATGGAATATTACTCAGCCATTAGAAATGACAAATACCCACCATTTGATTTGATGTGGATAGAACTGGAGGGTATTATGCTGGGTGAAATAAATCAATTGGAGAAGGACAAACATTATATGGTCTCATTCATTTGGGGAATATAAATAATAAGGAAAGGGAATAGAGGGGAAGGGAGAATAAATGGGTAGGAAATATCAGAAAAGGAGACAGAACATGGAAGACTCCTATCTCTGGGAAAAGAACTAAGGGTGGTGGAAGGGGAGGAGGGTGGGGGTGGGGATGACTGGGTGGCAGACACTGAGGGGGGCACTTGAAATGATGAGCACTGGGTGTTATTCTGTATGTTGCCAAATTGAACACCAATACAAAATAAATTTAATAAAAAATATAAAATAAAAGGAGAAAAACCAAATGTATCAGGAAAATTCAGTTTCAATTCAATTTCAATCTGTGCCTCTAATCAACCTTAAATTTGGTTTTCTCAGATCAGTCCCCCTGACCCTGGGGCTGTGCACATGACTTCTGTTCTGTCTCCAAATCTAACACTTTCCAACTGTATGTTGGAAGATTGATCACCAATTTAAAAAAAAAGAATTCTGGTCCTGCATGGAGCGAACCTCGTATGATGGTGCTCAAGTGGCAAAGTGGGTAAATTTCCAGGATCTCTGGTCCCCCTGAGTCCTACAAAGAAAAAGTGGCACAATGTGATGGATGATTAAGAAGAACAGGATTCTGGAGATGGGTAAACATTATGTCTGAGTGCAGGCATTGTGATTTGTGTTTCCATGAACTGAACCCTGTTTGGTCTTGTGCCTTCTATCCTGAGACCAGCAAGCAGAAAGTAAGAGACCATGAGACCCTTGCTCGGAGGACCATCCCAGGTCCACACCACAGGAATCCCTCTTATTGACCTTTAGTGACTCATTCATGTGCCTGAGATAAGCCAGCTTAGACACAAACAGGGTTAACATGGGGTTCAGTCATAAACTGAGGACAGAAAGGGCTTGATGGCTCTCCTGTGAGGGCTCCCTGAAGACTGGAAGTGCAAACATTCAACCCCAGGCCAGAGATAGGAGGCCATGTTCAGAACAGCTCTCTGTTGCAGCCAGGAAGAGAGTCACAAAATCCCAAAAACAGGCCTCAACAAGGTAGGGTGTGAGCATCTAAAGAGGAAACTAAACCAATGGCAAATGATAACAATCCATTGCCAACTGCACTGTGAACTTACAGATTCATCCAAGCCCATCTCAGGTCCAGGTCTGCACACTGCGAGAGGAAATGTGTGCTCCATCCCTTGCTCCATCCTCTCCCATTATGTTCTGAGTGTGCGTGTTGGAGACAGCTGGTATGTGTATAAGTAGTAGTGAAATTGGCAAAGCCAACTATTGCCTTGCTTCTGGGCATTTGGAGCTGCTCCACTGCCTTGATGACCATGAATGGACTAACCTTCCCTGAAACAGCTTCACCGTCATGTAATTTCACATGTAAATTATGGATTAGGATGGTAGGGCTCTGTTAGATATTGACATGACCAGGTCATGTTACCTGGTTGTTGCCTATCCCATGACAAAAATAATTGCATTTAAATACAATGAGAAAGAGTAAATAAGTCATGTAGGTCCCTTGAGGGGTTCTATTGAGGAAATCCTAAAGGGATTCTGAAATCATGCCCAGAGGGAGAGTCACTGATGCAGGTGAGTTTGAAATAAGCACATAGGGCACCACATGTTCGCAAGTGACAAGACACATATGTCACAACCATCACTACAACACAACCCTGTAAGGTGATGGAGAGACACAAATCTCACTGGGTCATCATATCCTCATCTTCTGGAAACGTTCTAAAAGAACATCCTTATACTGAAGATCCAAAGTGTCTGAGTATCTCTGACTCTCTTGAACAAGGGGTATTGGAAGGGGAGGTGGGCGGAGTGTTGGGGTGACTGGGTGAGGGGCACAGAGGGGAACTCTTGGCAGGATGAGCACTGGGTGTTATTCTGTATGTTGGCAAATTGAGCATCAATAAAAAATAAATTTATTATTTAAAAAATGATGTATTTTGATGAAAGGGATTTTTAATAACAAATGTGGCAGGAAATTCAGTTTCAATTCTTTTCAATCTATGACTTTAATCAACCTTAATTTTGAATTTCTCAGATCATTCCCCGTGACCCTATGGGCTATGTACAGGACTTGTCTTCTGTCTCCAAGTCTAACACATTGCAACTTTGAATGGATCACATGCATCAGGAAGACTGCCAGCAGAGACCACCAAACAAAAGACGCCTGTGTCCACTTCACAAAGACACGGAGTCTAGCCTATAATATTCCTGCAATTCTAAATTTAGAATTTAGCTGAATTTCAGAGGGTTTCAGGTAATGCAGTTCTATTTGTAAGTCTCTAACACCTCAGTCACGGTGTTTCACTGCAGTTAACTCTATGATCTTCTGTAACCACGTTGATGAGCTTACCTGATGCAGAATGAGCTCATTCAAGCAGAGATTGGGATATAATAAACTCGTGTCAGAACAAACATTTTCCATTGTATACCCTATATTTCTATTTTTCTTATCCCTCCTAAACTAACAGTATGGTGCTGCTTTGCAACTGTAAGTTTTTCATGAATTATTTTTACATTCCAATACTATATTCCATCTAAGAGAAGAAAACTATCTACCATGAACTTCTTCTATGGATTTATCAGGTATTTTTGATAACAAATGCAGCAGAAACTTTCCATTTCAAACCAACTTCAATTTGTGCCTCAGATCAATCGTAATTTTGGTTTTCTTAGATCAGTCCTCATGAACCTGCGGGCTGCATACAGGACTTCTGTTCTGTTTCCAAATATAGTCCATTCCATCTTTGTTTTTCTAATGTTTTATTTATTCATGAGAGACACAGAGAGTGAGAGAGAGAGAGAGAGAGAGAGAGAGAGAGAGATGAAGAGACACAGGCAGAGTGAAAAGCAGGCTCCATGCATGGAGCCTGTTGTGGGACTCAATCCCTGATCTCCAGGATCAGGCACTGGGCTGAAGGTGGCCCTAAACTGCTGAGCACACAGGTACCCCTCTTTCCATCTTTCAATGGATAATATGCATCAGGAAGACTGCAAGCAGAGCCCACCACCCAAATGGCACCTGTGTCACCTACACAGAGACATGGAGTCCTGTCAATAATATTCCTGCAATTCTGGTCCTTTGGGAGCATCTGTGCCCTCCTTGAAGCCCTGGTCTCACTGTGAGGCGGTACATAGCTCCTTATGTCACTTGTTGGATGACCTTATGTGCTTGGACCACATATGTCTATGATTACTTCCTGAAACATAATATAATATTAGTACAATACTCCGTAGGCTTGTACAAACAAAAATGAGTCCTTAGGATCCAGAATCAGAGTAGGGGTGAAAATAAGTTTACGATACTCTGGAACAAAACACCAGGGTCCAATGTTCAACTCCAACATATAAATCAGAAAAAATTAACCACACCATCTTTAGTATAATAAAATATGGGAGAGAGAAGTTAACATGTCAGAAGGTTTAGGGCACTCAGGGCTTGTCACATCCCTGAAACAGCTGGATAGTTATTGAATCATTTCGAACATCCATGAAATCAATCAGAGTTGAAAAAGCAACAACAGGAGGACTCCTAAAAGAATACTGAGCAGGTTTTGGAGTGCTGGAGCTGTGCGGTGTTGACATTGGGGAGATACAATCATAGGGATGACAGCAGGAGGGAGGTTGCTTGCAGAAGCTACTGTCAAGGATTTTAAGGACAAGAGAGGAATGTATGAACGTGTACAATTGTACTCCTGCGGGGGACGGACCTGGCATGATGGTGCTTAAATGGAAAAATAGGATCTAAGGACCCCCTGAGTGCCAAGAAGAAAAAGTGGCACAACGTGATGCATGGATAAGAACGACTGGAACCTATAGACCTGTGAACATTGGGTCTGAGTGCAGGCGTTGTGCCTTGTTTCCATAAACTGAACGCTGTGTGGTCCTGTGACATCTATTCTGAAACCAGCAGGCAGAAACTAGACTCTCTCTCTTCTTCATTGAGCTGAGTTGTCCTGTGATGCACAGAGAGTGCAGCAGTGGCTCCTCCGAAGCTTCTCTGGAAAAACATCAGGATACTTGTAAGTCATTCATTTTTATTTATTTTTTTTTCATTTTTAAATACAAGAGTCATTTAATGCAATTTACTTGGTTTTGTGCAAGTTTATGTGATGTGTCTTCATATGATAACTACGTTTCTAAGCTAGAAAATGCATAGGTAAGCATAGAACCCTGTGTTCAGAGAGGCTCCTTGGGAGAAACTGCTCCATGGAGAGGAAGCCTCAGACTCTGAAAGGAAACCTGCACATAACCTCCATCTGCACCTGCTTCTGGGACTTCAAGTCAGAAGTATAGGTGAGTAGTATACACTTCCTAGTGGTCCTGATCCTCTTCTACAGGGAGATATAAACCTGGGGATGACAGCATGGAGGGTCGTTGCTTCCAGAATCTACTGTGAAGGTCTATAAGTACCAGAGAGGAATGTGTGAACATTTAGAAGTGTGATCCTGGGGACAAGCCTGGCATGATGGTGCTCAATAGCAAAGTGGGGATATTTCCAGGGTATGAGGTACCGTGCGTCCTAAGAAGAACATATGGCACGATGTGAGGGATGGTTAAGAGGCACAGGAACCTCGAGAGGGGGTGAACCGTGGGTCTGAGTACAGGCATTGTCCAGTGTGTTTCCATAAACTGTACCCTGTGTGATCCTGTGACCTCTATCCTGATACCAGCAGGCAGAAGGTAAGAGACTGTGAGACACTCCCTCAGAAGAACATCCCCAGTCCACACCAGGCGATTCCCTCATATTGACGCTTGGACACTCACTCATGTGCCTGAGATAAACCAGCTCAGACATAGGCAGGGTGAACATGGAGTTCAGACGGAAACGGAGGACAGAATGGGGTTGATGGCTCTCCTGTGAGGGCTCCCTGAAGCGTGAGGGGGGCGAATATTCAACCTGAGGCTAAAGGTAGGGGACCATGGTCACCCTTCACCAGCCCATCAGGGAGCGGAAGAGTGCAACCTGCTAGAGCCCAGAGCTATCCACCCTGAGTCCCAGCCCCTGCCCCCTAGATGTGCATGTCCACTAAGGCAGAACCCCTGAGAGTGAGCACAGCAGAGCCTCCCCAGGGGATCAGGACCAGCATTTCCAGGTCAGCAAGGCTGGTGGTCAGAGTGTGCTGCTAGAAGTCAGCGCTAGGGTAGGTAGGACCTAGCTTCCTTTCCAATTTTACTCTCCATTGTTTTTCCAATTATTTAGTTATATTCAAATCATTCTTTATTTATTATTACTTTTTCTTTTTATTTTTTTCTATTTCAGATTTATGTTTCTATATATAATAGACTTATTTTTTTTCTAATTCCAATTTAATTAAATTTATTTTTATTTTCTTGATATGTTTTCCTTCAAGAGGCATAACGAAACAAATCTGGGATCTTCTTTTTTTACATTTTTCTCTTTTCCCCTTTATTTATGTCTTCATAGGGAAAAAAGGAACAATGAAAATATTTACTGATGAGAATGAATAGAATACTAATCTAAAGAGAAGAGACTTCATCAATAGATGAAGACACCTGACTTAGAATTTAAAAAAAAATGATTGAAAGCATACTATCTAGCCTTGGAAAGGGAGAGAAGACAACAGAGTTTCCTTTTCTGCTTAGATAAATGAAGGAGAATTAAAAAGGCCAAATTATAGATAGTATAACCAAGATGTAATCCAGGTGGAGCCCATAGTAATGATGGTGGATGAATTAGGGAAGTGAGTAAGTGAGTCTTATAAGATACGATATAATTATAGAAAATAATTACTGAAAAGAAGAGGGAAAAAAGGTAAAGACAAAAAGCTAGATGTAGGGATCTCTGTGACTTATGAAGTTATAATAATATTCACATGATAGGAGCCAAAATAGATGAAGAAAGAGGATAAAAACACAGAAATTATTTGTTCAAATAAGAACTGAAAAGTTCCTTATCTCAGGAGGAACACACACATCAAACTCCAACAAGCAGAGAAAACTCCCACTGATCCCATCATGAGGGTGCACCTTTTGATTAAGTGCTCCCCTAAGGCCCCACCTCCTCCCATCACATGAACAGTAGGTTCCAACATGGAGATGGTAGGGGTCACACACAGTGAGCTGACAGCACCTGAAGGATCGATGAGTTATTCCCTGCAGGTGGAAGGTCCTCCAATCCAGCTCCACACCCTGAGCATCCTCATGGATCCAGTAGAGGCTTCTGGTCACTGCATGCAACCCTGTACACATGACCTTCAGAACCAGCTGGTGACCTTGGGGAGATGACACCTTCCACCTGAGATCCTGAATAAAGCCTTGGTCTATTTTTATGATCATTTTATAGTTTGTGATTCTTCCCTCTTATTGTTCTTCTGATTTTCCACGTATTAGGAGCCCTTTCTCAGTAGAATGATCATGTGTCTCTTTTCTTATCTCAGTTTTCATACTTGTGTAGTAGAATTAATCATCACGCCAATTCTTTGATTATGCCTTGCTAGTTCCCTGATCTCCAATACTCCTTCTTCTCCCACTGTCCTACCCATGGGAAATCCAGCAATAACCCACAAGTTCTCCATCCTTTGATACCCAGGGGACATTGAATCCATGCAATGCCCTCCTGGAACAGGACCCCACCCCCACCAATGACCCACAACATGCACCCTGAGCCACTGTCCTTCTTTGACTCCATCCAAGCATTTATAAATTGCTGAGAGGCCTGACCTGCTCTCTACAACAGGATGGTCAAGATGATAAAAGTTTTATACACTTGTCGTGTGTGTCTGTGGGTGTTTCTCTGTGTGATCTCTCGATTCCACATTCATACTAGGTCCTAGTGGGAATCATTCTGTCTCTCAGGCTGTTACAGAAATTGCAGTTCTGACCATATTAACTGAAAGTAACCACAACCAGAGGTCTTTTTTCTTGTGCTCAGACTCTTGAAGTCTCTGTAGTCCCATGTCCATTATGCACTTTATGTGCTTCTAGCAAGATTGCACATTTGCTGGGGGTTTAAGAAAGGTACTGTGAGTTCCACTACAACTCCTGAAAAAGTTCAGATGATGCACATGGTGTTATGTGTAATACATTGATATTTTTGGGTCAGAAAGATGTAAATTCAAGTGATAGTCTTTTGGGCTCATGGAAATAGTTGTTTTCATCACTTTCTAAGATTGAGTCTGAATAGGTAAACACAGAATGCTATGCCCAGAGAGACTCACCTTGGACACGAAACCCCAGATCCTGACAGGAAACCTGCTCAGAACCTCCATCTGCACCTCCATCTGCACCTGCTCCTGGGCTTGAAAACAGAACTGGTGAGTAGTGGGCATCCCCTGGCACTCTTGATCTTCTTCTACAGGGAGGTTTGTGTCTGGGCTCACAATGAGGTCCCCTCACTGTGTCCCTCGCACAGCAATGCACGGCTGTGTCCTCAGCTCTCAGGCTGTTCATCTGCAGATACAGCATGTTCCTGGTGTTGTCTCTGGAGATGGTGAATCAGCCCTTTACAGCGTCTGCATAGTACATGCTACTTCCATTACTGCTATTGGATATGACCCACTGTAGCCACTACCGGGAGACTGGTGGAGACAATGTATGCTGTAGCTATGAAAGGTGAACGTAGAGGACTCACATAAGAGTCTCAGGGACCCGTCAGGCTTCACTAGGTCTCCCCCAGATTTCACCAACTGCTCCTCACCCTGAACACCTGCAGACACAGGACATCCTGGGCTGGATACAGTCGCAAATCCCCTGTTCCTCTCACTCATCTCCACTCACATACTCAACGTGTCTTTTTCTCCATGAATTAACTTTTAGAATAGCGTCAAGGTGGCTGGGTGACAGGCACTGAGGGGGGCACTTGATGGGATGAGCACTGGGTGTTATGCTATATGTTGACAAGTTGAAATCCAATAAAAAGAAATTGAAAAAATAAAAAAATAAAATAGCATCAAGGATACAGGTGCAGTGAAACGGCTGGACACCTGCACCCCAATGTTTATAGCAGCAATGTCCATAATAGCCAAACTGTGGAAGGAGCTTCGGTGTCCATCCACAGAAGAATGAATAAAGAAGATGTGGTCTATATATACAGTGGAATATTCCTCAGCCATTAGAAATGATGAATACCCACCATTTGCTTCAACGTGGTTGGAACTGGAGGGTATTAACTGGAGGGTAGAGAGAGAGAGGAAGGGCAGAGAAAGAGAATCTTAAGCAGGCTCCACATGGAGCCTATAAGTGGAGTTAATAAGTCAATCAGAGGACACAAACCACAAAGTGAGGATCTCTGGAAGGGAGGTGAATGGGGGGATGGGGTGACTGGGTGATGGGCATTAAGGAGAGCACGTGATATGATGAGCACTGGGTGTTTATGCATCTGATGAATCACTGAATGCTCCTTATGAAACTGTGGAAGTGGTATTTGCTTCCTGAATTTAAATAAAAATAGAATATGTAGAAATATAAGAAAATAGTTTTTATTTTCATGTCAGTTAGTTAACAGGGTGTGTGATATTAGTTACAGGTACACATGTAGTGACCTGATACCTCCTTACGTCACTTGTGCTGCTCAGAGTAATGTTCTCCTTCATTCCCATCTAATTTGTTATTCCCCAACCTCCAGCCCTCTGGTAGCCCTCATGTTGTTCCCTTTGTTGTCTGTTTTTTCCTTTGCTTCTCTCTCTCATTTTTCCCCTTTGATCAGTTATATTTTGTTTTTTTAAATCCACATAACAGTAAAATAATATGGTGTTTTGTGTTTTTCTGAATGACTTAATTCACTTAGCTTAATACCCTCTAGACCTATGAATGTTGTTGGAGATGGCAAGATTGCTGCATCATAACTACCATCTATCTATCATCTATCTATCTATCTATCTATCTATCATCAATCATCTGTCTATATATCTATGTATCTATATTTATCATCTATCTATCAATAATCTATCTATATCATCTATGTATATCAATCTATAATCTATCCATTGTTCTCATTTTTTCTTTCATCAGTACATAAAATCATTTGATTACCATGTAAAATATTATGTATTCACTGAATTTTTCTATTTAGAGGTAGAATGTAATGATTCTTCAGTTGTATAAACACCCACTGCTTATCCCATCATGTGACCTCCTTAATGCCATCACCCAATTACCCATCCCCCTGCCTCACCAACAAACGTCACTTTGTTTTCTAGTGTTAAGTGTCTCTTATGTTTTGTCTCCCTCTGTGATTTCATCTTTTTTCCTTCCCTTCCTCTATGTTCATCTGTTTTGTTTCTTAAATTCCACATGAGTGGAGTCATATAATTCTCTTCTCAGGCTCAAATTTGACTTTTAGATTTCACGACAGAGACTGTGCTCTATCTCTTCAGCCTGGTTGTTCATCACATTGAATAGATGTGCTTCTGGTGTGAAACATGAACATTTACTTTTAGGTGTTTGACTTTCTATACATCTTGGTGCACTTCAAAAATGGGTTCTAATATTTAGCATCTTCCCACCATATGTTGGTTTGCACATGGGGCTGATGGGCCCATGTGATACCCACATTGACATGATCAGTGAGAACCCAGAGAAGGAACATGTGAGTCAGCATCTGCCTGGGTTTCCTCAGCCCAGATCCAGACTGCTACAGGGTGACCTGGCACAGATCCCCTGTGGAGAAAGCCACCTCAGGATGGGGCAGGAATCCCCTACCCAGAGGGAGCCCCATACATGGGCACTCACAGGAAGGGATGTTCAGCAGCAGGGGTGAGGAGCACAGGACACCCAGACTGGTAAAAGAAGCCACTGCCCTAAACTCAGTGCTTGCCTTCTCAACTGTGAGGAGGGGGATTTGAAGATATTTCAATCTTCATCAATGCTCTGTGTCATTTGGGGGTCACAGAGCCCTGCAGAATGGGGATGAGTATGTGGGGTTGAGGTAGTAAACCTGTGTATGGGGGATCCATGTCCAGATCCTATGAGTACACTCTTTTTTTTTTCAGAAATGGAGCCCTCAGTACACAAAGTCTTTTCATCAAATCTGATCCAGGGACCCTCACTCTGCGGCTCCTGCACTGGAGGATTTGGATCACCCACTAGGACCCTTCAGGTAGACTACATTCTCCCTTGGCTACAACTTTGCTACCACCACTATCTCTCAAATCCGCACCCCTTTTTTCTACTTTTTTCCTCTTTGCCTTTTATCTCTTCCTTTTTCCTCTTTCCTTTTTTTTCTTCTTCTTTGGGATTTTTGGACTTTTATTTTTTACTACTTTGTTTTAAAATTTGTTTTTCATGGGCAGCCTGAGTGGCCCAGCAGTTTGGCACCACCTTCTTCCCAGGGTGTGATCCTAGAGACCTGGGATCGCGTTCCACATCCTGCTCCCTGCATGGAGCCTGCTTCTCCCTCTGCCTGTGTCTCTGCCTCTCTCTCTCTCATGAATAAATAAATAAAATATTTAAAATAAAAATAATAATTTTTTTCACTTTAGTGGTCCTTTTATTTTATTTGGTTCTGATCTTTGTTTTCTTTTTTTTTAATTTTTTTTATTTATTTATGATAGGCACACAGTGAGAAAGAGAGAGGCAGAGACACAGGCAGAGGGAGAAGCAGGCTCCATGCACCGGGAGCCTGATGTGGGATTCGATCCCGGGTCTCCAGGATCGCGCCCTGGGCCAAAGGCAGGCGCCAAACCGCTGCGCCACCCAGGGATCCCCCTGATCTTTGTTTTCATTTTCTGGTCTCTGACCACGTCAGAATAATCTAGGATGAAATTTACTTAGGTCGTTATTGATATTCTTGAGTCTGCCCATGCATACATCCACTCTCCACACAGCAAAGTGACTAGAGATAAGTGTTCACCATGAAGAAATATCAGAGACAGTACTTGCTGCCAAAGGGTTGCAGAATTGGGATTACAATTCGGTGTCAAATGCCAATTCAGAAGCACAAATATAAAGCTACTGGTGGCTCTGGAAAAACAAGCATAAAAGATTCAAGAGACTTCATGACTGCAGAATTTAGATCTAATCAGGCTGAAATTAAAAGCCCATTAAATGACATGCAATCCAAACTGGAGATCCTAACAATGAGGGTTAATGAGGTAGAAGAAAGAGTGAGTGACATAGAAGACAGTTGATGGCAAGGCGGGAACCTGAGGAGAAAAGAATATTAAAAGACCATTAGGAAAGCTTAAAGGAAATAAATGATATTCTCTGCAGGAAAAATCTACGTATAATTGGGGTCCCAGTGAGCACCGAGAGGGCCAAAGGGCCAGAAAGCATGATTGAAAAAATCATACCTGAGAACTTTCTTAATTTAGGGAGGGAAAGTGACATTCAGGTCCAGAAGATAGAGTCCCCCCCCAAAAAAAATCAATAAAAACCTTTCAACACCTTGACAGTAATAGTGAAACTTGCAAATTCCAAAGATAAAGAGAAAATCCTTAAAGCAGGGAGAAGCAAGAGATCCCTACTTATAAGGCAAAATACCAGTTTATGTTTTCTGCTCATTTCTGTCTGGATCTTTTGTTTCTTCGGTGTTGAGTTTAAGTTATTTTAGGTCTTGGATACCAGCCCTTCATCTGATACGTCCAATGCAAATATCTTCTTCTTTCCCGAGATAGACTTTTGGTTTCTTTGGCTATTTCCTTTGTTGTGATGAAGCTTTTTATCTTGATGAAATCCTAATATTTCATTTTGCCTTTTGTTTCCCTTGCCTTTGGAGACACATCAAACAAGATTTTGCTGAGGCTGAGGTCCAATTGCTCCCTTGGATCTACTCTAGTATTTTGGAGGCGTCATGCCTCATATTAAGTGTGTCATCTACTTTATCTTGTGTGCGGTGTAAGAAAATGGCCCAGTTTCATTATTCTACATGTGTCTGTCCTATTTTCCCAGCACTATTTTATGAAGAGATCATCTTTTTTCCATTGGGTATTCTTTCCTGCTTTCTATAAGACTAGTTGACCATGGAAGGGGTAGTTCATTTCTGGATTATCTATTCTGTTCCTTTGATCCATGAGTCTGTTTCTGTGTCATTACCACACTGTCTTGAGGATGACAGTTTCTAATACAGCTTGATATCAGGCATCGTGATGTCTTCTGTATCTTTATTTTTATCTCCTCAACATCCGTTTTCATCTTCAGGGTCTTTAATGGTGTCATACATTTTGTTAATAATAAATTTATTTTTTATTGGTGTTCAATTTGCCAACATACAGAATAACACCCAGTGCTCATCCCGTCAACTGCCCCCCTCAGTGCCTGTCACCCATTCACCCCCACCCCCCACCCTCCTCCCCTTCCACCACCCCTAGTTCATTTCCCAGAGTTAGGAGCCTTATGTTCTGTCTCCCTTTCTGATATTTCCCACAAATTTCTTCTCCATTCCCTTCTATTCCCTTTGACTATTATTTATATTCCTCAAATGAATGAGAACATATAATGTTTGTCCTTCTCTGATCGACTGACTTCACTCAGCATAATACCCTCCAGTTCCATCCATGTTGAAGCAAATCGTGGGTATTTGTCATTTCTAATGGCTGAGTAATATTCCATTGTATACATAAACCACATCTTCTTTATCCATTCATCTTTCGATGGACACCGAGGCTCCTTCCACAGTTTGGATATTGTGGACATTGCTGCTAGAAATATCGGGGTGCAGGTGTGCCAGCGTTTCATACCCCCGGCATCTGTATCTTTGGGGTAAATCCCCACCAGTGCAATTGCTGGGTCATAGGGCAGGTCTATTTTTAACTCTTTGAGGAACCTACACACAGTTTTTTAGACATTATTGGTTTGTTTATTTTGGCTCTCATAAAAATGCTAGAAGTATTTTGATAGGGTTTGCACTGAATATGTAAATTTCTTTGAGTATCATGCGATTTTATTAATATTTTCTCCAGTCTATGAGGATAATATATTTTTTCCATTACTCTATGTTTTCCTCAATTTCTTACTCAGTTCTCAGACTAAGATGCTTTTCCTTCTTCGTTAGCTTTATTCCTTCTTGTCTTTTGTGCTTTGGTGTAATTATAAATGGGATTCATTCCTTGATTTTTACTTTTTTTTTCATTTTTAGTGTATAGAAACGTTACTGACTTCCCTTTATCAATTTTTATGATTTGACTTACTGAATTCCTGTATCTGTTCTAGCAAGTTTCTGGTGGAGTGCTTTGGGATTTCTACATAAAGTATCATGTCATCTGTTAAGAATGAAATTTTGACTTTAACTTGCCTGATTCAGATGCACCTTTCTTCTTTTCATTGTGTGATTGCTGAGATGAAGACTTCTAGTACTGTGTTGAACAGTGACGAGTGAACATCCCTGTTGTGTTCCCGACCTCATGGGAAAAACTCTCTCACTCTGGGGTTTTCAAGGATGCTTTTGTGATATTGAGTAAATTCCCTCTCTCCTTACACAGCAGAAGCTTTTCATCAAGAAAGAATGATCTCTTGTCAAATACTATTTGTGCATCAGTGGAGGAGTTCGAATTATTCTTTTCCTTTCTTTTATTAATGTGGTTTGCCATGCTGATTGATTTTTAGGCATTGAAGTACCCTTGCAGGTCAGGAAGAAATCTCATTTGGTCATAGTGAATAATCCTTTCAGTATATAATTGGATTATATTGGCTAGAAACTTGGTGAGAATTTCTGAATCCACATCGGTCAGGAATATTGTTCTATAATTCTGCTTGTTGGTGCGGTAATTGCCTGATTTTGGGGTCAAGGTAATGTTGACATCAGAGAATGGGTTTGGAAAATTTTCTTCCATTCCTATGTTTTGGAACATTTTCAAAGGAACTGGTATTAATTTTTCTTTACATGTTTATTGAAATCACCCACCAGCCATCTGAACTTTTGTTTGTTGAGAGAATTTTAATTATGATTGTGTTCTTATTTTCTGGATATGGGTATGTGCTGTTCTTCTTTTCCTCTCCATTAAGTTTTGATATTTTTTATCTTTCTAGGAATGCATCCATTTCTTCTAGATTGCTTAATTCATTGGCATACAATTGTTCAGAATATTTTCTTATACTTGTTTGTATTTCTTGGCTGCTGGTTGTGATCTTTCCTTATTTATTAATGATTTTATCATTATCAGTCCTTTTTATTTGTTTTATTTTACAAGTATGTCTGGGTGCTTACAATCTTATTTATTCTTTAAAAGAATCATCCCCTGAGTGATTTGATCTACTGCCTTTTTTATAACCTTGGTTTCTTCTCCATTCTTGATTATTCCTCTTTCACCTGGATTTAGGAATCCTTTGCTGTTCTTTCTCCAACTCCTTTTGGTCCAAGCCTTACTTTTATTTATGAGACTTTTATTGTCCCCTGAGGAAGGACTGTATTGCTCTATCCTCCCTTCTGTGGATCACTTTTGCTGTGTCCCAAAGTTTTGAAAGTGTTGTGTTTTCATTTTCATTGAATCCGTGTATTGTTTTAATTCTCTAACTTCCTGGTTGACCCATTCCCTCTTCAGTATGACGTTCCTTTACCTCCATTATTTATGTACCTTTTGTATTTTTATGGTGGTTCACTTCTAGTTTCATTGCACTGTGGTCTGAATATATGCATGGAATAAATTCACTCTTTCTGTACCAGTTGAATCTTGATGTGTGACCTTCTATATGATCAATTCTGGAGAATTTTTCATGTGCCCTGGAGAAGAATGTGTTTTCTCCTGCCTTAGGATGCAACACTGTGTATATATCTTTGAAGTCCATCTGTTCCAGTGTATTGTTCTAAGCACTTGTTCCCTTGTTGAGATTCTGCTTTTATGATGTTTCCTTGCTATCAGCGGGATGTGAAATTTCCCACACTGTTGTATTATTATCAGTCAGTCTCTTTAATTTTATTGTTGAATGGTTTATATACTTGCCTACTCCAAATTTAGGGACACAAATATTTAAAATTGATGACTTCTGTATTGACTTTTTTATGATACTGTATCCTTCTAAATCTTTTATTACGGTTTAGTTGGTAGTCTATTTGTCTGATATAAGTGTTGTACTCCAACTTTCTTTTGAAGCACATTGATATGATAAATGGTTCTTTACCCCTCACATCCATTTGGATCTCTCTTTGTGTCTAAAAGATTTTCTTCTATATTTCTTCAAATATACTTTCTGTCACCTCTCATCATTTTCCCTCTGGAACCCCAATAATGCTAATTTTGTTTCATTTTATGGCCCCACTGATCCACTACACACACCCTGAACCAGTGTCCTTCCTGGACTCCATCCAAGCATTTATGACTTGCTGAGAGGCTGCTCTGCTCTAAACTGACATGATGGTGAAGGTGATGAAGGTTTATACTCTCTCGTGTGTATGCTCTTCAGACTACATTCTCACCATGTACTTGTTGGGGTGCTTGCTACTCCAGGATGTCACTATTATTGTTCTATGACTGTGGTTCAAGACCGTGGTCCTACCTGTGGTCTTTCTCTGCATTTGATTCTTGAGCCCTTTGCATCGTCATGTACAGCATGTACTTTATACTGTTTCTAAGATCCTTAACCAGTGAGCAGCATGGTTCTGTCATGCATCATGAATACACGTGGAAGTCTTATAAGGGAGAAGTTGAGGTACATGCAGATATGTGTAATAAATGAGTATTTAGGGACATTGGTAAGTAAGTCTAAGCAAATTAGACTTTGGGCATATAAGAATAGTGGCTTACCAAGATGCCTGTTTGGTTCAACGAATGAGAGTCTGCTTTTGATTCAGGTCATGATCGCAGGGTCCTGGGATCGAGCATCACTTCAGGCTTCTCACGGGGAGCCTGCTTCTCCTTCTGCCTATGTCTCTTTCTCTCTATTTCTCTCTGTTTCAAATAAACAAGCAAACAAACAAATAAATAATCTTTCAAAAAAGGAATAGTTGTTTGCAAATTTCCTAATTCAGAGACTGAGTAAGGAATACGTAATGAAAGAGACATTGTAGTTTGTGTACTTTGATATATTCCTCTTTTTATGACAACAAAATTGTAAGTTGGAGACTAGATAGGTCACCACAGAATCCTATGTCCAAAGAGGCTCCTGAGGGAAACTGCTTTGTGTAGAGGAAGCCCCAGACCCTGACAGGAAACCCTCCCAGAACCTCCATCTGCACCTGATCAGGGGTCTTCAAGACAGAGTGATGAGTAGTGTGCACCCCCTGGTGGTCCTGATCCCCCTCCACAGGGGGACTTTGTGCTCACAATGTGGTCCCCTCAGTGTGCTCTTCCCACAGTAATACACTGCGGAGTCCTTGGCTCTCAGGCTGTTCATCTGCAAATACAGTGTGATCCTGGTGGACCCAGCTCATAAAGTAGCTACTGAATGTGAAAACAGAGGACACACAGGGAAGTCTTGCAGTTGATATAAGGCAGACCTACAGGAGACAATGTATTTTATTTTGCATGTGGATGAGCTACTTAATATATGGTGTGAGGTGGGATTTCATATGAGGACAGGGTGTCTATTCATGGCTTCTGTGCATTTCTGATTGTGTTTTTCATTAGTTTGGTTGTTGTTTAGTTCAATAGTTTTGCTACAGATTTTTAATGAAATCCTTAGACTGATGATATATTTGCAAATATCTTCTCCCATCCTCCAGATTGCCTCTTAACTATGTTGAGTGTTTCCAAAGCTGTACAACAGCTCCTTCCTTGATGGAATCCATATAGCTTATTTTTGGTTTTGTTTTCCTTTCTTCTAGAGAGTCAGGTAGCAAGAAGCTTTTCTGGCTGAAGTCACAGAATCTCTAGGATTTTGATGTTTTCCTGCTTCACAAATAGGTCTTTCATCTACTCTGAGTTAATCTTTGTGTCACGTGTAAGAATGTGTCTCAGGTTCATTCTTCTACTGTGACTGTCCAATATTCTCAACCTCACCTGTTGAAGAGATTGTTCTTTTTCCAGTCAATAGTCTTTTGTGCTTTGTCAAAGATAATTTGACCATAGAGTTGTGTGTCCATTTCTGGGTTCTCTATTTTGTGTCATTCGCCTATGTGCCTTCTTTTCTGGCACTATTATACCGTCTGGATGATCACAGCTTCGAGGCTGCAATTGTGATGCCTTCTGCTTTGAGTTTTTCAACATTCTTTTGCCTAGTCAGGATCTATTTTCATTCCTTTCAAGTTTTAGGATTGTTTATTCCATTTCCTTGAAAAATGTTTTCGGTGTTTTGATAAGGTTTACATTGAATGTGTATATTGCTCCTGGTAGCATAGACATTTTATCAATATTTATTCTTCCAATCTATTAGAATAGAATGTGTTCCATCTATTTGTGTCTTCCTCAATTTCTTTCATAAGTGAGCTAGGAGGTTTAGACTATAGATCCTTTCCCTCTTTGGTTAGGATTATTCCTCATTATCTAATGTTTCTCATGCAATTATAAATGGGATCCACACCTTAATTTCTCTTTCTTTGGTTTCATTTGTAGTTTATAGAAATGCCACTGACCTCCTTGTATCTATTTTATATGGTTAGATTTTGCTAAATTTTTTGAAGGAGTCTTTGGGTTTTGTACCAAAATTATGAAAGACAGCAGCCCAGGTGGCTCAGCGGTTTAGTGCCGCCATCAGCTCAAGGCGTGATCCTGGAGACCTGGGATCGAGTCCCACGTCAGATTCCCTGCATGGAGCCAGCTTCTGCCTCTGCCTTTGTCTCTGCCTCTCTTTCTCTCTGTGTCTCTCATAAATAAATAAATATAATATTTTTTATAAATTCCAAAAGATTTTGCATGTGCTGAGTGAAATTTGACTTTTTATTTGCTGATTTTGATGCATTTTCTGCCTTTTTTTATTGCTGAGGCTAAGTTTTCTAGTACTATGCTGAAGAACAGTTGTGACAGTGGACATCCTTGTCATTTTCCTGAGCTTAAGGGAAAATATCTCAATTTTCCCTCTTGTATCAATTTTTAGATGGATTTTATGATATAGAATATGTTCCCCTATCCCAACACAGCATTTTTTTTTATCAAGACAGAATAATATGTTTTGTCAAATGCTTTTTGGGCATCAGTTGAGTGGATTAAATGGTACTTGTCCTTTTTTTATTAACGTGGTTCTTACATGGATTGTTTTGCTGACAGTGAACCATCCTTAGAGCCCAGGAATTGATCCCATTTGGTCGTGGTAAATAGCAGTAATAATATACTGTTGGTCCTATTCATTAGAAACTTGGTGAGAATTTTGCATTCATTTTCATCAAGAATAATAGCCTCTAATTCTCCTTCATTACACGGTCTTCGTTTTGGAGGTCAATGTAATGCTGACATCAGAGAATGAGTCTGGAAGTTTTTCTTCAATTTCTATTACTTGACATAGTTTCAGAAGAATCAGAATAGATTCTTATTGCTGAGTTTCACTTGGCAACCATCCGAACCTGGACTCTTGTTTGTCAGAAACTTTTAATTATGATTGATTTTCATATCCAGATAATGGTTCTGTACAGCTTTTACTTTCATTCCTGTTTTTGTTTTGATTGATTTTTATGTTCCTAGGAATGCATCCATTTCTTCCAGATTGCCCAATTATTTGGCTTATAACTGCTTATAATTTATTTATATTATTGATTGTATTTCTTGCTGTTGGATGTGATCTCTCCTCATTCATCCATGATTTTAACAATTTGAGTGCTTTCAGTTTTATATTGACAAGTCTGTCTAGTGGTTTCTCACTCTTACTACTATTTTCATAATATCAGCTCCTAGGTTTGTTTACATTCTGTTATTTTTTATTTCTTTATCCTTGATTTCTATCCTAAAATTTATTATTTACCTTGTCTGATTAACTTACTTGACGCAGCATAATACCCTCCAGTTCCATCCACGTTGAAGCAAATGGTGGGTATGCATCTCTTCTGATGGCTGAGTAATATTCCATTGTATATATGGATCACATCTTCTTTATCCATTCATGTGTCGTTGGACACCGAGTCTCCTTGCACAGTTTGGCTATTGTGGACATGGTGTGAAAAACCCTTGTTTCCTTGTAGAGCTTCTGTGTATATAAACATTCCTGCTGTCAGAGGGATATTACAGACACTGCTCTTAAGTTATTAGTAGTCATTCATTACATTATTGTTTTGGTTAATTATTTTATGTATTGGCTGCTCCTTAGTTAATGGTGTGGATATTTAGTAAAGAGAGATATCTTTTTAGCTAGAGTAATGATATAGTATCCTTTAATGTTATAGTATCCTTCTTCATCTCTTTTTATAGTCTTTGTTTTCAGTTCTAGTTCATCTGATTTAAGTCTTGCTCCTCTTGATGTCCATTGACATGATAAATGGCTCTTTACTCCCTCATGTTCAATCTGGATGTGTCTTCGTATTGAAAATGAGTGTCTTCTATGATTTGCTCAAATATACATTCTGTCCTCTATTTTCTCTCATGCACACCAATTATTCTAATTTTTTTTTTTGTATGGCATTGCTGATTCTTGAGTTTCTCCTTATGGTCCATTACTTGTGTTCCTCTCTTTCCCTCAACTTCCTTCCTTTCCATCAACTTGTCTTCAATGTCACTTTTCTCCCTTCTGACTCATTTACCCTAGCTGTTAGAGGATACAGTTAAGACTGCATTTTAGAGCACTTTTCATTTTCACCTGAACTTGCTTAATTTCTACACTAGGTGATAACCTAGTGTGTTTTAGCTTTCTTGAATCCCAGTTAGAACCTAACTGTAGTCTCCCAGTCCACACTGGCCTAGATGCTTCTGGGGGCAGACACAGGTGCACTGATCTGCAGGGCGCCCAATGGCAAGAGAGTATTATGCTGAGTGAAGTAAGTACATCAGAGAAGGACGAACAATATATGGTTTCACTCATACGGGGAATATAAAAAATAGTGAAAGGAATTGTAGGGGAAATGAGAGAAAATGAGTGGTAAATATCAGAGAGGGTGATAGAACCTGAGAGACTCCTAAATCTGGGAAATGAACGAGGAGGAGTGGAAGGGGAATTGGGCAGGGGGATGGGCTGACTAGGTGATGGGCACTGAGAGGTCAGGCAATTGACGGGATGAAAACTGGATGTTATACTGTGTGTCGGCAAAACAAATTCCAATAATAATATACCAAAAAATCCCTCTCTATTGTGTGTAGTGGTGATGGAATTATTTTACCTTTTTTTCTCTTTCTAATTCAATTTGCCAACATATGCCTGTAGTTTTTGAGTCACATGCAGTAACTGGACTACTGTCTTTGAGGAGGACACATAAAATGATGAAACCTGAGAATTATACTATATATTGGCAAATTGGACTTAAACTCACACATCCTTTGAAGCAATAAAATGTGGAGGATGTTGCAGAACAAATACTCCTTTCTGGGACCTCTCAGAGAGCTGCTTCACTAAGGACATCATCCCCCTAAACCACAGAGAAGATCGTGCCCCCACAGACACTGCTGGAGCCTACATGATTTCACAGAAGCCTTGGAATTCCTTAGAAATGAGTGTGTTCCATTGTATACATAAAGGGAGACATAATGTGAAGACTGCTAACTCTGGGAAACGAACTAGGAGTGGTGGAAGGGGAGGAGGGCAGGGGGTGGGAGTGATTGGGTGAAGGGCACTGGAGGTTATTCTGTATGTTGGTAAATATATATATAAAACAGTGAAATATGAGCAAGGCTTATTGGAAAACATCTGTGTGCATCTCATAACAAAAAATGTACAACACATTCTATTTTGAAATTCTGATTTTCATCACATTAAAGTTGTCTTGGGGTGGTAGAAGGGGAGGAGGGCGGGGGGTGGGAGTGAATGGGTGATGGGCACTGGGGGTTATTCTGTATGTTAGTAAATTGAACACCAATAAAAAATAAATTAAAAAAAATCACTTACCCTATAGATAAAAGAAAAAACAAAAACAAACAAACAAAAAAAACCCTTTGCTGCCCCAAAGTAAAAATGCTATTACCTACATGCTGTCCCATATGCAGGAAAAAAAGGACACATGAAAGAAAACACTGGGGATATAGAAGATAACATGGTGGATAACAATGACTGACAAGAAGAGGGGATAAAAGCTCATGGACCTAAAGGTAGACTTAGGGAATTCAGTGGCTTATGAAAACAGTAATATTTTTATCATTGGAGTCCCACAAAATGAAGAGAGAGAAAATGTTCCAGGTTATTCGATCAAAATATAGCCAGAAAACTCCCTAATCAGGAAGGACACAGACCTTAAAATCCAGGAAGCACACATACTCCCATGAAATTCAACAAATTTGATAATCTCCAAGGCATTTCAATATCAAACTCACAGAATACGCAGACAAGGAAGGAATCCTGAAAGCAGCAAGGGAACTGCTGTCCTGAACCTCACAGCCACCAGAATAGCTGCATCTGGATGGTGATGCTCAGACTCAGGTCCCACAGGGTCAGCACATCTCCCTCCTCTGGAAATGATGATAAATAATCTTCCTCACAGTAGAGTTCCACAATCTCCCAGTCCCCTGCTCCATATGTGAAGGTTCTCCCTCCGTGTGTCTGCTGGGTCTTGTTCACAGAGTCCTAGGATTGTCTACTGGTTCATCCTTTCTGTAGGAGGGAACAAGTGTGAAATCCACCCTTCACCTCATGGACAGAAGTTATCAGGGACTTATCACAACAAATGCAGCAAGAATTTCAGAGCATCATTGTTTGGGTTCATGTGTCACTAAAATCTTAGCCTGTGCCCCTCCTGGAACATCATAGGAACAGGGGGAATAAACAACAGATACCCATTCCCACAGTTCTAGAATCTGGGAAGTCTGAGGTCCAGATGCCAACAGATCTGGTGTCTGGGGAGCGCCCACATCCTAAGGCGCCCTTTCCCAGTCACCTTGCATGGCGTCAGGACTGGGTGTATAAGGACCCTGATACCATCATGGGGCTGAAACTCCTGACAAGTTCTCCCCTAAATCCCTACCTCCAACCCCATCACATGGGTGTTAGTTCTAGATGGGGAAGTTCGGTCACTCACTGTGAGCTGATATCAGCACCTAAGTTATCAATGATATATTTCCTGCAGAGAAAAGGCTCTCCCAATCCAGTTCCTCATCCTGAGGTTCTTCCTGGATCCAGTAGAATCTTCTGGTCCCTGATTGGACACAGTATACAGATGTCTTTAAGAATCAGCTGATGACCATAGGGAGAGGACTAATTCAACTTGAAATTCTGAGTGATTTCCTAGTCTACCTCTACTACCATATCATAAGTTTGTTGCTTCTCTGTGATTCTTCCTAATTTTCAGGACGTCACATATTTTTCATGTTTGATTGTTGATTCCTCTAGAAGTTGGGGAACATGGAGGTATTTGTATATTATTCATTTTTAGGGAGAATCATAAATAAGTGTAAGCAGCTCTTTGCGCATGTAAACTAGCTGTTTTCCTATATAAACTAAATTTCTGAATCAGACACTGTATAGTTAAACAGATATTCCTGGTCCAGAGATGCTCCCTGCAGGAAAATACTCTATGGAGAGGAATTCCAGACCCTGACAAGAAACCTGCCCAGAACCTCCACTTGCATCTGCTCCTTCAAGACAGAAGTAGTGAGGAGTGTGCACACCCTGGTGTTCCTGATCCCCTTCTACAGGGAGGTTTGTGTCTGGGCTCACACTGAGGTCCCCTCTCTGTGTCCCTCGCACAGTAATACATGGCCATGTCCTCAGCTCTCAGGCTGTTCATCTGCAGAAACAGTGTGTTCTTGGCGTTCTCTGGAGATGGTGAATCGGCCCTTCACAGCATCTGTGTAGCTTGTGCTATTTCCACTAGCTTAAATCCATGCAACCCACTGAATCCCCTTCCCGGGAGCCTGGCGGACCCAGCTCATGCTGTAGCTACTGAAGGTGAATCCAGCGGCCACACAGGAGAGTCTCAGGGACCCCCCAGGCTTCATGAGGTTCTCCCCCAGACTCCACCAGCTGCACCTCACCCTGGACACCTGCAGACACAACACATCTTGGTCAGGAAACTGTCCCACATCCCCTGTTTCTCACTCACAAACTCAAGGTCTCTTGTCTTCCATGAATTACCTTTTATTTTTTTATTTTTATTTTTATTTATTTATGATAGTCAGAGAGAGAGAGAGAGGCAGAGACATAGGCAGAGGGAGAAGCAGGCTCCATGCACCGGGAGCCCGACGTGGGATTCGATCCTGGGTCTCCAGGATCATGCCCTAGGCCAAAGGCAGGCGCCAAACTGCTGCGCCACCCAGAGATCCCTGAATTACCTTTTAAAATAGCAACAATGAAAACCCAGCTGAGCACAGACTCCATGGTGAGTTGTCTGTATTCTGTCCTGATCCCTGTATGGGGTCACCTGAGCATCCTGGAACTGGTTTAATCTGTGGAGGGAGGGCCTTATTTGCACGTCCTATGACTAAATAGTCATCTCCAGACTTAGATTTGATTCTTTACTAGTTATAAACAGGGATTGCATTATATCTGCATTCAACCCTGTTTCATATCTTGTGAGAATATGAAATGTTCTACTCTGTGAACAGAATTTTCATTGCATCTATTTAAAAATCTCTCATTATTGTTGAGAGTTTTTAGTATGTAGTATTTTAACTACATCCCGATATTTGATCCCATTATACTTAATCACAATGTCAATGCAATATTTTGTTAATTTCCTTTTAAGTGATTTGTGTTATTGTGTTAAAATATAGCTTTATTTACTATTTTTATTTTATCCCCTGAACATTCTTGAAATAGTTAATTAATTCTAAACATTTGTTTGTGGAGGTTCAAACATTTGCCCTTGTAGCAGATCATGTCATATGGATAATATATTTTTTTCTTTACCTACTAATTTATAAATCTTTTAATTTTTCATTACCTTTATTTCCAGGGTAGTTATTCCCATTTTTGTGGTGAAAATATCTTTCTTCTATTTTCCTGAGTTCTTTGGACATACAACTCTGTAGACATTAGACAGATCTTGGGAGTAAAGTATTTCATTTTGCCTGTGCATGAGCTACCTAGAATATGACACCAAGACAAAGACCCAAGTAGATGGCTCACATACCTCTAAGACAACAAGACCTTATATTTGTGGAAAGTTAAAGCCACAAAGTTTTTTGAGTCAGTGAATTATTGAGAAACGGACAAGACTTGTTTGTACAGCATTCTGAGCCCTGTGTTCCCTGTTCTGGTGCTGAGGCTGGTTGTTCCCTCCTGGTACAGGAAGGAAACATTCGGAAAAAGATTTATTTCCTGCCAACAAGGGGATATAAATGGGATATATGTGGCTCACCATGTCTGACCTCTGGGGGTTTTATTTTTTTTTATTTTATTTTTTTTTATTGGTGTTCAATTTACTAACATACAGAATAACCCCCAGTGCCCGTCACCCATTCACTCCCACCCCCTGCCCTCCTCCCCTTCTACCACCCCTAGTTCGTTTCCCAGAGTTAGCAGTCTTTACGTTCTGTCTCCCTTTCTGATATTTCCCACACATTTCTTCTCCCTTCCCTTATTATCCCTTTCACTATTATTTATATTCTCCAAATGAATGAGAACATATAATGTTTGTCCTTCTCCGACTGACTTACTTCACTCAGCATAATACCCTCCAGCTCCATCCACGTTGAAGCAAATGGTGGGTATTTGTCATTTCTAATAGCTGAGTAATATTCCATTTATACATAAATCACATCTTCTTTATCCATTCATCTTTCGTTGGACACCGAGGCTCCTTCCACAGTTTGGCTATAGTGGCCATTGCTGCTAGAAACATCGGGGTGCAGGTGTCCCGGCGTTTCATTGCATTTGTATCTTTGGGGTAAATCCCCAACAGTGCAATTGCTGGGTCGTAGGGCAGGTATATTTTTAACTGTTTGAGGAACCTCCACACAGTTTTCCAGAGTGGCTGCACCAGTTCCCATTCCCACCAACAGTGTAAGAGGGTTCCCTTTTCTCCGCATCCTCTCCAACATTTGTGGTTTCCTGCCTTGTTAATTTTCCCCATTCTCACTGGTGTGAGGTGGTATCTCATTGTAGTTTTGATTTGTATTTCCCTGATGGCAAGTGATGCAGAACATTTTCTCATACGCCTGTTGGCCATGTCTATGTCTTCTTCTGTGAGATTTCTGTTCATGTCTTTTGCCCATTTCATGATTGGATTGTTTGTTTCTTGGGTGTTGAGTTTAATAAGTTCTTTATAGATCTTGGAAACTAGCCCTTTATCTGATATGTCATTTGCAAATATCTTCTCCCATTCTGTAGGTTGTCTTTGAGTTTTGTTGACTGTATCCTTTGCTGTGCAAAAGCTTCTTATCTTGATGAAGTCCCAATAGTTCATTTTTGCTTTTGTTTCTTTTGCCTTCATGGATGTATCTTGCAAGAAGTTACTATGGCCGAGTTCAAAAAGGGTGTTGCCTGTGTTCTTCTCTAGGATTTTGATGGAATCTTGTCTCACATTTAGATCTTTCATCCATTTTGAGTTTATCTTTGTGTATGGTGAAAGAGAGTGGTCTAGTTTCATTCTTCTGCATGTGGATGTCCAATTTTCCCAGCACCATTTATTGAAGAGACTGTCTTTCTTCCAATGGATAGTCTTTCCTCCTTTATCGAATATTAGTTGCCCATAAAGTTCAGGGTCCACTTCTGGATTCTCTATTCTGTTCCACTGATCTATGTGTCTGTTTTTGTGCCAGTACCACACTGTCTTGATGACCACAGCTTTGTAGTACAACCTGAAATCTGGCATTGTGATGCCCCCAGATATGGTTTTCTTTTTTAAAATTCCCCTGGCTATTCGGGGTCTTTTCTGATTCCACACAAATCTTAAAATAATTTGTTCTAACTCTCTGAAGAAAGTCCATGGTATTTTGAAAGGGATTGCATTAAACGTGTATATTGCCCTGGGTAACATTGACATTTTCACAATATTAATTCTGCCAATCCATGAGCATGGAATATTTTTCCATCTCTTTGTGTCTTCCTCAATTTCTTTCAGAAGTGTTCTATAGTTTTGAGGGTATAGATCCTTTACATCTTTGGTGAGGTTTATTCCTAGGTATCTTATGCTTTTGGGTGCAATTGTAAATGGGATTGACTCCTTAATTTCTCTTTCTTCAGTCTCATTGTTAGTGTATAGAAATGCCACTGACTTCTGGGCATTGATTTTGTATCCTGCCACGCTACCGAATTGCTGTATGAGTTCTAGCAATCTTGGGGTGGAGACTTTTGGGTTTTCTATGTAGAGTATCATGTCATCGGTGAAGAGAGAGAGTTTGACTTCTTCTTTGCCAATTCGAATGCCTTTAATGTCTTTTTGTTGTCTGATTGCTGAGGCTAGGACTTCCAGTACTATGTTGAATAGCAGTGGTGAGAGTGGACATCCCTGTCTTGTTCCTGATCTTAGGGGAAAGGCTCCCAGTGCTTCCCCATTGAGAATGATATTTGCTGTGGGCTTTTCATAGATGGCTTTTAAGATGTCGAGGAATGTTCCCTCTATCCCTACACTCTGAAGAGTTTTAATCAGGAATGGATGCTGTATCTTGTCAAATGCTTTCTCTGCATCCAATGAGAGGATCATATGGTTCTTGGTTTTTCTCTTGCTGATATGATGAATCACATTGATTGTTTTACGGGTGTTGAACCAGCCTTGTGTCCCAGGGATAAATCCTACTTGGTCATGGTGAATAATTTTCTTAATGTACTGTTGGATCCTATTGGCCAGTATCTTGTTGAGAATTTTTGCATCCATGTTCATCAGGGATATTGGTCTGTAATTCTCCTTTTTGGCGGGGTCTTTGTCTGGCTTTGGAATTAAGGTGATGCTGGCTTCATAGAACGAATTTGGAAGTACTCCATCTCTTTCTATCTTTCCAAACAGCTTTAGGAGAATAGGTATGATTTCTTCTTTAAACGTTTGATAAAATTCTCCTGGGAAGCCATCTGGCCCTGGACTCTTGTGTCTTGGGAGGTTTTTGATGACTGCTTCAATTTCCTCCCTGGTTATTGGCCTGTTCAGGTTTTCTATTTCTTCCTGTTCCAGTTTTGGTAGTTTGTGGCTTTCCAGGAATGCGTCCATTTCTTCTAGATTGCCTAATTTATTGGCGTATAGCTGTTCATAATATGTTTTTAAAATCGTTTGTATTTCCTTGGTGTTGGTAGTGATCTCTCCTTTCTCATTCATGATTTTATTAATTTGAGTCTTCTCTCTCTTCTTTTTAATAAGGCTGGCTAATGGTTTATCTATCTTATTAATTCTTTCAAAGAACCAACTCCTGGTTCTGTTGATCTGTTCCACAGTTCTTCTGGTCTCGATTTCGTTGAGTTCTGCTCGAATCTTTATTAACTCCCTTCTTCTCTTGGGTGTAGGATCTATTTGCTTTTTTTTTCACTAGCTCCTTTATGTGTAAGGTTAGCTTTTGTATTTGAGTTCTTTCCAGTTTTTGAATGGATGCTTGTATTGCGATGTATTTCCCCCTTAGGACTGCTTTTGCTGCATCCCAAAGATTTTGAACGGTTGTATCTTCATTCTCATTCGTTTCCATGAATCTTTTTAATTCTTCCTTAATTTCCTGGTTGACCCTTTTATCTTTTAGCAGGATGGTCCTTAACCTCCATGTGTTAGAGGTCCTTCCAAACCTCTTGTTGTGATTTAGTTCTAATTTCAAGGTATTATGGTCCGAGAATATGCAGGGGACAATCCCAATCTTTTGGTATCGGTTCAGACCCGATTTGTGACCCAATATGTGGTCTATTCTGGAGAAAGTTCCATGTGCGCTTGAGAAGAATGTGTATTGAGTTGAGTTTGGATGTAAAGTTCTGTAGATATCTGTGAAATCCATCTGGTCCAGTGTATCATTTAAAGCTCTCGTTTCTTTGGAGATGTTTTGCTTAGAAGACCTATCGAGTATAGAAAGAGCTAGATTGAAGTCACCAAGTATAAGTGTATTATTATCTAAGTATTTCTTCACTTTGGTTAATAATTGATTTATATATTTGGCAGCTCCCACATTCGGAGCATATATATTGAGGATTGTTAAGTCCTCTTGTTGAATAGATCCTTTAAGTATGATATAGTGTCCCTCTTCATCTCTCACTACAGTCTTTGGGGTAAATTTTAGTTTATCTGATATAAGGATGACTACCCCTGCTTTCTTTTGAGGACCATTCGAATGGTAAATGGTTCTCCAACCTTTTATTTTCAGGCTGTAGGTGTCCTTCTGTCTAAAATGAGTCTCTTGTAGACAGCAAATAGATGGGTCCTGCTTTTTTATCCAGTCTGAAACCCTGCGCCTTTTGATGGGGTCATTAAGCCCGTTCACATTCAGAGTTACTATTGAGAGATATGAGTTTAGTGTCATCATGATATCTATTCAGTCTTTGTTTTTGTGGACTGTTCCACTGAACTTCTTCTTAAAGGGGAATTTTAAGAGGCCCCCTTAAAATTTCTTGCAGAGCTGGTTTGGAGGTCACATATTCTTTTAGTTGCTGCCTGTCTTGGAAGCTCTTTATCTCTCCTTCCATTTTGAATGAGAGCCTTGCTGGATAAAGTATTCTTGGTTGCATGTTCTTCTCATTTAGGACCCTGAATATATCCTGCCAGCCCTTTCTGGCCTGCCAGGTCTCTGTGGAGAGGTCTGCTGTTACCCTAATACTCCTCCCCATAAAAGTCAGGGATTTCTTGTCTCTTGCTGCTTTAAGGATCTTCTCTTTATCTTTGGAATTTGCAAGCTTCACAATTAAATGTCGAGGTGTTGAACGGTTTTTATTGATTTTAGGGGGGGATCTCTCTATTTCCTGGATCTGAATGCCTGTTTCCCTTCCCAGATTAGGAAAGTTTTCAGCTAGAATTTGTTCAAATACATATTCTGGCCCTCTGTCCCTTTCGGCGCCCTCGGGAACCCCAATTAAATGTAGGTTTTTCTTCCTCAGGCTGTCGTTTATTTCCCTTAATCTATCTTCATGGTCTTTTAATTGTTTGTCTCTTTTTTCCTCAGTTTCCCTCTTTGCTATCAACTTGTCTTCTAGGTCACTCACTCGTTCTTCCACCTCGTTAACCCTCATCGTTAGGACTTCTAGTTTGGATTGCATCTCATTCAATTGATTTTTAATTTCTGCCTGATTAGCTCTAAATTCTGCAGTCATGAAGTCTCTTGAGTCCTTTATACTTTTTTCTAGAGCCACCAGTAGCTGTATAATAGTGCTTCTGAATTGGCTTTCTGACATTGAATTGTAATCCAGATTTTGTAACTCTGTGGGAGAGAGGACTGTTTCTGATTCTTTCTTTTGAGGTGAGGTTTTCCTTCTAGTCATTTTGCTCAGTGCAGAGTGGCCAAAAGCAAGTTGTATTGGGAAAAAGAGAAAAAGAGAGGAGAGAAAGAAGGAAAGAAAAGAGAAAGAGAAAAAAAAAGGGAAGAAAAAGAAAAAAAAAACGAAAAAAAAAAAAAGAAGAAAAAGAGAAAGAAAAAGGAGAAAAAAAGGGGGTGGGGGAAGGAAACAAATCAAAAAGCAAAACAAAACAAAAACAAAAACAAAAACAAACAAACAAAAAAAGAACCACCGGGGAGTATCTTCTGATTCTGTGTACTTTAAGTCCCTTGGCTTCTCCTGGAAGTTGTCAGTCTAGCTGGTGTTCTGGGGGAGGGGCCTGTTGTGCTGATTTTCAGGTGTTAGCAGTTGGGGGAGCTGCTGTGCCCCTGCCTGGTGCAGGGCTCGGTGGGGGTTGTTTACCCCGTGAGGCCGCAGGAGGAACAGCCCCAGTGGCGGGGCAGCTCTGGAGCCCTGGATTCAGCTCCGGCAGGAACTCCGTCTGCAGGGCCTGGAGGCTCCGGGGCGGGGCCGCTGATGTGCTCAGCTGGGGCAGGAGCGTCCTCGCTGTCCTGGGCCCTCCCGGCCTCTGCCTGTCCCGGGGGAGGCGGGATCCTGGGCTGTGTCCCGGCGCCCTGTGCTCCGGAGCCTGCGCTGGTGGATTCGCGCTCCCGGGCCGCGCAGCCCCCTCCGCGGAGCTGCCGCCCAAGCCCCTCCGAACTGCTCCTGGAACCGCGCAGCCCCCTCTGCACGGAGCCTCTTCCTCTGCCCGAGCCCCTCCGAGCTGCTCCCGGGGCCACGCAGCCCCCTCCGCGGAGCCGCCGCCCGAGCCTCTCCGAGCTGCTCCGGGTCCCGCCGTGCGCGCTGCAGCCCTTAGGGAGCTCGGCGCACTCTCCTGGGCGCGCAGTTGCTGTTACTGTCCCGGGGATCCCGAGGGCATCCCTGCCCTCCTGGGTCCTGCTCCACCTCCCCGCGAGCCCCTTTCCGCCCGGGAAGGTCGGTGCAGCTCCTGCGTCTCCGGGACGGGGCTCTCCTGTCCTGGGGACACTCGCCCCGGCCTTAGCCCGGCTCCTCGCGGGGCCCCTCCCCCTTGGAGGCCTTTGTTCCTTTATTTCTTTTTCCCCCGTCTTCCTACCTTGATAGATGCGCGAACTCTTCTCACTGTTGCATTCCAGCTGGTCTCTCTTTAAATCTCAGGCCGAATTCATAGATTTTCAGGATAAATTGAAGGTTTTCTAGGTAGTTTGGTGGAGACAGGTGATTTGGAGACCCTACTCTTCCGCCATCTTGCTCCTCCCCCCCCACCTCTGGGGGTTTTAAAGTGGCATTTCCTCACAGTAACCCAGGGGACCAGCTGACATATATGCTGTGTCAAGTTTACTCTCCTTCATGATACCATGTTGAATAATCATGGGGGGAATGCATATCCTTGTGTGGCTCCTGACTTGAGAGGAAGGCTTCAGTTTTTCACTGTTGAATATGGTATTGGTGTGTGTGTTTTGGAAATTGCCACTATTCTCTCGACTCAATATCTTCTGCCTCGATTTTTAAGACGTTTTGAGGATAAAGTGTAATGGCTTTTGCCAAATTGTTTTAGGCATCATAGGAAAGGATCATGTACATCTAATCCTTCACTCTGCTAATTCAGGGGATCCCAGTTATAATCTGGGCATATTGAAGGATCCTTGCACCGCAGGGCTGATTTCCTCTGGGTCCTCCTGTGTGATCCTCTCCATGTGCTGTTGCATTCAGGATGCCAGGATTTTGCATTTATGTGCATCTGAGATATTACCTTTAGTACCTTCTTATGGGGTCTTTGCCTTGCTTTGTTGTCAGAGTCATCCTGGCCACCTTAAGCTAATCTGGGCATGTTTCACTCTCATTATTTTAGAATAGGTTCAGATGTTTTGGCCTTAATTCTTCTGAAAATGTTTGGTAGAATTCATAGAAAAATCCATCTGATACTGGATTTTTTTTCTTTTTGGTTTGTTCTTTTTTATTTTATTTTATTTTATTGGTCTTTTTATGAGACAATAGCTTTTAGATTACACATTCATTTGTCTTATTAGATTTGTTTTGCTTATGTTTTATTACTTTATGAAAACTTTTAGTGGATTGGTAATTCTAGAAATTTTATAATTTGCCTTGGTTATTCAATATGTGCTGTAGTATCATCTTTGTATTTTTTAATGGGCTTTTTAAAAGATTTTATTTATTTATTCATGAGAAACACATACATAGAGAGAGAGAGAGAGAGACAGAAGCAGAGACACAGTCAGAGGGAGAAGCAGGCTCTATGCAGGGAGCCTGATGCTGAACTCGATCCCCGGACTCAAGGATCACATCCTTGGCTGAAGGCAGCACTAAATCACTGAGCCACCCAGGCTGCCCAAATTTTCATGGACTTTTTGTTTTCTTTAGTGTCAGTACTTTCTTCACTTTGAAATCTAAATGTATTATTTCAGGCTCACATATTTTCCTAGACTACCTATGAGTTTTAAATTTCATTTGTCTTTTCAATATACTATTTAAATCTCCTTATTTGTATTTCTTTAGTCACTATTTCCGTTTTCCATTCTCATAATTTTAGTGTCACTTAAATGAATCAAAATACTAGTTGTTGTTGTTTCTTTGTTGTTGTTGTTGTTTTTTTAAATAGAAAATACCCATAATCATATGGAAACACAAATCCAATAAGAGTGACCATACAATAATGAAAAGAAAGACCAATCCTCTGGCATCAGACTTACCTCTTTATAAATATTTGGAGAGACAAATCAAGACATCACTGTGTGACCATACCTAGACATGTACACAGACAGCACCTTATGGATCCTGGAAGTAAAAGTGGCAAACCATGGGATTCTCATCATTTCTTTACCCCAAGCACGTTTTCACATTTCAAAAAAAGAAGGAGATATTCCAAGATCATTAATGACATATCTACTATCCAGACTCTGAAGCCTGACACCTCCCAATTCTTCCCAGATGATGCCTCAAGGGACATTTTCTCTTTCTGTCCATATAGAGATTGCAAATATTCCCCCAGAAAAAGTAATACATTTTTTCTTGATGCAAAGTGTTTAACCTGTATCATTCTTTCATTGTTGCTGTTGCTTCAAACCGTCCTAGAGAGATTGGCGTGCACACAGAGCATTATCTTTGTCCCAAACCCCTGACTCATTGGTGTGAGGAAGTCAAGAGAAACCCTGTCCCTGTCACCTCCTCAGCCCTCCCCCACAGCTCTCCTCTCACCAGGTTTTCTGACACTCCCAGAATGTGGGATCTCACAATGTGTCCTACACAATAATACACTCCCTAGTCCCCATCTGACAGGTCACCCATACCCCACTTACCTCCCATGTGATAAACATCAGCTTGTACTCTGTAATGAAGGGGCTATTACTTGGTCTACATATCGACTTTATTCCCCTTTGCCCATATTCTTTTTCTTTCTTAAATTCAATATATGACTGAAATCATACGATTGTCTTTCTTTGACGGACTCACTTCACCTGGCATTATACTTGCTTCCTCCATCCACATAGCTACAAATGGATTAGATTTCATTCCATGTATGAATAGTTTTGATAGTTTGGCTAATGTACATAATGCTGCTGTAAAAATCCAGGTGCAGGGGATCCCTGGGTGGCGCAGTGGTTTAGTGCCGGCCTTTGGCCCAGGGCGCGATCCTGGAGACCCGGGATTGAATCTCACGTCGGGCTCCCGGTGCATGGAGCCTGCTTCTCCCTCTGCCTATGTCTCTGCCTCTCTCTCTCTCTTTGTGACTATCATAAATAAATAAAAAAATTTAAAAAAATCCAGGTGCATGTATCCCTTTGAATTTGTATTTTTGTATTCTTTTTTCTTTTATTTTTTGAGGATTTTATTTATTTATACATGAGAAAGACACACACACATACAGAGGCAGAGACAAAGGCAGAGGGAGAACAGAATAAATGCAGGAAGCCCGATGTGGGAATCGATCCCCGGACTCTGGGATTATGCCATGAGCCAAAGGCAGACGCTCAACCACTGACCCACCCAGATGTCCCAGAATACTTTTTGTTTTAATGATTTTATTTATTTATTCATGTTAGACACAAAGAGACGGTGACAAAGAGTGAAAAACAGGCTTCTCCCAGGAGCCTGATATGAGAGTCAATCCCCAGATTGGTAACATGACCTGAGCTGAAGGCGTGCGCTCAACTGCTGAGCCACCCAGGCATCCTATTACTTTTGTATTCTTAGAGTAAATGCCCAGTAGTGCATTTGCTGGATCATAAGGTAGGTCTACTATTACTTATTTGATGTCACACCATATGGTTTCCCAGAATGACTGCACCCTTGCCCACCCACATCTCCTAACCAGAGAATTCAGCAGAGCCTCAGGTCTAGTGGAGGTGGTATCAGGGCTCATTTAGCAAGCAGAGCAGAGCGCACCCCTTAAAAAACTCACCACCACATCTTGGCCAGGGACCACACACTGCCCACCGTAGGCAAGGAGACCCTGTGGAGACATCTGGCTTGAAGGAAATAGCAGCCAAAAGAGGAGAGCACAGTGCATGCAGCACACACCACAGACACTCTCTGAACCCAGACCCAGCACCCTATGTGAACTCTTTATCATAGAGCTGTTATTCTGGAGCAGGAACTATAATTAACTTTTGTACAAACAGAGGGAGACAGAGACTTAGAGAAAATGCCAAGATTAAGGAACTCAATTCCAATTTGCTGCTCTGATCCACCTCAATTTTGGGTTTCTCAGGTTAATCCTTTTGACCCTGCCAAATGAGACAGGACTACTATTCTGTCTCCAGATCTAGCAGTTTCTGTCCCTAAGGGGATCCTGTACATCACGGAGAATGCCAGCTTCCCACTCCATCCGAAGTACATTACCTCAATGGCATTAAGAAAGAGTTGTGATAATAATATTCCCACAATTCTTGTCCTTGTGGAGGATGCCCGACATCCTGCACAAAGCCCGTGTCACATGTTAAGAGGTGCTTTCCTCTCTATGTCATTCATTAGTGAGATTATGTGCATGGACCACATATGTCACCATTACTTACTGAAAAATAATATAATAATTGTACAACATATACTCAAACACAAATGAATCCACAGGATTGAGATAAGAGTTAAGAAGGAAATAAATTTAGGTGATTTTGACATAAAATTCCAGAATTGCAATTTGATCTTCAGCATATAAAGCAGAGGGAATTCTCCACACTGTCTTTGCTCTAACAGCATTGGCAGGGAGGACTTAAGATGCTGGATCAGGGTCTGTGAGCTTGTCTCCTTCCTGGAACATGACAGTTATTAAATCATTCTGATCACCCTCAGAGGCCTGAGAGAACAAAAACTGTATAGAAACTGCAAAAACTCATAGAAAATTGACCACCTTTTGTATGTAGGAGGTGTGGACATTGTCATTGAGAGATATAGCTGTGGTGATGATGACAGGAGCGAGGTTGATCTAGCTATATCCTCTATAGTATTATGAGCAGCAGACAGGATAATCTGAACTTTATATGTCTGCTTCCATGGGGATGTGCTGGCTTAAAGGTACCCTGGTAGTAAAGAGGGAAGAATCCTAGGATACTAATGGTTCTCCAGATCCCCAGGGTTGTAGGAAGAATGTGTGGCATCAACGTGATGCACAACTACTAAGCACAGGGACATGGACAGTGGCTGATGACAGTGATCTAGGTGTGGATTTCCTACGCTGTTTTTTCCTCACCTGACAGTTCTACTGGGACCAGGTTGTAAAGAACAAATAAGAGGTGAGTCCCTGTTTTAGTGTGTCTGCGTGATGTCACCGCATCAGACTGGGTGGATTAAACAACAAACACTCATTCTCAAAACTCTGGAGTCTGGTAGGTCTGAGGTTCAGGTGCAGGCAGATGTGGTATCTGAAGAGCTCCCACATCCCAGCCCATCATTTCCTGTCACCTCACATGGGGCCGAGGGCAGGGAGCTTTCCCAGTCCTGGTGTATAAAGGCCCTGATCCCATGATGAGGCTGCATCTCCTGACCTAAGTGCTCCCCTAAGGGCCAACCTCTTCTCCCATCACAAGGGCACTAAGTACCAACATGGGGATGGTAGAGGTCACATACAGTTAGCTGATATCCACACCTGAAGGATCCATGAGTTATTCCCTGCTGGTGGAAGGTCCTCCTCCACTTTTGTTCTCTCATTTTTCATAATAGTTTAGTGGAATCTGTCATCTCACCATATCTTTGAGTGTCACTGCTAACTCCTGTGATCACCAGTATTCCATCTTCTCCTCCTGCCTCACCTATGGGATATCCAGCAGGAGACTGAATTTCCTCCATTGAAGCAGGTGGGACACTGACTCCACACAAGCCCCTCCTGGAGCAGGACCTCATCTCCACCACTGACCCACAACACACACCCTGAGCCAGTGTCCTTCCCAAATCCAAGCACTTATGACTTGCTGAGAGGTCTGCCCTGCTCTCAACAGACCGGATGATGGTGAAAAAGGTTTGCACTCTCCTGTCTGTGTGTGTGTATGGGGGGGGGCTCTTCAGACTACACACCCTCACAACGTACTTCTTGGCGTCCCTTGCTTTCCCAGGTTGATGCTAATATTGATTCTGTCAGTGCGGTTGAAGACTGAGGTCAAACCTCCAATCCTTCTTGTCCCCTTTTGATTTTCGAGCCCTATGTAATGTCATCACCAGCATGTACTTTATGTTGTTTCTAAAATCCCTTGCCATTCTCATTCATTTGGGGAATATAAATAATAGTGAAAGGGAATATAAGGGAAGGGAGAAGAAATGTGTGGGAAATATCAGAAAGGGAGACAGAACGTAAAGACTGCTAACTCTGGGAAACGAACTAGGGGTGGTAGAAGGGGAGGAGGACGGGGGGTGGGAGTGAATGGGTGACGGGCACTGGGTGTTATTCTGTATGTTAGTAAATTGAACACCAATAAAAAATAAATTAAAAAAAAATAAATAAAATCCTTGCACATTTGAACCGAAAAATATCCACCTTTTACTTCAATGTGGATAGGACTGGAGGGTATTATGCTGGGTGAAATAACTCAATCAGAGGAGGAGAAACATTATACAGTCTCATTCATTTAGGGAATATAAAAAATAGAGAAAGGGAATAAAGTAGAAAGGGGGGAAATGAGTGGTAAATGTCAGGTTAGGAGACATAACATGAGACTCCTAACTCTGGGAAGCAAACAAGGGGTAGTGGAAGGGAGGTGGGCGGGCAGTGGGGGTCACTGGGTGACGGGCACTTAGGTGGGTACTTGATGGGATGAGCACTGGGTGTTATGCTATATGTTGGCTAATAAAACTCCAAAAACAAATATACAAAATAAAAGAAAATAAAATCTTAGCACATTGAGCTGGGTGGTTATTTCATGTACCATGTATACAGCTGGGTCTCCCCTTATAAAGGAGAAGTTACAGTACATGGAGATATGGATAATTAACTGGTATTTCGGGACAGTAGTAAGAACACTTAAGCAGTTCTGCTCTTACCCATATAAGAATAGTTGTTGACTAAAACCAAAAAAGTTTCCAAATCAGAAACTGCTTAAGGATTAAGCAAAGAGGGAGAAACTGTCATTTTTGGACGTTGGCATATTTCTTTCTATGACAAAAAAATTTTGTAAGTTAGAGACTGAATACATAAACACAGATTCCTATGCCCAGTAGAGACTCCCTGGGGGAAAATACTCCTTGGAGAGGAAGCCCAAACCCTGATGGGAAACCTGCCCACAATCTCCATGTGCACCTGCTCCTGGGCCTTCAAGACGGAAGTGGTGAGTACTGAGCATCCCCTGTTGGTCCTGATCCCCTTCTACAGGGAGGTTTGTGTCTGGGCAAACACTGAGGTCGCCTCACTGTGTCCTTCGCACAGTAATACACGGCTGTGTCCTCAGCTCTCAGGCTGTTCATCTGCAGATACAGCGTGTTCTTGGCGTTGTCTCTGGAGATGGTGAATCGGCCCTTCACAGCATCTGCGTAGCCTGTGCTCCTTCCATCATTGCTAATCCGTGTGAGCCACTGCAGCCCCTTCCCTGGAGCCTGGCGGACCCAGTCCATGTCGTTGCTACTGAAGGTGAAACCAGAGGCCACACAGGAGAGTCTCAAGGACCCCCCAGGGTTCACCAGGTCTCCCCCAGACTCCACCAGCTGCACCTCACCCTGGACACCTGCAGACACAAGACATCCTGGTCAGAAAATGGTCCCACATCCCCTGTTTCTCTCACTCATGTCCACTCACAGACTCAGGGTTTCTGGTTCTCCATGAATTACCTTTTAAAATAGCAACAAGGAAAATCCAGCTGAGCACAGTCTCCATGGTTAGGTGTCTGTCTTCTGTCTTGATCACTGAATGGGATCACCTGGAGATCCTGGGGCTGGGGCTCCTTTCCCAGCTGCAGGGTCAAGGCTGGGCTGGTATAATCAGTGGAGATGAGGCCCTATTTGCATATCCTCTGACTATATAACCAGCTCCAGGCTTACATTCGAGTCTTTAAAAGTCAACACAAGTGTTGCGCCACAATTCTCTAGCAATTTGTGTAGATGGCACTATGACTATATGAAGTTCTAATGTGTAAGCAGAGTTATCTTTGCATTTCAGGATGCAGTTTCAAAAGGCTGTCATCAATGTAGGTCATTTCCATAGAATATTTTATCTCTTTAGTAAATTTTAATCCTAAATATTTATTTTTCGTGCCAGTGCATGGCGGATTATTTTGTTAATTTTGTATAGGTAATTTGTTATTAGTTTGTAGAAACATATGTTTTTTTTTTTGCTTATTTTATATCCTGATTTTTTCCTCAGCTCATTCATTATTTCTCCCACTTTTAAAAAAGATTTTATTTATTTACTCATGAGAGACACAGAAAGAGAGAGGCAGAGACATAGGCAGAGGAGTAGCAGGCTCCAAGCAGGGAGCCCAACATGGGACTCAATCCCAGGTTTCCAGGATCACTCCACAGGTCTAAGGCAGGCGCCAAGCCCCTGAGCCACCCAGCGATCTCCTCTTCCAATTTTTATGTGAGGTTTTTACTCATTGACTCTACTAAGACATTGTCATAGGCAAACAAATTACTTTCCAGTTTACCACTTTTCATTTCATTTATGTAGTTTTCTTGCCAGGTTTCCTTTTAGATTCTTCAGTCTGGGGCAGAAATATTTTCCTCTGGTTTTTTGGATTCATTGTCTGGTCTAATCATGCAGTTGATATAAGGCTGACCTGGAGGAGACAATAGATTTCATTTTGCATGTGGAGGACCTACCTAATATAAGGTGAGAGTCAGCAACTCATACCAGGAAAGGGTGTGTCTTCATGTCTTCTGCCCATTTCTGATTGTAGATTTCACTTTTTGGTTTATTTTGATAATTTGTCAAATTTGGAAACCCTTAATCTACAGATAGACTTGCAAAGACTGGTTCAACACCCGTAAAACAATCAATGTGATTCATCATATCAGCAAGAGAAAAACCAAGAACCATATGATCCTCTCATTAGATGCAGGGAAAGCATTTGACAAATTCAGCATCCATTCCTGATCAAAACTCTTCAGAGTGTAGGGATAGAGGGAACATTCCTCGACATCTTAAAAGCCATCTATGAAAAGCCCACAGCAAATATCATTCTCAATGGGGAAGCACTGGGAGCCTTTCCCCTAGGATCAGGAACAAGACAGGGATGTCCACTCTCACCACTGCTGTTCAACATAATACTGGAAGTCCTAGACTCAGCAATCAGACAACAAAAAGACATTAAAGGCATTCAAATTGGCAAAGAAGAAGTCAAACTCTCCCTCTTCGCCGATGACATGATACTCTACATAGAAAACCCAAAAGTTTCCACCCCAAGATTGCTAGAACTCATACAGCAATTTGGTAGCATGGCAGGATACAAAATCAATGCCCAGAAATCAGTGGCATTTCTATACACTAACAATGAGACTGAAGACAGAGAAATTAAGGAGTCAATCCCATTTACAATTGCACCCAAAAGCATAAGATACCTAGGAATAAACCTAACCAAAGAGGTAAAGGATCTATACCCTCAAAACTATAGAACACTTCTGAAAGAAATTGAGGAAGACACAAAGAGATGGAAAAATATTCCATGCTCATGGATTGGCAGAATTAACATTGTGAAAATGTCAATATTACCCAGGGCAATATACACGTTTAATGCAATCCCTATCAAAATACCATGGACTTTCTTCAGAGATTTAGAACAAATTATTTTAAGATTTGTGTGGAATCAGAAAAGACCCCGAATAGCCAGGGGAATTTTGAAAAAGAAAACCATATCTGGGGGCATCACAATGCCAGATTTCAGGTTGTACTACAAAGCTGTGGCCATCAAGACAGTGTGGTACTGGCACAAAAACAGACAGATAGATCAGTGGAACAGAATAGAGAATCCAGAAGTTGACCCTGAACTTTATGGTCAACTAATATTCGATAAAGGAGGAAAGACTATCCACTGGAAGAAAGACAGTCTCTTCAATAAATGGTGCTGGGAATATTGGACATCCACATGCAGAAGAATGAAACTAGACCACTCTCTTGCACCATACACAAAGATAAACTCAAAATGGATGAAAGATCTAAATGTGAGACAAGATTCCATCAAAATCCTAGAGAAGAACACAGGCAACACCCTTTTTGAACTCGGCCATAGTAACTTCTTGCAAGATACATCCACGAAGGCAAAAGAAACAAAAGCAAAAATGAACTATTGGGACTTCATCAAGATAAGAAGCTTTTGCACAGCAAAGGATACAGTCAACAAAACTCAAAGACAACCTACAGAATGGGAGAAGATATTTGCAAATGACATATCAGATAAAGGGCTAGTTTCCAAGATCTATAAACAACTTATTAAACTCAACACCAAAGAAACAAACAATCCAATCATGAAATGGGCAAAAGACATGAACAGAAATCTCACAGAGGAAGACATAGACATGGCCAACATGCATATGAGAAAATGCTCTGCATCACTTGCCATCAGGGAAATACAAATCAAAACCACAATGAGATACCACCTCACACCAGTGAGAATGGGGCAAATTAACAAGACAGGAAACAACAAATGTTGGAGAGGATGCGGAGAAAAGGGAACCCTCTTGCACTGTTGGCGGGAATGTGAACTGGTGCAGCCACTCTGGAAAACTGTGTGGAGGTTCCTCAAAGAGTTAAAAATATACCTGCGCTACGACCCAGCAATTGCACTGTTGGGGATTTACCCCAAAGATACAAATGCAATGAAACGCCGGGACACCTGCACCCCCAATGTTTATAGCAGCAATGGCCGCAATAGCCAAACTGTGGAAGGAGCCTCGGTGTCCAACAAAAGATGAATGGATAAAGAAGATGTGGTTTATGTATACAATGGAATATTACTCAGCTATTAGAAATGACAAATACCCGCCATTTGCTTCAACGTGGATGGAACTGGAGGGTATTATGCTGAGTGATGTAAGTCAGTCGGAGAAGGACAAACATTATATGTTCTCATTCATTTGGGGAATATAAATAATAGTGAAAGGGAATATAAGGGAAGGGAGAAGAAATGTGTGGGAAATATCAGAAAGGGAGACAGAACGTAAAGACTGCTAACTCTGGGAAACGAACTAGGGGTGTTGGAAGGGGAGGAGGGCGGGGGGTGGGAGTGAATGGGTGACGGGCACTGGGGATTATTCTGTATGTTAGTAAATTGAACACCAATAAAAAATAAATTTAAAAAAAGACTTGCAAATATCTTCTCCCATTCATTTTTTTGGAAGATGCTATTTATTTATTCATGAGAGACAGAGATGCAGAGACATAGGCAGAGGGAGAAGTGGATTCCCCACAGGGAGCCTGATGTTGGTCTCAATCCCAGGGCCCTGGGCTCATTCCCTGAGCCAAAAAGAGATGCTCAAGATCCACCAGCGTCCCTAACTTTTCCCATTCGTTAGGTTGCCTTTTAATAATGTTGAGTGTTTCCATAGCTGTACGACAGCTCCTCCCTTGATGTAATCCATAGAGTTATTTTGACTTTGTTTTACTTCCCTTTGGAGATTCGAGTCCCAAGAACCTACTTCCCCTCCCACTACTTCTTTTTCATTTCCTAGAGTTAGGAGTCTCTCGTGTTTTGTCACCCTCTCTAATTATTCCCACTTATTTTCCCTGATTTCCTCTATAATCCTTTACACAATTTTTATATTATCCGAATGAATGAAACCATATAATGTTTGTCCTCTGTGATTGACCTACTTCACTCAGCATATTACCCTCCAGTTCCACTTATGTTGAGGCAAATGGTGAGTATTCCTCCTCGCTGATGGCCGAGTAATATTCCATTGTATACATAGACCACATCTTCTTTATCCATTCATCTGTTGATGAACACCGAGGCTCCTTCCACAGTTTGGCTATTTTAGAAATTGCTGCTATGAACATCGGGGTGCACGTGGCCCGGTGTTTCACTGCATCTGTATCTTTGTGGAAAATCCTCAGCAGTGTAATTGCTGGGTCTTATGGCAGATCTATTTTTAACTCTTTGAGGAAACTCTACTCGGTTTTTCAGAGTGGCCGCACCTGTTCACATTCTCACCTACAGTGCAAGAAGGTTCCCCTTTCTCCACATCCTCTCCAACACTTGTTTCCTGTCTTGTTGATTTTCACCATTCTCACTGGTGTAATGTGGTTTATAACTGTTGCTTCGGGCCATTCCTTGTTCTATTGAGTTTGCCGTCTGGTTTCATAGCATATTTGTCTGAAAATATGCATGGACTGAATTCAACCATTCTGTACCACTTGGTAGATGACTTGTGACCTGTATATGATCAAGTCTGCAGTATTTCCATAAACAATTGAGAACGTGTATTCTGCTTTATGAAAAATGCTCCAATACATTTGTTACATATGTCCCATCCTGTATGCCTCTCAAATCCCTTGTTTACTTGTTAAGCTTCTGCTTGGATGATTCTCACTGATGTTAGGGGGACATTGAACTCCCCACTGTTAACATAATAGTAGCCATGAGTGTCATTAAAATTAGGGTTAATTGGTTTGTGCACTTGTCTTCTCCAAAGTTAGCGGTAGGAAACTTTAGAAAAAAAGATCTTTTGGATAAGCCATGTTTATGATATAGTATTCTTCATCCTTTATTACAGGCTTTGTTTTATTTTATTTTTTACTATTTTTTATTGGAGTTCAATTTGCCAACATATAGCCCAACACCCAGTGCTCATCCTGCCAAATGCACCCCTCAGTGTCCATCACCCAGTCACCCTCATCCTCCGCCCACCTCCCCTTCCACTACCCCTTCTTCATTTCCCAGAGTTAGGTGTCTGTCATGTTTTGTCACCCTCACTAATATTTTCACTTATTTTTCTCCTTTCCCTTTATTCCCTTTCACTATTTTTTATATTCCCCAGATGAATGAGACCATATAATGTTTGTCCTTCTCTGTTTGACTTATTTCACTCAGCACAATACCCTTCAGGTCCCTCCACATCGAATCAAATAGTGGGTATTTGTCGTTTCCAATTCCTGAGAAATATTCCTTTGTATCCATAAACCACATCTTCTTTATCCATTCATCTTTTATTATAAGGCTACTTGTGACTCTAGAAAAAAATCATAAAAGATTCAAGAGACTTCATGACTGCAGAATTTAGATCTATCAGGCTGAAATTAAAAATCAATTAGATGAGATGCAATCCGAACTGGAGTTCCTAACAATGAGGGTTAATGTGGTGGAAGAAAGAATGAGCAACATAGAACATAAGTTGATTTTAAGGAAGGAAGCTGAGGAAAAAAGAGAAAAACTATTAAAAGATCATGAGAAAAGGTTAAGGGAAATAAATAATACCCTCAGGTGGAAGCTGATAAAGGTTTTATACACTTGTGTGTGTGTGTGTGGTGTGCGTGTGAGAAAGTGTTTATGTGTGTGTGTCCTTCGGGTTCCATATTCATATCATTTCCTGGTGAGAATCAGTCTGCCTCTCAGGATGTTCATTTTAATGAAGTGAAGGGACAATTGTAGCCCAAAGTTCACAGCAGCAAAGGCCACAATAGCAAAACTCTGGGAGGAGTCATGATGCCCTTCTACAGAAGAGTGATGAAGAAGATGTAGAAGGCGCCTCGGTGTTCATTGGCAGATGAATGCATAAAGAAGATGTGGTCTATATATACAGTGGAATATTGCACAACCGTCAGAAGTGATGGATGTCATAAAATAATATTTCCTTAACCATGGATGTAACTGGAGGCACTATATTGACAGAAATAAATCAATCACCAAAATGCAATGATATGGCCTCACTCATATGTGAAATATAAGAAATATTGAAAGAGACCATAAGTGAGGGAGTAAAACTTAGTGGGATAACACTACAGAGGAAAACAAATTTTGAGAGACACTTAACTGGGAAAAAATAAACAGGGTCACTAGAAAGGAGAGGGTGGAGTATGGGATAACTGAGAGATGGAAGTTAAGGGGAGTATATGATGTGATGAGCATTGAGTTCATAGTAAATGTGGTAAATTCAATTTAATCAGAGAAAAATAATTGAGACTAGCCTGTGCCCCCTGCTGGAACATCCATCATGGACTGGGTGGACTAAAAAACAGACACTCATTCTCACAATTCTGGAGTCTGGGAAGACTGAGGTCCAGGTGCAGGTAGATATGCTGTCTGGAGAGCACCCACACCTTGCCCGTCTTTTCCCCATCACCTCACATGGGTTCAGGGTGCAGGGAGCATTCTCAGCCCTTGTGTATAAAGGCTCTGATGCAATCATGAGGCTGCACCTCCTGACCTAAGTGCTCCCCTAAGGCCCCCAGTTCCTCCCAAAATGCATGGAGAAGGATCCTGTTCCCACCACTGACTCACAGCACTCCCAGAGCTAGGGTCAGTGTCTTTCCTGGCACCTTCCTGGCATTATGTGATGAGAGGCCAGATTAGATCTCATCAGACATGAAGTTGAAGGTGATAAAAGCTTATACTCTCGTGATTGTGTGTGTGTGTGTGTGTGTGTGTGTGTGAATGACCTCTGAGTCCACCTCCTTACCATTTCATGCTGGGAATCTTTCTCACTCCGCAGACGTTATTACCATTTTTATAGAATGTCTCTTTCCACTGATTGAGGATTGAGGTTGATTGAGGATTCCGCTATCCCATCATGTGCAGACAGCATGTTAGTTTGGGCTCCTGTGATCCACAGGAAGTGCCACTAGGACTCATGAAAATGTTCAGATGATGTGAATGGAGTTATTTGTAATTGATTAATATTTCAGGTCAGGAAAAGTTAAGTACAAGTAAGTGCAAGTGCTATAGTTGAATTTCTAAGTCTCTAAGAAAGAGACTGAAGAGGTAAACACATAACCAAGTGTTCATAGAGACTCCTTGGGTAAAACTGCTCCATTGAGAGGAAGCCCAGACCCTGACAGGAAACCTGCCCAGAACCTCCATCTGCACCTGCTCCTGGGCCTTCAAGACAGAAGTGGTGAGGAGTGTGCACCCCCTGGTGGTCCTGATCCCCTTCTACAGGGAGGTTTGTGTCTGGGCTCACACTGAGGTCGACTCACTGTGTCCTTCGCACAGTAATACATGGCCGTGTCCTCAGCTCTCAGGCTGTTCATCTGTAGATACAGCATGTTCTTGGCGTTGTCTCTGGAGATGGTGCATCGGCCCTTCACAGCGTCTGCGTAGTATGTGCTACTTCCATCCCTGCTAATAACTGCGACCCACTGCAGCCCCTTCCCTGGAGCCTGGCGGACCCAGTGCATGGCATAACTACTGAAAGTGAATCCGGAGGCCACACAGGACAGTCTTAGGGAACCCCAGGCTTCACCAGGTCTCCCCCAGACTCCTCCAGCTGCACCTCACCCTGGACACCTGCAGACACAAGACATCCTGGTCAGGAAACTGTCCCACATCCTGCTTCTCTCATTCACCTCCACACACCAACTCAGGGTATCTGGTTCTCCATGAATTACCTTTTAAAATAGCGACAAGGAAAACCCAGCAGAGCAGACTCCATGGTGGTTTGTCTGTGTTGTGCCCTGAGCACTGAATGGGGTCACCTGGAGATCCTGGGGCTGGAGCTCCTCTCCCAGCTGCAGAGTCGGGGCTGAGCTTGTTTAATCAGTGGAGGGAGGGCCCTATTTGCATGTCCCGGACTATATACTCACCTACCAACTTAGATTCAATTCTTAATAATTTATATACAAAGATTGCTTCACAACCCCAAATCAGTTTTTTTGGTTTCACTGTGGATTTATGATGTTCTAATACATCAACGTATTTATCTTTGCATTTCTGTTCCTTTTTAAATGTCTTTCATTAGAAAAGCTCATTTTTAAACAGTATTTTCTCTGCTTAATGAAGTTTAATCATAAATATTTATTTTTGGTACCAGTATAAAGGTGATTGTTTTGTAAATTTGATATAGGAAATTTGTTGTTAGTGTGCAGGATTTAACTTTATTGTCTATGTTGATTTTATATCCTGAATTTTCTTTGAGCTCATTAGTTACTTGTAATTGGTGTTTGAAATAATTTTCCTCTTTGACTATGTATATGCAAACAAATTATTTAACTTCCTGTTGACTGATTTTAATATCTTTTATTTTATTATTGCCTAATTTCAAGGGTAACCTTAGATTTAGGTGCATAAATATTTTCCCTGTTATTTGTCAGATTCTTTACTCTAATATTTTGTCTGATATATAGCAGATCTAGGAGAGCAAATCAATTTCTTTTTGCATGTGGATCAGCTCCCTAATATATGGTGTGGTGCGGGACCTCACGAAGGACAGGAAGTCGTTCACAACTTCTGCCCAATTCTGATTGGAGATATATATCTTTGGTGTGTGTTGAGATTGATAAGTTCATTTTAGATTTGGATTCAAGCCTTTAATCTGATAAGACATTTCCAAATGTCTTCTCGCATTCTCTAGGTGGCCTTTTAGTTACTTTGAATGATTCCTTTCCTGTGAAAATGCTCTTTCCTTGATGAAGTCGCCATAGTTCATTTTCCTTTGTTTTCCCTTGCCTCTGGAGAAACGTCTAGAAGTGGTTGCAGCTGAGGTAGAAAAGGTGCTGCCTGTGTTCTCCTGAGGATTCTGATGGTTTCCTGACTCACATTTAGGTCTTTCATCAACTTTGAGTCCATTTTTGTGAATGATGTAAAACGTGTCCACTTTCATTCTTCTGCATGTGGCTCTCCAATATTGCCAATGGCATTTATTGAAGAGATTTTCTTTTATTCCATTGGATATTCTTTCCTGCTTTGTCAAGATTTTTTGCCCATATTATTCTGGGTCCATTTATGGGTTCTTAGAGTTTTCTATTTATCTATAAGTCTGTATTTTTTCCAGGGCCATACTATTCTAGTGATCACAACGTCATAATTTACCTTGCAACCAGAATCACGATGTCTCCAGCTTTGCTTTACTTTTTCAGGATTGCTTTTGTTAGTGGAGGTCTTCGTGGATTTCTAAAGGTTTTTAGATCGTTTCCTCAAGCTCTGCAACAAATGCTGGTGATATTTCATCAACCTGGCTTTGAAGGGATAACTTGCTCTTGGTAGCATAGTTATTTTTTCAATATTTATTCTTCTAATCTATGAGAATAAATATTTTCTATCTACTTGTGTCTTCCATACTGTCTTTCATAAGTGTTCTGTAATGTTTAGACTATACATCTATCCCTCTTTGGTTAGGATTTTCCCTCATTATCTGATGATTTCTGGTGCAATTATAAATTGCATCCAGTCCTTGTTTTTCTTTTTTATATTTCATTTGCACTATATAGAAAACCATTGACTTCCTTCTATTCATTTTACATGCTCCAATCTTGCTGAACTCTGGTGTCAGTACTAGAATTTTTTTTCTAAGGAATCTTTGGGATTTGAACTTAAAATAACTTACCTGTGAAGAGTGAAAGTTTGATTTTTTTCTTTGCTGAGTTGGAGGAAATTTCCTTCTGTTTGCTGTCTGATTGACAAGGCTAGGCCTTCTACCACAATGGTGAAGAACAGTGGTGACGGAGGGTATCCCTGTCCTGTTCCTGATCTTAGGGGAAAAGCTCTCAACTTTTCCCTGTTGAGGAAGACATTCTCCAAGTGTCTTCTGTAGATGGCTTCTTTGTTGAATATGTTCCCCTGTGCTACACAGCAAGAAATGTTTAACATGAATATACAAGCGCTCTTGCCAAAAGCTTTCTGGGCATGAGTTGAGATTATAAAATGGTCCTTATCCTTTGTTTTATTAATGATCCAAATCCCATTGTTGGATTTGCAGATGCTGATCCACCCCTACAGACAAGAAATTAGGCCCATTTTGTCATGGCGAATTATCCTATTAACGTATTGGTGGATCATGTTGGTTAGGATCTTGGCGACATTTTGCATCCATATCCATCAAGGATATTAGTCTGTAATTCTCCTTTTAGGTTGGATCTTTGTCTGCTTTTGAGGTCAAGGCACTGCTACCCTCTGAAAATGAGCTTGGAAGTTTCCTTTAATTTCTATTTTTTGAAAAATTTTCAGGGTAGGTATTAATTCTATTTCAATACTTCTTCATTCCCAGGGGTAGCCATCTATCCCAGGACTTTTGATTGTCAGAAGACTTTTAAATATGTTTGATTTTCATTCCTTGGTTTGGAGCCTTTACATATTTTCTATTCATTCCTGTTTCCAACTGGGTTGTTTCTACATTTACCTGAAGGCATTCATTTTTTTCTCTGATTGTTGAATTTGTTGGCATGTTATTGCTCATAATGTTCTCTCTCTTTAATAGTTTGTTTTTCATGTATTTATTCAATATTTATTTAAGCTCAATTTCCCAACATAGAGTAACACCAAGTGCTCATCTCATCACGTGCCCTCCGTAGTCCCCATCACCCAGGTACCAAGTCCCACCACCCACCTCTCTTCCCCAGCCCTTTGTCTGACTCCCAGGGATAGGAGACTCTCATGTTTTGTCTTCCTCTCTGATTTATCCCCTCTCATTTTACCTCCTTCCCTTATGTTCCCTTTTGTTGTATGAGAGAAAGTATGAGGATTGTCCTTCTGGGACTGACTTATTTCATTGACTTAATACTGTGTAGTTCCAAACACGTTGATACAAATGGTAGCTATTGATCCTTTCTAATGACTTAGAAATATCCCTTTGTATATATAAACCATATCATTTTTATCAATTTGTCTCTCAAAGGACATCATGGCTTCTCCCAGAATTTGGCTATTGTGCACACTGCTGCTATAAACATTGGGGTGCAGGTATCCTGCCATTTCACTGCATCAGTATCTTTGGGGTAAATCCCCAGCAGTGCAATTCCTGGGTCGTAGGACAGATCTATTTTTAACCCTTTAGGAACCTCCACACTGTTTTCCAGAGTGGCTGTACCAGTTCATATTCCCACCAACAGTGAAAGAGGGTTTCTCTTCCTCTACATCCTCTCAAACATTGTTGTTTTATTTTTTATTATTTTTTGCCATTCTCTTGTGTAAAGTAGCAACTGATTGTGTTTGGATGTGCTTTTCTCTGACAGAAAGTGATGTGGAGAATTTTTTCATGGACTTGTAGGCCATATGTAGGTCTTATTTGGAGAAATTCCTGTTCATGTTTTCTCCCCATTTCTTAACAGGATTCCTTGTTTCTTGGGTGTTGGGTTTGATAAATTACTTACACATGTTGGATACAAGCCCTTTGCCTTATATGTTATTTGATAATATCATCTTGCCTTCTGTTGACTGTTTCTTTTGCTGTGCAGAAGTTATTTATCTTGAAGAAGTTCCAATAATTCATTTTTGCTTTTGTTTCCTTTGCCCTCATGGATGTATCTTGCAAGAAGTTGCTGTGGCCAAGTTCAAAAAGGGTATTTCATGTGTTCTCCTCTACGATTTTGATGGAATCTTGTCTCACATTTTGATTTTATCTTTGTGTACGGTGTAAGAGAATAGTCTAGTTTCATTCTTCTGCACGTGGCTGTCCAATTTTCCCAGTACCATTTATTGAAGACACTGTCATTTTTCCACTGGAGAGTCTTACCTGCTTTGTCAGATAATAGTTGACCATGGAGTTGAAGGCCCATTTCTGGGTCTTCTATTCTGTTCCATTGATCTATGTGTCTGTTTTTGTGCCAGTAACGCACTGTATTCAGGATCACAGATTTGTAGTGCCACGTGAAATCCGACATTGTGATGCCCTGGCTCTGGTTTTCTTTTTCAGTATTCCCCTGGGTTTTTGGTCTTTTCTGATTCCACACAAATCTTAAGATGATTTGTACCACCTGTCTCAAAAAAGTCCATGGTATTTGATAGGGATTGCATTGACTGTGTAAACTGCCCTGCGTAACATTGACATTTTCACAATACTAAATCTTCCAATCCATGAGCATGGAATATTTTTCCATCTCTTTGTGTCTTCCTCCCTGGTGCACAGGGAGTGCTGTTGTGATTCAGGAAAATGTTCAGTTGATGAGTATGGAGGTATTTGTAATTGATCTATAGTCCAGGTCAGGGAAATTTAAGTTCAAGAAGTGAAAGTAGTAGAGTTGTTTACAAAAGTATGCAGATGTGGGATCCCTGGGTGGCGCAACGGTTTGGCGCCTGCCTTTGGCCCAGGGCGCGATCCTGGAGATCCGGGATCGAATCCCACGTCTGGCTCCCGGTGCATGGAGCCTGCTTCTCCCTCTGCCTGTGTCTCTGCCTCTCTCTTTCACTGTGTGCCTATCATGAATAAATAAAAATCAAAAAAAAAACAAAAGTATACAGATGCTAGAGTTGATTTCCCAAGTTTCTAAGACAGAGAATGAAAAGCTTAACACAAAATCCTATGTCCAGAGAGACTCCTTAGGGAAAACTACTCCTTGGAGAGGAAGCCCAGACCCTGACAGGAAATCTGCTGATAAACTCAATCTGCACCTGCTCCTGGGCCTTCAATTCAGAAGTGTTGAGTAGTGTGCACCCCCTGGTGGTCCCGATCCCCTTCTACAGGGAGGTTTGTGTCTGGGCTCACACTGAGGTCCTGTCACTGTGTCCATCGCACAGTAATATAGGGCCGTGTCCTCGGCTCTCAGGCTGGTCATCTGCAGATACAGAGTGTTCTTGGAATTGTCTCTGGAGATGGTGAATCGGCCCTTCACAGCATCAGTGTAGTATGTGCTACTTCCATCACTCCTAATTCATGCGAACCACTGCAGCCCCTTCCCTGGAGCCTGGTGGACCCAGTGCATGTAGTAGATACTGAAGGTGAATCCGGAGGCCACACAGGACAGTCTCAGGGAACCCCAGGCTTCACCAGCTCTCCCCCATACTCCACCAGCTGCACTTCACCCTGGACACCTGCAGACACAAGGCATCCCGGTCAGAAAATTATCCCACATCTTCTGTTTCTCTCATTCACCTCCATTCACATACTAAAGGTCTCTTATATTTCATGAATTACCTTTTAAAATAGCGATTAGGAAAACCCAGGCAAGCACGGACTCCATGGTGAGTTGTCTGTGTTCCGTCCTGATCACTGAATATGGTCACCTGAGGATACTGGGGCTTGGTCTACTCTCCCAGCTCGAGGTCGGGGCTGGGGTGCTTTAATTAGTGGAGGGAGGTCCATATTTGTATGTCCTCTAACTATATCTTCAGCTCTTGACTACAATTCGATTCTAACGAGTTTATAGCAAGGATTGCATTACCTTTGCAGATCATTTTGTGATGATGTCACTCAGGAAATATCAAGTTCTCATCTGTGAGTGGTGTAATCTTTTCATTTCTGTTTGCTTTCTAAAAAGTCTTTCATCAAAATAGGCCATTTTTAGTATAGTATTTTATCCTTTATTCAAATTTATTTCTAAATAAAATTTAGAAAATATTTCTAAATAATTTTTTTATTTTATTTCTAAATTTTTATTTTTGATGCAAGTTAAAGTGATATTTTTGTTAATTTTATATAGATAGTTTTTGTTAGTGTGTGGAATCATAGCTGTATTTATTTTATATCCTGAATTTTCCCTGAAATCCTTAACCAATTCTTAGAATTTGTAGAGTTTGTAGGCATTGCCCCTGTAGCAGATCATGTCATATGGAAATGAATAATATTTCTTCCTCTCTACTGATTAATTTTTTATTGCCTACTTTCCCTGGGTAGATCTTCATCTTGTTGGAGCGGAAAAATTGCTCTGCTTTTCTTCTGATTTCATTGCCTCATCTAATAGCTAAGTAGACATAAGACAACTAAGGGGAGATGCATTTCATTTTCCACGTGCATGAGCTATGTAAAATACGACACCTGGACCATGACTACAGCAGGCAGCACTTCTGTTCTTAGAAAATATGATGTTCCGTTTGTAGATATTTAAGGCCAGGATTTGGGTTTGGGTTAGTGAATGAGTGAGCGGATGACAAGGGTTGTTTGCAGAGCCTTCTGAGCCCTGTTACCATGATTTGGAGGCAGGTTTTCCTCTCTTGAAACGGAGAAAGTGTGAATCCCACCAAATATTTATTTAACTGGCTGAGGGAGCCTAAACGGTTCTTTATACAACAAATGCAGTCTGAAAATGCCAGAGTATCAGCGTTGGATTCATGTGTCACTAGTATCTTTGCCTGTGCCTACAGAAGTTAGTATTGTCTGTCTCAACTCTGTAAAGAAAGTCTGTGATGTTTTGATAAGGATTGCACTGACTGCATAGAATGTTCTGGGTAGCATATATTTTTAAAACATTCTTGTTTTTAAAATTATTTCATAACTTTCTTATTCATGAGAGACACCTAGAGTGATGCAGAGACATAGTCAGAGGGAGAAGTGGGATCCCTACAGGGAGCCCATTGTGGAATCCATCCAAGGACCTTGAGTTTGATGAGAGCCAAAGGAAGACACTCAATCACTGAGCAACCCAGGTGTCCCAACAATAGTTATTCTTCTAATACATAAGCATGCAATAGTTTTCTATCTCGTTGTGTTTTCCTCAGTTTACTTCTTGAAACACTGTATAAGTAGAAAAGTTTTGAAAAATTCGAAGAACCACAGGAGGGGGCATCACAATGTTGGTGGTCAAGCTGTATTACTTAGTCGTTATCATCAATACAACCTGGTACCTGCACAAAACAACACATAGATGAATGGAACAGAATAGAGAAGCCAGAAATGGACAATCAACTCTATGATCAACTAATCCTCCAGAATCAAAGGTGAATGCGCAATGGAAAACACACAGGCTTATCAATAAATAGTGTAGAATGCTCAGCAAAGTAACTGAAGAAGACGCAAAGAAAGGGAAAAAATTCCATGCCCATAAAATGGAAGAATAAATATTTTTAAGATGCCTTTGCTACCCAGAGCAGTCTACACATCAATGCAATCCCAATCCATCTACCATGTTCCCCCGTGTAGATAACACGCCATGTGATATTGAGTGTACAATATAGTGATGACACTTCTATCCATCCCCCATGGCTCCTTAGGACCAGTGTTCTCCCTTATCCTGATCTGCTATGTCACTCGGGACCTCCCACCCCCCCTTTAATAACCAACAATATGTTTCCATCTTGATGAAACTGGTTTGTCTCAATATATTTTACCTCTTGGCTAATTTGTGTTTTTTAATTGAATTTTGCATATGAGTGAGTCATACGGTATTTGTCTTGCTGTGACTTAGTTAACATTACACGCACTAGTTCCACACTCTGCTGCAAATTGCAAGGATTCATTCTTCTTTGTGTATATCCGCATTTCTGCATCCTTTCATCAGTAATGGACAGTTGGAATGCTTACCTCATTTGCCTATAGCACAAAAAGTTCCTATAAATAAAGGGATGCAAATTTCTCTTTGAATTAATGCTTTATTTTTTTGGGGTAAATACACTATACCACAAGTATTTGCTCATACAGTTGTTCTATATTTAACTGTAGTAGGAATATCTATACTGTTTTCACAGTGTCTACACCAATGTCACTCCCACCAGCAGTGTAAGAGGAACCTTATCACCTTTAGAATCTCTTCACAGTGTTTATGTCATGGAAGAAGTTTTCAGAGCATGATGCTAAGACCCTAAGAGGAGACGACTGTTCAACTGACCTCCTTCCCTGGATTAAGAAATCCCTAGATCTTGTGTTCTCTGGTGAGGGTGAGTGTCCTCTGATGGTCCAAGTGCACATGCTGGATCCCAGGATCCCAGCAGACATTCACGGACCTGTTTTCCTCCCTTCTCCTGTATCCACGATCAACATAGAGAACTTTGCAGCATGAGCACCATGGAGCCTCCTGTTCAGAGAATGTCTCCCCTTACTTATTTCCCATCTTTGCCTCCTCACTCTGCTCCTGGCCTACAAATATCCAGCTACCCTTACTGTATTCAGAGGTGTCCAGGAATCTTGTATCAAGTATTCCTTAGCACATTTAAGAGACAGAAGCAGTTTTTCTTCGATAAAAGTGAGAAGAAAATGAAAGACGCTTTCAGGACTCAAAAATTATACTGAAACAGGCAGATAAAGTGCTCTGCCTCAAACATGTACCAACTTCAAGGAAAAGGAAGGGTTGAACCAGATTTAAAAAAAAACAAAACAGCACAGTAGTTGGAGTCTGAGATTCAGAACATTCTGAAGCCTTGATCCTAATGGAATGTTGCCCAAATGGATGTTCATTGCTTAGTGTTGGCGATGCCTTTTGAACTTATATTTTACCTCCTCTGGAACAAGAATGTCAGCACCTGTTTTTTTTATGTTTGTGGGGAATTGTGTTCATAAGGAGGTGATCTGTGTTTTATTTTATTTTTTTAATTTATTTTTTGTTTGCTTTTGCATTTTGTTTGTTTTTTTCCAGTGTTTTTATAAGATTTTATTTATTTATTCATGATAGACAAAGAGAGAGAGAGAGACAGAGACACAGGCAGAGGGAGAAGCAGGCTCCATGCAGGGAGCCCATTTGGGACTCTATCTGGGGACTCCAGGATCACCCCGCCTGAAGGCGACGCTAAACCACTGGGCCACCGGGGCAGCCCTGTTTCCAGTTTGTGTGTGTGTGTGTTAGATTCATAGATCTATCACCTCCTAGAAAAGGATTTACACCAGAAGAAGGAACCCAAATATCATGATACATGAGTTAGATGATTAGATTTGGGGAGATATAAATTATATGTAGGTAAAATTTGGCCTTGGTTCATTACTGTTATGGGTTGCCATTTAGGGTGATGCCAATGTGTGTCACTGTGAATGCCATGTGAGAATGAGGTGAACATTTGCATGTCTGAGTATGGGCTGTATTTATCTAGGTCATTGTTGAATCTTTGGTTGATAACTTTGTGGCCCAACGGATTGTCATGGTTGATAATTTCAGAGATCTTGATATTATCACCATGATGGCAAGTTTCGATCTGGACATTGGAGGATTGAGTGACATTCACCTTCTGTCCATCTCATGTATCCAGATGCGGGGGACTGAGGACTCAACATCCATGAGTGGCTTCAATCTGTGAATTGGGCAGGGAAACCTCATAACCAGGTGAAGCCACTTTCCTTTATAAACTCCAGGTCTCTTTCTGGTTTTGTGTGTCTAACTGAACTCAGATACGTGTACATGGATGGATGGAAAACTCCATGAGTCAGAGAGAGACTTTGCCATATAAACAAAAAAAGGTCCCTAAATTTGTCATTGCGCCTGAATCTGGTGTGCACCTGGTTCTCTGCAGGCCTGATGGGATGATGCAGGACACTTGTCAGTGGAGGAGGGAGCTATACCTAAAAACATAGCTCTGGGATGTCTGCCAGAACCCATGACCATCCTCAGTGTGAATGTGATTAGACGCAGGGGTGTCCACAGCGTGTCTCTTACCAGCAATCATTAGGTCCCTGATATTTTTGTGGAGCCATCGAGCCTCTAAGTTGTTTCTCTCCAAGTGTTTCATTGCCATAGGTTCTATTGGATGGAAATGTAGCCTCTCTCAGTAAGTTCAGGGGCCCTGCTTATCCTGGAAGGACTCATTCCTGGGATCTTGTCCCTGGTATAAACCTCTGATCTGTGTTCTGATAGTGAAAGTGAATGTCCTCTTCCCTTAAAGATAAGACCTGATATGGTTTCCACACTTGTTCCCCACCATTCTCAGTGTGAATCACTAATGAGATTGCCATTGGTCTGATAATTCTCCCTAGGAGCCAGTGCTGGGATGCATGGGTGGTGTCAGGGGGTGAAGACCAGGGTACACTCCTGGTAAACAGGCATCCCCAAGCTCAGTATTGTTTCCTACAGAGGAAAGGGAGGTGAATGGGAATGCCAGCTGACACTTGTCTGTGACTTCTGCAGATCCAGCAGCAGCCTGTGTGAACCAGTCTGGTCCAGGAGTTCAGTATGACCCCAAGCAGGCAGGTTGTGGGAGACCATGCCTGGATCAGCTGCCCGTGAGGTGTGGGCACAGATGATCTAGGATGGGCAGCTTTGGATCGATGTCTAGCCCATGGGACACCACACTGATAGTCCCTATAGTTTAGTTAACCAATGTCCTTTATCTGTTATTAATAAAATTATAAAATGCAAAAAGAGAGACTTATTTAATTAGATTCCTTTGGCTACGTCCTTTGAGGCAAAATTCTCGTTATTCCTGAAAGTAGAATGATCATAAAATTATTCTGAAACCTTTAAAAAGACATTTATAAATATACGGTAGATTTTCTGTCAGTTAAACCGCTTTATATTTATTTTAGAAATAGTACACAGAGTGAATCTTAAAATTCTTGAGGTGTAAAGCACAGTACTGTTAGGCATATGTACTGGAAATTGTCACCCTGAAGCACCTACAACAGAACCTCATTGATTCCACAACACCTGATATGTGGGTCAGCCCTTCCAGGCTCAGAGGCTCAGGAACCAACCAGAGTCCTACCGCTGGTCGCATATCATCTGGCCTTTGCAAGAGCTCCCATGGTTATTGATATACTTGAGTTGAGTAGAGATACAGATAATATGTTAATGTTTTCAAGGTATATCCTCTTCATCCCTCATGTAGGAAGCAAATAACATCAGGATAATTAGGCAGGAGTAAAAGCACAAGCATATTCCAGAGCAAAAATTTAAGAATAAGCCATCTACTCCCAGGTCATACAAGATTCTGAGGGGCAAGATGGCAGAAGAGTAGGGTCTCTTAGTCACCTGTTCACACCAAATTACCTAGATCACTTTCAAATCCTCCTGAACACCTAAAATTCGGCCTGAGATTTAAAGAGAGAAGAGCTGGAATGCTACACTGAGAAGAGCTCATGCTTCTACCAAGGGAGGAAGATGGGAAAAAATAAATAAAACAGCATCCAAAGTGGAGGGGCCCCAGCGAGGAGCTGGGCTAAAAGAAGACTTAATAATCAACATTTTTTAAAAAAGAATTTATTTATTTATTCATCACACACACACACACACACACACACAAACACAGAGGCAGAGACACAGGCAGAGGGAGAAGCAGGCTCCATGCAGGGAACCTGATGTGGGACTCGATCCCAGGTCTCCAGGATCACACCCTGGGCTGAAGGGGTTGCTAATCTGCTGAGCTACCCTGGCTGCACAATAATCTAATTTTATCCTACTTTTCACTACACCAATTGTTAGAATATAAAGTCCAGAATTTCCATTTTTTATAGATTATTAAATTTCATTTTCACATAAGTGGTAATTAGTAAATCCCTGAATACTATCAGCTTTGCTTAATAGAAAAAAACTGCCTGAATTATGCATGAAACATAGGACAATGAATAAAATTTCCAGTAGTAGTTCTTTTTAAAATTTTTATTTGAATTGCAGTAAACACAGCTGTGTGTGTACACATGTGTGGTAATTAAGTATTATTCAATTATACACATGTGTATATATTTGATATTTGTGTAATCAGCACCACAACTAAGCCGTAGAACTGTTTTATAGAAAGTATCCCACATGCAATCCTTTTATAGTCAGTCACCACAATACCAGTCACTTCTCTAACTGTTGGAAACCACTAATCTTTATAAAGTTTTCATGTCAAAAATGTTATAAAATTGGAATCATACACAATGTACCTTATGGATTGCATTTTTTTTCATTCAGCATAATTCCCTCTTGGTTCATCCAAGTTGTTGTGTGTATCAATAATTTGTTTCTTTTCATAGCTGAGTTGTATCCCATGATGTAGATGTAAACTGTTGGTTTAACCATTCATTGGCTGAAGGATATCTGGGCTGATTCTGAGTTTCAGCTGTTACAAATAAAGCTGCTATGAACATTCAAAAAAATGACTTGCAGTACAGGTTACTTCCAGTGTAACATCCGTTTCATGATCCAACATGCTGATTGAACACTTCCATACATCATCCAGTGTTCATCAGGACAAGTGCACTCCCTAAGCCCCATCTGACAGGTCATCCATCCCCCACTCTCCTCCCACCTGGTAACTATCAGTTTTATCTCTGTATTGAAGGGACTATTTCCTGATCTATGCATCAATCTCTTTGCTCATTTGTTCTGTTTCTTAAATTCAAACTATGACTGAAAGTATACAGTATTTTCTTTTTCTCACTGGCATGTCAATTAGCATTATGCATACTACCTCCATCCTCATACTTCTAAATTGTTAGATTTAATTCCACTGCATTGATTAGTAAAATCCCTATGTATCTAACTCTATTTATCTATCTCACATGTTCTTTATCCATTCATCAGTTGACAGATACTGGGATTGTTTCCATAGTTTGGCTAATGTAGATAATGCTGCTGTAAACATCGAGGTGCGTGTATCCCTTTGAATCAGCACTTTTGTAATCTTAGTGTAAATACCCAGTAGGGAAGTTGCTGGATCACAGGGGAGGTCTACATTTACCTATTTGATGCAACACCATACGGTTTCTCTGAGCGGCTGCACCCCTGCCCACCCACATCTCCTGATCAGAGAATTCTGCAGGGCCCCGGTTCTAGTGGAGGTGGTTTCATGGCTCATTTAACGAGCTGAGCAGAGCACACCCAGTTAAAACTCATCACATTCTTCCCAAGGACCCCACACTGTCCCCTGCAGGCAGGGAGAGCATGCATAGATGCCAGACCTGAAGGAAAGAGGCACCAAAACAGTACAGCACAGTGCATGCAGCACACACCAGAGACACTCTCTGAAGACCCAGACCCAGCACCCTATGTGACCTCTTCTTCATAAAACTGTTATAGTTGTAGCGGGATCTATAACTGGCATTTGTACACACAGAGGAAGATAAAGACTTAGATAAAAATCCAAGACTAAGGAATTCAATTCCAGTTTGCTGCCTGGAACCAGCTCAATTTGGTTTTCTCAAGTCAGTCCCTTTGACCCTGCCAAATGAGACAAGACTTCTGTTCTGCCTCCAGATCCAGCAGTTTCCATCCTTGAATGGGTCGTGTGCATCACAGAGACTGCCAGCAGCCCGTCCCATCCAAAATGCAAGCACATCGACTGTAGGGAGACATATAACTCATTACAATTATATTCCTGCATTTCTTGTCCTTGGGGAGGTTGCCTGAACTCCTGCCTGAAGCCCATGTCACATGGTGATAAGTGTTTTCTCTCTTTGTCACCCATCAGTGAGGTGATTTTCATGGAACACAAAACTCAACCATTTCTACTGCAATATTAATAACAATTGTATGACATACACCCAGACAGATGGCCTCCCATGGGGCCAGAGGGCAGGAAGCATTCCCAGTCCTGGTGTATAAGGGCCCTGATCCCATAATGAGGCTGCATCTCCTGACCTAAGTGGTCCCCTGAGGCCCCATCTCCTCCTCCCATCACATGGACATTAGGTTCCAACATGTGGCTGTTAGAGGACTCAACAGTGAGCTGATATGAGCATCTGAAGGATTCATGAGTTATTCCCTGCAGGTGGAAGGTCCTCCTCCACTTTTGTTCTCTCAGTTTTCATAATTGTTTAGTGGAATTTGTCATCACACCATATTTTTGAGTATTACCTGCTGTCTCCTTGATCTCCAATCCTCCCTCTTCTACTCCTGCCCCACCAATGGGAAATCCAGCAAGCGCCCTTGAGTTCTGTCTCCCAGATACTGGTAGGAAACTGACTCCATATAATCCCCTCCTGGATCAAGACCTCATCATCACCACTTTCCCTCAACACACACCCTGAGCCAGTGTCTTTCCCTGGCTCCATCCAAACATATCTGATTGCTGAGAGACCTGCCTGCTCTTAATTGAAACAATGATGAAGCTGAAAACATTTTAATACTCGTGTGTGTGTGTGTGTGTGTGTGTGTGTTGATGCTCAGACTCCACATCCACAGAACCTCCTGGTGTGAATCCTGCTTCCTTCCCAGGCTGTCACTGACATGGATCCTGTGTGTGTGGATCATGATATTGACCCCATTAGGGGTAGGTCTTCGTTTGCTTTAGATATTTGATGCATTTGCAGCCTCATGTCCAACATGGAGTTTATGCTGCTTCTACCAAATTTCTCCCTGAGCTGAGTGGTCCTGTAATGCACAATGATTGCAAGTGCGGATCAGGGAAATGCTTAGTTAATGTACATGGAGATATTTGCAATTAACTGGCATTTAGGGAAAATAGTAAGCAACTGTAAGAATCTCTGTCTTGGCAATATCACAGAAGTGACATTGTGTTCTTGACAATGTATCATATCAGGGTATACATGATTTTTTTTTCTCTCAGGATATTCTTGATCAAGGTAATGTGTGTTGGGTCTTTCCACTGTACATTTACTATTCTTCCCTTTGTAACCAATAACTATATTTGGAGAGATGCTCTGAGATTACATAAATATTCTGCTTCAGCCAATTATTTTATTTATTTTATTTTATTTTACTTTATTTTATTTTATTTATATATATTTTTGTTAGTTTTGATTCTGTTTTTTAAATAATAAATTTATATTTATTAGTGTTCAATTTGCCAACATACAGAATAACACCCAGTGCTCATCCCATCAAGTGCCCCCTTCAATGCCCGTCACCCATTCACCCCCACCCCCGCCCTCCTCCCCTTCCACCATGCCTTGTTCGTTTCCTGGAGCTAGGAGTCTCTCATGTTCTGTCTCCATCTCTGATATTTCCCACTCATTTTTTTTCCTTTCCCCTTTATTCCCTTTCAGTATTTTTTATATCTCCCAAATGAATGAGACCATATAATGTTTGTCCTTCCCCAATTGACTTATTTCACTCAGCATAATACCCTCCAGTTCCATCCACGTTGAAGCAAATGGTGGGCATTTGTCACTTTTTAAAAATTTTCTTAAAAAAATATTTATTTATTTATGATAGAGAGAGAGGCAGAGACACAGGAGGAGAGAGAAGCAGGCTCCATGTGAAGAGCCCGACATTGGACTAATCCTGGGACTCCAGGATCACGCCCTAGGCCAAAGATAGGCGCCAAACTGCTGAGCCACCCAGAGATCCCCATATTTGTCATTTTAATGGCTGAGTAATATTCCATTGTATTCATATACCATATCTTCCTTATCCATTCATCTTTTGATGGACACCGAAGTTCCACATTTTGGCTGTGATATCGCCAAGAAATACAAAACCTTAATCTAATCATGCCAAAAGGATCACATATACCCAAAGTGAGAGGCATTCTTCAGAGCAACTGACCAATACTCATCAAATGTCTCAAGGTCATGAAGGACAAAGAAAGACTTAAATAGCTGCCATAGGTTAGCAGAAACAAATAAAACAGCAACTAAATGCAGTTTGGGATCCTAGTTTGGATTCTGGGACAGGAAAAAAATATTTGGAAAACTGGTGAAATTTCAATAAGAGCTATAGATTACTCAATATTATAGTACCAGGGCAAATCATACAACTGTATAAAAAATTTTATTATAGCTGCCAAATTAATACAATGTCACCATCTAAAATAGTGACAAGGAAAACCCACCTGAGCACAGACTGCATGGTGAGTTTTCTGTGTTCTGTCCCAATCCTTGAAAGGGGTCACCTAAGGTTCCTGGGGCTGGGCCTTCTCTCCCAGCTAAGGGTTCAGGCTGGGCTGGTTTACTAGTAGAGGTAGGGCGCTATTTGCATGTCCTCTGACTACATATCAAATTTATCAGTTAGCATCCTTATGATACTAGTTGCTCAGAACACATGTGTGGATCATGGCAGAGTTTTGCAGACAGGATATGTGTCAGTAAATTGTGCTTTCTCCAACCTCATTTGCTGCCTGATTACTTATCATCAATTATCTTCCATTATTCCACATATCTGCATTCAAGATAGGTTATGAACATAACAATTTACCACCATTTACAGGTGTATAACTATTCACTGCAGAAGAGAGCTTGTGTAAGTGTCTGAGACCACACAGCAGTTTGAAGTGAGCCCCAGTGTCTTGGCTGTGCTCCTCACCATGGGACATGGATCCTCCCTGAGCCACTTCCAGGAAAGAACTGGACATGAGATTTGTAGGTTTCTGGAATTTCCAGAAGTGCCAATTGAGTGATGTGTGGATACCAGGTCTCTCGGTCACACAAAAATGGAAACAAATAGAAACCTTGACAGAGACTCACAGAGCTGATGGATATGCTGTGGATTCCACCACGACAGGGGCATTTACACCTCCTCTCTTCGTCCATATGACTGGGAATTCTAAATAAAGATACAAGAGTGGAATGATTATTAAAATGATTAATTCCTTACAATGTGACCAAAAAAGGATGTGCTGTAGAGCCATGTCCTCATCTATGGCATGGAGATCATTGAACTTGTACACTCACATATATTGCCATGAAAATATCAGTTATATTGATCCTGGAGCTTGTCCTTGGGAACTTGGTTACAGGCACTATGATTGTGTATTCAGAAATCGAGGACTCTTCTGTGTTTCCCCAAGCTTAACAAACTGTTTACCATGTCCCTACATGATGACGTTTGAAGAGAAAGGAGCTTTATTATCTTCTTTATTCATCTGACAATGTACACTTGCGCTGTTTTCATATTTTTTCTTTTGAAAATAATGAATCTATAAACATAGGTGTTTGAGGTTCCTTGTAAACCAGATTTTCTGTATTTTTTGTGTGAATTTTTAGGTCTTTGTTTGCTGGTTCATGCTAAGGCTCTGTTTTTAACTTTCTGAGTAACCTCAATACTGTTTCCTGGAGTGGCTGCACCCCTGTCCACCTACATATCCTGACCAGAGAATTCTGCAAGGCCTCAGGTCTAGTGGAGGTGGTACCAGGTGTCATTTATCAAGCAGAGCAGACCACACCCAGTTAAAACTCATCCCTTCCTGGTCAAGGACCACACACTGCCCACTGCAGACAGGAAGAGCCTCTGTAGGTATGACCTGATGCAAAGAGATGCCAACACAGAAGAGCCCAGTGCATGCAGCACACACTATAGACACTCTCTGAGGTGCCAGACCATACACACTATATAACCTCTTCCTCAAAAAAACTGTTCCTTTTGGAGGAGAAATATAACTGGTTTTTCTAACACAGAGAAGGAGGTAGACGGTTAGAGAAACTGCCATGGTGGAGGAATTCAATTTCATATTGCACTTCTGATCGCCATCAGTATTTGGTTTCCTCATGCCAATCCCCATAACGCTGCAGTTTGAGCAGAGAGCTCCTGTTATATGTCCATTTGCAGGACTTTCCATCACTGAATGGATCATGTGCATCAGGAACACTGCCAGCAGCCCACACCCTACAACTGGCAGCAACATCCACTGAACGGTGATAGAGGGTGGTGCTAATAATAGTCCTGCTATTCAAATCTTTTGGAGCTCATCTGTTGTCCCACATGAAGCTGCTGTGTCACTGGAGACAAGAATGAGATGGTGTGCATGGTCCTCAGGTGGCAACTGTCACTTCCTGCAAATCATATAATGATTGTATTATACTCAATGGACTTTCTACATTAAAAGAGCTCTTGAGTGCATAGAAGTGCTGGATCAGGGGAAATAGTGATATAAGATTATGATATTGTGTGATAAGTGGCAGAGTGATATTTAGAGTTTCCAGGTAACACAAAAGGTAGTTATCCCAACATCTTTGTTTTTTACTTTTTAACTTTAAAAACAGGCATTTACTTTTTGCATCAAATACAGGTGTTCCAAATATCTAAAGGATGGAATAAGGCAGGCAGGCCTACAGTCTGAAGCTAAAATGATTGACCCTAAAATGATTTAATTCATGTCCAGTAAAAGACACATTATCACCACAAAAGGCTAAATAAAAATAACACCATCTTAAAGAAGTTAAAAATATTTTTCTTTTTACATTTTTAAATGAAAAGTGTCTAAGGAGATGAGAATTTTTAAAGATGACTGGCAAAAATGGCCAACGATTAGTGTAAAATGCAGTATAAAACAAAGAGAAATAATCTGTTGTTGTCTGCATGATATGTGCAGGGCTGATGGAGTATTTTAACCATTTTTTCTTTATTTAAATTCAACTTGCCAGCATACAGTATACCATAGTATACCACCCTGTATTTGTCACATCATATGTGGTAACTGGGTGATGGGCATGAGGGAGGACATCTGATGAGGTGAGAACTTAGTGATATGCTATATGTTGGCTAAATGAATTTACATATCACATCATCTTTCAAACAAGATAATACTGAGGATTTTTAAAAACACCCATTTTTGGGGTCGTTAAGAAAACTGAGTTCTGTGGCACATGAGTGGTTCCATGTTTGAGCTTCAGCCTTCAGCCCAGGTCAGGATTATGGAGTCCTGGGGGTGAGTCCTACCTCAGGCTCCCCAGAGAAAGCCTGCTTTTCCCTCAGTCTGTGTCTCAGCCTCTCTCCATATCTCAAATAAATAAATAAATAAATAAATAAATAAATAAATAAATAAAATATTTAAAAGGGATAAAGCAGAGTTCAGGGAGGAATCTATCCCCCAAACTACAAAGAGGCATGTGTATTCACTGACATACCTGTGCTGTACGTGATTTGTGGAGAAGCCTTGGATTTCCCTAGAAGTGAGAGGGTTTCCAGGTGAGATGACCATTGGATCCCTGGACTTAAATATAATTCCCTCTGCAACCTTAGGAAGCATCCCCCAACTCATTGAATCCATGAATACAAGAATAGCCATGGAAGGCAGAAGTCATCTCATTTATTTGTGTCTCAATGTCTGTGCTGGACATCTCATGTTATCATCTCCTACTCTTAGACTGAGCAACACACATGACCTTCCCTGGTTCTCATTAAAACAGATCAGAATGCTTTACACCGACATTGACTCTGTGGCTCTGGGATGCAGTGGAGAGATCATGGGTCTTGTCAAGGTCTGTTATCCTAGGATCTAATTATATATATTTTATCCAGATGAGATTAGAAATCATAATTAAACTGAGTTCTACTTTCTACACAAGCTTGCTGACATTTAGTATTGTCATAGTTTAATTTATTCAATTCAGTAATTTAGTCAATAGGTGGAGATGTAGTAGTGTATTGTGAGGATCATTATATTTACATTTATCATTTACCTCTTTCCAGTGAATAGAACATTAATCTGTTACATCTTTCTTAAAGAACTGCTGAGAATAGTGCCACCATCAGGGACGTGGAAGATGTAGGGTTGGTGATGTTCCCCACATGCTTTTTCACCATTCTTATTTGGGCTGCATAAAATATGAGATGCTCTAGAAGTCCCCTATGGGCATTTCAGATTGATGGTCTTCAAATTTTGGGGGAAAATCCCTGCCAAACTCTGCTGATTATGGTTCATCTTTAGAGAAAGCTGTAAGGCTGTTTCTGCATCTTAGAATCTACAGCTGGAAGCCTGTGTCCCTAGGTTAGCATGGAAACTGAGCATTCCATCTTGAAGTGAGTGGTATTTGAGCACCTAAGCCCAAGATTGGGGCACGCACAGTGCCTTTCCATCACCAAATGGAAGAAGTGTTGGGTTCTGGAGCAATCCTGAGGACACAGCATGTCCCATTAAGGAGCTTCCAAATCCTCATGGAACCCAGTCCTGCTCCACTGCATTCAGTCTCACGCCCTGCACATATGAACTCATGGAGAGAGTAAGAAATTATTTGAAAGAGGAAAGAAAAGCGGAGCCTCCTCCACAGATGGTTCTGCAGATATTCAGGCACCACTTAAGAGTGGAACTCAGTAGACTAAAATTGTCTCCACGTTCCTGATGCAGCTGTCTTTTGAGATGAGTGGAATTTCCTTTCAAGATGGGATTAGAGTGCTAAGTAGGTACCAATAGCTTGTAAGGAGGAGACCAAGCAGAGACCTTTCAGGATGAAGGTGTTGGTCGCCCTCTCAGGTAATGGGCTATGACAAGCTGAAGGGTTGCTGAAATCAAAGAGTGTGTGTAGTTGGTAGATGAAGAAGGAAGGTCAATTAACAGTTTTTATTCTCGTTTGGTTACTAAAATGAGGATTGTAGGTGTCATGCATATTGCCTCCTTGTATTATTTCAGATATTCTTTGCTAACAAACACAAAGGGAGAAGGAGTTATGATGTAAGACCTGCCGGGGGCCCTGAGCTTGTGTCATTCCTGAACACACCTGGATATTTATCAAATAATTCTGAGCTAACAAGAAATCATGAGGATGAGAGAACAATAAATGCTAGTCTGCAAGTAGTAAATCGACACGTTTTGGAATGTAGGCCGTGTGGAGTGTTGTGTTGGGGAGATTTAGCTGTGGGGCTGGGGCCTGGAAGGAAACTACTTCCTGAAGCTACTACAATTAGGATAAGCAGCAAAGAGGAAAATTGTTTAGACTTCATTTCGTCTATGAGTTCAGCATAGAAGTCCACGCACTTGAGGATATGGCTGGTTAAAGGTGCTTATATTACATAGTAGGCTGGATCTAAAACAATGTTTTTAAAGATACAACTCGGTTTGAGCAAACATCGAAGACACTCAAGAATCACTTATTGTAGAGATAAAGGAAATAAGCCATTGTCAACCCAAAATTAAAACTGATATTACAGAAATGCTGTCCCAGATGCATGAAAAAAGAGGATGGATGAAAGAAAAGCATATGCGGGAAATAGAAGATAATATTGTGGAAAACCATGACAGAACAGTATAAGGAATCAAATTAATTGTCCCCAAATGTAGACAGGGAACTCAGTGACTTTTGAAAGAATAACATTCCTTTGATAGGAGGCCCAGAAAATGAAGACCGAGAAATGGTGGCAGGTTTGTTCAATAAAATAATTCCTGATAAGCCTCTAATTGGAAGAGACATCAACTTCCAGGAAGCACAGATACTGTTATAAAATTGAACAAATTCGACCTTCTCCAAGGCATTTCATTTTCAAACTCACAAAAATATGCAGGCAAAGAAGGAATCCTGAAATCAGGAAGGGAACTGCTGTCCTGACTTCACAGACATCAGTCTAACAGCATCTGGATGGTGATGCTCAGACTCAGGTACCACAGGGTCAGCACATCTCCATCTTCTGGAAAGGTTGATAAATCATCATCCCTACAGTAAATCCCACAATCTACCAGCCCCCTGCTCCCTGTGGTTCCACTGGGTCTTGTTCATGGAATCCTAGGAGTGTCCACAGGTTCATCCTCCCTGCAAGTGGGAACATGTGAGAAATCCAGCCTTGACCCCATGGATGGAATTTAGCAGGGACTTACCACAATAAATGCAGCAGAAAAGACCAGATCATCAGGGCTTGGATTCCCCTGTCACTAATATCTTAACCTGTGCCCCCTGCTGGAACATCGTACTTGGTCTGCGTGAATTAATAGACACTCATTCCCACAGTTCTGGAATCTGGGAAGCCTGAGGTCGAGGTGCTGGCAGATGTGGTGTCTGGAGAGCGCCAATGCCCCACCCCTCCTTTCCCCATCAAATCATATTGGTCCGGGGGAAAGTGACCTTTCCCAGTCCCGGTGTATAAAGGCCCTGGTCCTATCCTGAGGCTGCACCCTCCTGACCTAAATGCTCCCCTAAGGCTCCTCCCATCACATAGCCAATAGGTTTCAACATGGGGATGGCAGATATCACATACAGTGGGCTGATATCAGCACCTGAAGGGTCAATGATTTATATCCTAGAAGTGGAAGGCTCCTCTATCGAGCTCCTCACCCTAAGGATCCTCATAGATCCAGTGGAAGCTTCTGGTCCCTGCACAAGCACGCACATTGACCTTCAGAATCAGCTGATAACTGGAGGGGGATAGATTCCACTTCATTTTCTGGGTGAGTCGTCAGTCCACTTTTATAATCATATTATAATTTTTGCTACTTCTCTCTGATCATACTTCTCATTTATCACTACATCAGGTATTTTCTTTCGTGCATGGATTGTAGGTCCCTCTTTTTAAAAATGTTTTATTCATTTATTCATGAGAGACACAGAGAGAGAAGAGGTAGAGACACGGGCAGAGGGAGGAGCAGGCACCATGCACAGAGCTTGATGAGGGACTCGAACTCGGGACTCCAGGATCATGCTCTCAGCTGAAGGCAAACGCTAAACCACTGAGACACCCAGGGATCCCCAGATCCCTCTAGTCTTTGAGGTACATGCAGATATTTGAATATTTTTCAAATTTGAGGAAATAGTAAATAAGTGTAAGCAACAGTGCCTTCTGTGCATGTAAAGTAGCTAAATAATTTGTTTTCAAATCAGAAACTGAATAGTTAGGAACAAATTTCTGGTCCAGAGAGGCTCCCTGGGGAAACAGCTCCTTGGAGAGGAAGCCCAGACCCTGACAGGAAACCAGCCCAGAACCTCCATCTGCACCTGTTCCCGGGCCTTTAAGACAGAAGGGGTGAGGAGTGCGCACCCCCTGCTGGTCCTGATCCCCTTCTACAGGGAGGTTTGTGTCTGGGCTCACACTGAGGTCACCTCACTGTGTCACTCACACAGGAATACACGGCCGTGTCTTCGGCTCTCAGGCTGTTCACCTGCAGGTACAGCGTGTTCTTGGCATTGTCTCTGGAGATGGTGAATGGGCCCCTCACAGCGTCTGCATAGTTTGTGCTACTTCCAGTACTGCTAATTTCTGCAAGCCACTGCAGCCCCATCCCTGGAGCCTGGTGGACCCAGTACATCCAGTAGCTACTGAAGGTGAATCCAGGGTCCACACAGGAGAGTCTCAGGGACCCCCCAGGCTTCACCAGGCCTCCCTAGACTCCACCAGCTGCATCTCACTCTGGACACCTGCAGACACAAGACATCCTGCTCAGGAAACTGCCCCACAACCCCCGTTTCTCTCACTTATCTCCACTCACATTCTCAAGGTCTCTTGTTCACCATGATTTACCCTTTATTTTTTTTTTTATTTTCTCAAGGAGTGAGTTGGTTAGTTAGCTTTATTGTTTTTGGTCCTGGATTTTCTGGGTAGTAGTGTTTTGAATTTTTTTAAATAAATTTAGTTTTTATTGGTGTTCAATTTACCAACATACAGAATAACCTTTTAAAATAGTGACAAGGAATAACTAGATGAGCATAGACTCCATGAGGGTTTGTCTGAGTTCTGTCATTATCCCTGAATGGGGTCACCTGGGGATACTGGAGCTGGTGCTCCTCTCGCAGCTGCAGGGTTGGAGCTGGGCTGGTTTAATCAGTGGAGGGAAGGTCCTCTTTGCATGTCCTTTGAATATATAATCAGCACCAGACCTGGATTTGATTCTTTACAAGTTATTTTTTTTAATTTTTTTAAATTTATTTATGATAGTCATACAGAGAGAGAGAGAGGCAGAGACACAGGCAGAGGGAGAAGCAGGCTCCATGCACCGGGAGCCCAACGTGGGATTTGATCCCGGGTCTCCAGGATCGCGCCCTGGGCCAAAGGCAGGCGCTAAACCGCTGCACCACCCAGGGATCCCTCTTTACAAGTTATTAACAAGGATTGCTTTACATCTGTCGGCCACTGTGTGTAATGTCTTCTGACATTATGAAGTGTTCAAATCTATGAAAAAATTACCTTTGATTACCTTTGCATTTCTTATGACTTTTAAAAATCTCTCATCAATTTAGGTAATTTTGTGGACAGTATTTTACTTCCTTCAGAATAGTTAATTTTACATATTATATTGCTCACACCTGTTTCAATGTAATCAGTTTTTATAAATTAAACATTTTAAATTCTTAATTGTTAAGGGTGCTGGGGTGCCTCAGCAGTTGAGGTCTGCCTTCTCCTCTGGGAGTGATCCTGGAGTCCAGACATCCAGTCCCACATCTGGGTCCCAGCACAGAGCCTGTTTCTCTCTCTGCCTGTGTCTTTCATGAATAATTAAAGAAAATCTTTAAAATATAAATTATTTGTTGTTCCTGTGTGGAAAACTAGGTTTCCATTATATGTTGATTTTGTTTCCTATCGATTCCCTGAAATTGTTCATTATTTTAGGTTTTTGTTTTGGAGCTTATGGAGTTTGATCCTGCAACAGATCATGTCATATGGATACAAATATTTTTTCTGAATCTATTGATTTAAGTATCTATTATATTTTGTTTCTTAAGTTTCCTAGATTGGAATTCCAGTCATTGTGATAGTACTGGTTTCCTTATCTTCTTCTGGGTTGTTTGGACTAATTACTCTGTAGACATATGACAGACCTCAGTGGAGATATATTTCATTTTGCATGTGCCTGAACTCCCTAGAACACAACACGCAGAAAATGAACAAAGTAGGCAACCCTTGTGCTTCTTGCCCAACAGGATCTTGGGTTTGTGGAGATATAAGACCAGGATACTGGGTTTGGGTCAGTCAGTGAATTATTGAGGAACTGACAAGGGTTGTTTGCACAGCCTTCTGGGCTCTACAGACGGTTCTGGAGCTGAGGATGGTTTACCCCTCCCAGTACAGAGAAGGGAATATTCTAATGGGAGATTTATATCCATCTATCAGGGTGACATAGGAGGTTCAGCCTCTCTGTCCACTGGATGATTCTCGTGATTTTATTCACAATAATCCAGGGAACGCAAAAGACATGAAGAGAAATCTCACAGAGGAAGACATAGACATGGCCAACATGCACATGAGAAAATGCTCTGCATCACTTGTCATCAGGGAAATACAAATCAAAACCACAATGAGATACCACCTCACACCAGTGAGAATGGGGAAAATTAACAAGCAGGAAGCCACAAATGTTGGAGAGGATGTGGAGAAGAGGGAACCCTCTTGCACTGTTGGTGGGAATGTGAACGGGTGCAGCCACTCTGGAAAAGTGTGGAGGTTCCTCAAAGAGTTAAAAATAGAACTGCCCTACGACCCAGCAATTGCACTGTTGGGGATTTACCATAAAGATTCAGATGCAATGAAACGCCAGGACACCTGCACTCCGATGTTTATAACAGCAATGTCCACAATAGCCAAACTGTGGATGGAGCCTCGGTGTCCATCGAAAGATGAATGGATAAAGAAGATGTGGTTTATGTATACTTTGAAATATTACTCAGCCATTAGAAACGACAAATACCCACCATTTGCTTCAATGTGAATAGAACTGGAGGGTATTATGCTGAGTGAAGTAAGTTAATCGGAGAAGGACAAACATTGTATGTTCTCATTCATTTGGGGAATATAAATAATAGTGAAAAGGAATATAAGGGAAGGGAGAAGAAATGTGTGGGAAATATCAGAAAGGGAGACAGAACATAAAGACTCCTAACTCTGGGAAACGAACTAGGGATGGTGGAAGGGGAGGAGGGCGGGGGGTGAGGGTGAATGGGTGACGAGCACTGAGGGGGGCACTTGACGGGATGAGCACTGGGTGTTATTTTGTATGTGGTTAAATTGAACACCAATAAAAAATAAATTTATCATAAAAAACATTAAAATTTAAATTTAGATATTTGCACTGTAGGCTGGAGAAATAGAACATATTTATTGTGATCAATAGTTTTTTTTAATCTTGAAAAAGAAAATAATCCAGGGAACCAGCTGACATATGGGGTAGCACAGTTTATTCTCCTTCAGTATAACATGTTGAATAGTCATGGTGGGAATGAACTCCTGTGTGGATCCTGACTTGACAGAAGGGCTTCAGGCTTTCACTTTTGAATGAAGTGTTGGTTGTGAGTTTTTCATAAAATTTGACTAATTCGTGGAGGGAAACTCTTGTGCCTCGACTCTTAAGATGTTTTGAAGATAAAGCGTGTTAGACATTGTCAAGCAGGTTTAGCATCATAGGAAAGAATCATGTACATCCAATCCTTCACTCTGTTAATACAGGGGCCCTATTTATAATATGGGCTTGTTGAAACATCCTTGCATCCCAGGCATGATTCCCTCAAGTCATCCTGTGCTACCTGTCCATGTGCTTTTGTATTCAGGATGCCAAGATATTTGCATTTATGTTCATCTGAGATATTGTCCATGAGAATCTTCCTGTGGGGTCCATGGTGTGAGTTTGCTGTCAGAGTCCTCCTGGCCTCCTTAAATCAATTTGGTCATGTCCCATTCTCCTTAGGTTTTGGAAGACATTGAAATGTTTTGGCCTTAATGCTTAAAATATTTTAAATATTTGTAGATATAGCCATCTGATTTTGGCCTTTCAGTTTTTTTTAAGTTTCATGGTCTCCTTTGAGGCAAAATATGTTTTAAAGATTTTATTTATTTATTCATGAGAGATAGAGAGAGAAAGAGAGGCAGAGACACAGGCAGAGGGAGAAGCAAGCTCCATGCGGGGAGCCTGATATGGGACTCGATTCCAGGTCTCCAGGATCAGGCCCAGGGCTGAAGGTGGTGCTAAAACCCTGAGCCACCTGCGTGGCTGCAGGGAGAATTTTTGATAATGGTGTCAGTCTCCTTATATGTTCTGTTTTGTTCATTTTTTATTTCTTCATGAAACGTTTCAGTTTATTGAAAATACTAGTAATTTTGTAATTTGCCTCGGTTATCCAATATCTTTGGTGTGTGTTGAGATTGATAAGTTCATTTAGATTTGAATTCGATCTTTTAATCTAATAAGACATTCCCAAGTATCTTCTATTCTGTAGGTCGCCTTTTAATTACACTGAGTGATTCCTTTGCTGTGAAAATGCTTTTTCCTTGATGAAGTCCCCATAGTTCATTTTCCTTTTCTTTCCCCTGCCTCTGGAGACTCGTCTAGAAGTGGCTGCAGCTGAGGTAGAAAAGGTGCTGCCTGTGTTCTCCTGAGGATTCTGATGATTTATTGACTCACATTTAGATCTTTCTTTAACTTTGAGTCCATTGTTCTGAATGATGTCAGAAAAGGTTCCTCTTTCATTATTCTGTATGTGGGTCTCCAGTGTTCTCAAAGCCATTTGTTGAAGAGATTTTCTTTATTCCATTGGATATTCTTTCCTAATTTTTCAAGAATTTTTGACCTTTGATTTATCAGGATGTCTCCAGCTTTGCCCTACTTTTTCAGGATTGCTTTGGCTAGTTGAGGTCTTTGTGGTTCCCTGAAAGTTTTCAGAATGTTTTCTCAAGCTCTGTGAAAAATGCTGGTGATATTTTTTACACCTGCTTTGAATGTGTTACTTGCTCTTGGTAGCATATTTTATCAATCTTTATTCTTCTAATCTATGAAAAGAAATATTTTCAATCTATTTGTGTCTTCCTTACTGTCTTCCATAAGTGACCTGCAATGTTTAGACTGTACATCCATCCCTTTTTGGTTAAGATTTTTCCTCATTATACGATGATTTCTGGTGCAATTATAAATTGCATCAACTCCTTGATTTTCTCTTTTTCTGTTTCATTTTCACTATAGAGAAAATCCAGTGACTTCCTTGTATTGATTTTACAATACAATTCAGATTTTGCTGAATTCCGGTATCAGTTCTAGCAATTTTTTCAAAGCAATTTTGGGATTTGAACTTAAAGTAACTTGAGTGTGAAGAGTGAAAGTTTGATTTTTCTTTGCTGAGTTGGAGGACTTTTCCTTCTCTTTGTTTTCTCATTGTTGAGGCTAGGACTTCTAGCAGTATGGTGAAGAACAGTGGTGATGGTGGACATCCCTGTCCTGTTCCTGATCTTAGGCGAAAACTTGAGAGTTTTCCCTTTGAGGATGACTTTCTCCATGTGTCTTCTGTAGATGGCTTTTATTATGTAGAGAATGTCTCCCTATCTCTATACAACAACATGTTGTAATCAAGAAAGTATAATCTCTTTTGCCAAAAGTTTTTGGGCATCAGTTGAGAGGACAAAATGGTCCTTACCTTTTCTTTCATTAAGGACTCATATCCCATTGTTTGATGTGCAGATGTTGAACCATCCTTTCAGAACAAAAATTAAACCCATTTGGTCATGGTGAATTATCCTATTAATGTACTGTTGGATCCTGTTTCTTAGGATCTTGGTGAGAATTTCGCATCCATATCCATCGAGGATATTAGTCTGTAATTCTCCTTTTAAGTTGGATCTTTGTCTGCGTTTGAGGTCAAGGAAATGGTACCCTCAGAAAATGAACTTAGAAGTTTCCTTTAATTTCTATTTTTGGAACATTTTCAAGATAGATATTCATTCTTTTTAAATGCTTGATGCATTCCCATGGGCAGCCATCGGTCCCAGAACTTTTGATTGTTAGAAGAATTTAAATATGTTTGATTTTCATTTCTTAGTTTTGGGTCAGTAGAGCTTTTCAATTCATTCCTGTTTCAGATTTGGTTGTTTTTACATTTATAGGAGGGTATCCATTTCTTCCAGATTGCTGAATTTGTTGGCATGTTATTGCTCGTAATTTTCTCTCTCTTTAATAATTTATTTTTCATGTATTTATTCAATATTTTAAGTTCAATATGTCAGCATATAGTAACACCCAGGGCTCATTCCATCAAGTGCCCCCTCAGTGCCCATCACCCAGTCACCCCAACCCCTGCCCACTTTCCATTCCATTAACCCTTGTTAATTTTCCATGGTTAGGTGTCTCTCATGTTCTGTCTCCACTGATATTTTCATTCACTTTGTCTCCTTTCCCTTTATTCCCTTTCACTAATTTTTATATTCCCCAAATGAATGAGACCATATAACGTTTGTTTTTTTTTTCTGATTGACTTATTTCACTCAGCACAATATCCTGTAGGTCCCTGCCGGTCGAAGCAAATAGTGGGTACTTGTGATTTCTAATGGCTGAGTAATATTCCATTGTATACATAGACCACATCTTCTTTATCCATTCTTCTTTCAATGGACACCGAAGCTCTTTCCACAGTTTGGCTATTGTGAACATTGCTGCTATAAACATCAGGGTGCAGGTGTCCCGGCGTTTCATTGCATCTGAATCTTTGGGGGAAATCCCCAGGAGTGCAATTGCTGGGTCGTAGGACAGGTCTATTTTTAATTCTTTGAGGAACCTCCACACAGTTTTCCAGAGTGTCTGTACCAGTTCACATTCCCACCAACAGTACAAGAGTGTTCCCCCTTTTCCACATCCTCTCCAACATTTGTTGTTTTCTTTCTTATTAATTTTTGCTATTCTCTGTGGTGTGAAGTTGCAACTGAATGTGTTTGGGTGTACTTTTCCCTGATAGCAAGTGATGTGGAGCATTTTTTTCATGGACTTGTTTTCCATATGTAGGTCTTATTTGGAAATATATCTGTTCATATATTCTCCTTGTTTCTTGACTGGCTTCCTTGTTTCTTGGGTTTTTGGTTTTATAGGATCTTTATAGATGTTGGTTAAAAGCTTTTTGATTTGTCATTTACTAATATCATCTACCCTTCTGTATGCTGTGTTTTAGTTTTGTTGACAGTTTCCTTTGCTCTGCAGAACTTTTTTGTTTTGATGGAGCTCCCGAAATGCATTTTTGCTCTTGATTCCCTTGTTGTTATACATATGCCTTGCAAGAAATTGTTGTGGCTAAGTTCCAAAACGTTGTTTTCTCTCTCTCCTGAGATTTTGATGGATAGTTGTCTCATAGTTAGATCTTTAGCTATTTTGACTTTATCTTTTTGTCTAGTATAAGATAATGGTCTATTTTAATTCTTGTACAGGGTCTTTTCAATTCTCCCTATGCCAATTATTTTTGAGAATGTTTTCTTTTCCCAGGAGACATTCTTTCCTACTTTATCCCATATTATAGATCATATGTTTAAGGGTCCATTTCTGGGTTCTCTATTCTGATGTATTGAACTGTGTGTCTGTATTTTGGCCAGTACCACACTGTCTTGGTGATCACAGTTTTGCAGTACACCTTGAAATCAGGAATTCTAATGCCCCAGCTTTGGTTTTCTTTCTTAACGTTACTATGGCTATTGGAGCTCTTTTCTGATTTTATAGATATCTTAGGATTATTTGGTCCATCACTAGGAAGAAAGCTTCTGGTATTTTGATAGGAAATGCATTCAATATCTAGATGCCCTGGGTAGCATAGACATTTTCACAACGTTTTTTCTTCTGATTCTTGAGCATAGAAGTTTTCTCCATCTCTTTGTATCTTCATTAATTTCTTTAATAAGAGTTTTCTAGATTCAAAATACAGATCCTTTACCTCATTGGTTAGAACTATTCCTAGGTATCGTATGGTTGGAGTTATTGTAAATGAGTTAATACCCTAATTTCTCTGTTATCAGTATCATTCCTAGTGTGTACAAATGCAGCTGCCTTCTATGCCTTGGTTTTGTCTCCTGCCACATCCCTAAGTTGCTATGTCTTTTCTAGAAATTTTAGGTGGTATCTCTTGGAGTTTATATACAAATATCATGTCCTCTGCAAAGAGGGAGAGTTTGAGGAGGCGGGGCAAGATGGAGGAAGAGTAGGGTCCCCAAGTCACCTCTCCCCACCAAATTACCTAGGTAATTTGGTAATTACCTAGGTAACCTTCAACTCCTCTTGAAAATCTATGAATTCGGCCTGAGATTTAAAGAGAGAACAGCTGGAATGCTACAGTGAGAAGAGTTCACACTTCTCTCAAGGTTGGAAGACAGGGAAAAAATAAATAAAGAAACAAAAGGCACACAAAGGGGAGGGGCCCCATAAGGAGCCTGCTAAGGCCAGGGTGAGTGTCCCCAGGACAGGATAGCCCCATCCCAGAGAAGCAGGGGCTTCACCAATCTCCCCGGGTGGAAAGGCGCTCGCTGGGAGTTAGAGAAGGATTCCAGGAGGGCAGGGATGCCCTCAGGCTCTCGGGGTCACTAACAGAGCACCTGCACCCTGGGGAGAGTGCCACACCCCGTGGCCGAGCTCCCTAAAGGGCTGCAGCACACACGGCGGGCCTGGGAGCAGCTCGGATGGGCCTGGGCGGAGGCTCTGTGTGGAGGGGGTTACGCGGCCCCAGGAGGAGCTTGGAGGGTTTGGGCAGAGGCTCTATGGAGGGAGCAGTGCAGCCCCGGGAGCAGCACAGAGGTGGCAGAGGCAGAGGAAGAGGCTCAGTGTGGAGGGGGATGTGTGGCCTGAAATGTGAATCCAACAGCGCAGGTCCGGGAGCACAGAGTGCCAGGGACACAGCCCAAGATCCGGCCTCCCCCCTGGGACAGGCAGAAGCCAGGAGGGCCTAAGACAACAAGGACACTCCTGCCCAGAGCTGTGCAGATCAGTGGCCCCGCCCACGGAGCATCCAAACCCCTGCAGATGGAGAGCTACGTAGTTAATGTGGGAGCTGAATCCAGGGCTCCAGAGCTGGCCACCACCACAGTGGTTGTTCCTCCTGGGGCCTCACGGTGTAAACAATCCCCACTGAGCCTCACAGTGGCCTCACCAGATAAACATCTTAAACATGACTCACTGAGCCCTGCACCAGGCAGGGAGCTGAGCTGCTCCCCAAGTGCTAGCATCTGAAAATCAGCACAACAGGCCCCTCCCCCAGAAGACCAGCTAGACAGACAGGGGAAAAACAAATTATTGACCAAGCAGCACAGGAAAGTTCCAGGGAATTTGAGGGACTTAGAGTATACAGAATCAGAGGATACTCCCCCTTGTTTTTTTGTTTTGTTTTGTTTTTATTTCTGTTTGCTTCCCCCTTTTTTCTCTTTTTTCTCCTTTTTTTCCTTTTTTTCTTTTTTCTTTTTTTTATTTTTCTTTCCTTTTTTCTCTTCTCTGTCTTTCTCCTTTTCCCAATACAACTTGTTTTTGGCCACTCTGCACTGAACAAAATGACTAGAAGGAAAACCTCATCTCAAAAGAAAAAATCAGAAACAGTCCTCTCTCCCACAGAGTTACAAAATTTGGATTACAATTCAATGTCAGAAATCCAATTCAGAAGCACTATTATAAAGCTACTGGTAGCTTCTTTGTTTTTCTTTAATATTTTATTTATGTACTTATGAGAGACACAGAGAGACAGAGAGAATGGCAGAGACACAGGCAGAGGGAGCAGCAGTCACCATGCAGGGAGTGTGATATGGGACTCCTTCCCAGGTCTCCAAGATCACTCCCTGAACAAAAAGGCAGGGCTAAAATGCTGAGCCACCCGGGATGCCATGATTTGTTTTTTGTTTCAACATTCTTTTACCTAGTCAGAATCTTTTCTGTTTACTTACAAGTTTTAGGCTTGTTCCATTCCCTAGAAAAATGTTGGTTGTGTTTTGATAGGGTTTATATTCAATGCACAGATTGCTGTTGGTGGCATAGACATTATATGAATATTTTTCCAATCCATGAGAATAGACTGTTTTCCATATATTTCTGTCTTCTTTAATATCTTTCATATGTATTTTAGATTTTTTAGAATATAGGTCCTTTCATCTTTGGTTAGGATTATTTCTCATTATCTGAAGTTTCTTTTTTTTAATTTTATTTCTTAATTATTTTTTATTGTAGATCGCTTTGTCAACATAAAGTATAACACCCAGTGCTCATCCCATCAAGTGACCCCACAGTGCCCGTCACCTTGTCACCCCAACCCCGCTGAACTCCCTTACCAAGACCCCTTCCCAGACTTCCTTCCCAGAGTTACAAGTTTCTCATGTTCTGTCGACTTCTCTGTTATATCCCACTCATTTTCTCTCCTTTCCATTTACTCCCTTTCACTACTTTTTATATTCCCTGAACGAATGATACCATATGTTTGTTCTTCTGTGACTGACTTACTTCACTCAGCATAATACCCTCCAGTTCCATCCACATTGAAGCAAATGGTCGGTGTTCTTCATTTCTAATGGCTGACTAATATTCAATTGTATACATAGACCACATTTTCTTTATCCATTCATATTTTGATGGAAACTGAGGCTCCTTCCACAGTTGGGCTACTGTGAACATTTCAGCTATAAACCTTGGAGTGTAGGTGTCGTGGTCTTCCCTGCATCTGTATCTTTGTAGTAAATCCCAGTAGTGCAAATGCTGGGTTGTAGGAAAGTTCCAGGGGAAGTCGAGCGATTTATAGTATAAAAAACTAGATATTACATTAAAAATATTGAATTAGAAACAGGAATCCATTTTTGATGTCAGGTGGTGAAAGTCAGAGGAACAGCACAGGGTAAACATGAATCGTCGAGCTCCAAACTATTCCCTGTAGAGGAATAGTAGCTTCAGATGAATGCCAGTAGACACTTGTTCATGCTTTCTGAGTATCCAGCAGCACCCTGTATTAACAGGCCTTTTTCATTAGTGCAGGAGGTCCCCAAACAGGGATGTCATGGGATGATGGGTGTCTGGACAGGCTGAAAGTGAGGTGCGAGTATGGTTGAATTAGGAAAGGCAGCTGTGATCTCAATTTTAACCCACATGTTACCACAGTGGAGTCATAATGGTCTTGGTTAATTAATATCTGCTCCCAGTTGGTGATAAAAAGTGTAAAACAAACATATTCAACCACATTACCCCATATCTCAATGTTTATGAACTTTTGAGGAATAATTTCTGTTTTTCTAATAAAATTATTATTTTTTTACAAACATTTTTTTATTGGTGTTCAATTTACTAACATACAGAATAACACCCAGTGCCCGTCACCCATTCACTCCCACCCCCCGCCCTCTTCCCCTTCTACCACCCCTAGTTCGTTTCCCAGAGTTAGCAGTCTTTAGATGAAAATATCAAAATCACACAGACTTTTTAAAAGGTTTAACATATATATTATGGTAGATTTTCTGTCAGTTCTTTAAAATGCCCATTCTTCTTTAGACGTGATGAGCACTGGGGGATATGCTATATGTTGGCAAATTGACTCAAATAGAAAATATATAAAAATATATTTAAAAAAATAGTGTCAAGGAAAATGCAGCTGAGCACAGACTCCATCGTATGTTGTGTTTTGTCTTAATCGCTGAATGGGTCACCTATTGTTCCTGGGTCTGGGGCTCCTCTACCAGATGAAAGGTTAGGTCTGGGATGTTTTATTCAATAGAAGGTTGTCCCTATATACATGTCGTCTCAGGATATACTCAGCTTGGGATCATTTCTCTCAAGTTGTTGTGACCAGAGAAGATGTGACTGCCTTTGTGTGTTCATATTTACTTCTTTGAAAAACTATGTTTTTTGGGATCCCTGGGTGGCGCAGTGGTTTGGTGCCTGCCTTTGGCCCGGGGCGTGATCCTGGAGACCCAGGATCGGATCCCACTTCAGGCTCGCGGTGCATGGAGCCTGCTTCTCCCTCTGCCTGTGTCTCTGCCTCTCTCTCTCTCTCTCTCTCTCTCTCTGTGACTGTCATAAATAAATAAAAATTTAAAAAAAACTATGTTTTTTTATTAGGTAATATTTCAGACTTCAGACTTGTGTCCACGTGGTACTTTGTAATTGTATTTGTATATAACTCTTGGTTTGTGGGTGTCATGTTTCCCCATAGAGTGATGTGAACCTACCCCTTACATTGTAGAGGGTTTCTAAGGTATCCTTGTGCACATTTTCAGGTGAGTCTAACTCCAGATTCTTGGCCTGTGCTCCTCTCCACAGGACTTACTGCCCTCTGAAACACCTGAATGACAGAATGTCAAGGCTCCTTAGAATAGTGGACACCGCATGTATTGGAGATCGCATGATTTTGCTAAATTTAGAATTTAGCTGAATTTCAGAGGTTTTCAGGTAATGTAGTTGTATTTGTAAGTCTCTAACAACTCAGTCACTGTATTCCAATGCAGTTAACTCTGTGACCTTCTGTAATCGCTTTGATGAGTTTACCTGATGCAGAATAAGCTCATTCAAGCAGTTTGGGATATAATAAACTGGTGTCAGAATGAACATTTTCCATTGTATAGCCTATATTTCTATTTTTCTAATCTTTCCTAAACTAACAGTGTAGTACTGCCTATCCACTGTAAGTTTTTCATGAATTCCTTTTACATTCAAATACTATATTCCATCTAAGAGAAGAAAAATATCTACCATGAACCTCATCTACGGATTTATCCGGGTTTTTAAAAAAATTTAATTTTTTATTGGAGTTCAATTTGCCAACATATATCATAACACCCAGTGCTCATTCCATGAAGTGCCCCCATCAGTGCCTGGTGCCCAATAACTCCCATGCCCACCCACCTCCCTTTCCAGCACCCCTTGTTCATTTCCCATAGTTAGGAGTCTCTCATGTTCTGTCTCCCTTTCTGATATTTCCCATTCATTTGTCTCCTTTCCCCTTATTCCCTTTCACTATTTTTTACATTCCCAAAATGAATAATACCATATAATGTTTGTCCTTCTCCAATTGACTTATTTCACTCAGAATAATGCTCTCCAGTTCCATTCATGTCGACAGTAATTTGACAGTGTGGCAGGATACAAAATCAATGCCCACAAGTCAGTGGCATTTCTATACACTAACAATGAGACTGAAGAAAGAGAAATTAAGGAGTCAATCCCATTTACAATTGCAACCAAACGCATAATATACCTAGGAATATACTTAACCAAAGAGGTAAAGGATCTATACACTCAAAACTACAGAACAGTTCTGAAAGAAATTGAGGAAGACACAAAGAAATGGAAAAGTAGTCCATGCTCATGGAATGGAAGAATTAATACTGTGAAAATGTCAATGTTACCCAGGGGAATTTTCACATTTAATGCAATCCCTGTCAAAATACCATGGACATTCTTCAGAGAGTTGGAACAAATTATCTTAAGATTTGTGTGGATCAGAAAAGACCCTGAAGAGGCAGGGGAATTTTAAAAAATAAATCCATAGCTGAGGGCATCACAATGCCAGATTTCAGGTGTTGTACTACAAAGCTGTGGTCTTCAAGACAGTGTGGTCCTGGGACAAAAACAGACACATAGATCAACGGAACAAAATAGAGAATCCAGAAGTGGACGTTCAACTTTATGGTCAAGTAATATTCGACAAAGCAGGAAAGACTATCAATTGGAAGAAAGACAGCCTCTTCAATAAATGGTGCTGGGAAAATTGGACATCCACATGCAGAAGAATGAAACGAGACCACTCTCTTGCACCATACACAAAGATAAACTCAAAATGGATGAAAGATCTAAATGTGAGACAATATTCCATCAAAATCCTAGAGGAGAACACAGGCAAAACCGTTTTTGAACTTGGCCACAGTAAATTCCTGCAAGATACATCCATGAAGACAAGAGAAACAAAAGCAAAAATGAAGTATTCGGACTTCATCACGATAAGAAGCTTCTGCAAAGCAAAAGAACGAATCAACAAAACTAAAAGACAACCTACAGAATGAGAGAAGATATTTGCAAATGACGTATCAGATCAAGGACTAGTATCCAAGATTTATCAGGTATTTTTGATAGCAAATGTGGCAGGAGATTTCAGTTTCAATTCAATTTCAATTTGTGCCTTTGATCAACCATAATTTTGGTTCTCTTAGATCAGTCCCCCTTACCCTGCAGGCTGCATACAGGACTTCTGTTCTGTCTCCAAATGTAGTGAGTTCAATCTTTGGTTTTTTTTTTAAGATTTTATTTATTCATGATAGACACACACAGAGAGAAAGAGAGAGAGAGAGAGAGAGAGAGAGAGAGAGAGAGAGAGATGCAGAGACACAGGCAGAGGGATAAGCAGGCTCCATACAGGGAACTTGATGTGGGACTTGATCCCTGATCTCCAGGCTCAGGCCATGGGCTGAAGGCGGCACTAAACCATTGATGCACCCAGGTACCCCCCTTTCCATCTTTGAATGGATCATATGCATCAGGAAGACTCCAAAAAGAGACCACCAATCAAATCGCACCTGTGTCCACTGCACAGAGACATGGAGTCCTCCCAAAAATATTCCTGCAATTACAGTCCTTTGAGCATCTGTGCCCTCCTTGAAGCCCCAGTCTCACTGCTAGGATTTGCATTGCTCCCTATGTCACTTGTTGGATGACCTTATATGTATGGACCACATTTGTCTGTAAGTACTTCCTGAAACATAATATAATATTTGAACAATACTCAATGGGCTTTTACAAACACAAATGAGTCCATAGGATCTAAAATCAGAGTAGGGGCAAAAATAAGTTTATGATATTCTGAGACAAAACACCATAGTTCAAAGTTCACCTTCAACATATAAATCAGAAAGAATTCACCACACCGTCTTTAGTATACGAAAATATGGGAGGAGAAGTTAACATGTCAGAAGGGTAGTGGGTCCCATGGCTTTTCAAATCCTTGGAACAGCTTGACAGTTATTAAATCATTTCGAACATCCATGATATAGATCAGAGTTGCAAAAACAACAGCAAGACTCCTAATAGAATACTGAGCAGGTATTTGAGTTTTGGAGCTGTGTGGTGTTGACACTAGGGAGATACAACCATGGGGATGACAGCAGGAGGGAGGTTGCTTGCAGTACTACTGTCAAGGATTTCAAGGACAAGAGAGGAACATATAAACTTGTAGAATTCTATTCCTGCAGGGGACAAACTTGGCATGATGGTGCTCAAAGGGAAAAATGGGGAAATTTTCTGGATCTAAGTACCCCCTGAGTGCCAAGAAGAAAAAGTGGCACAATGTGATGGATGGTTAAGGACAGGAAACTGAACATGTGTTAACATTGGCTCTGAGCGCAGGTGTTGTGCTTTGTTTCCATAAACTGAATGCTGTGTGGTCCTTTGACCTCTATTCTGAGATTAGCAGGCAGAATGTAGAACCTCTCTCGTGACAGCCTCTTAGAGGACCAGCCCAGGTTCACATTACAGGAGCTTTTCATATTGACGTTTAGAGACCCATTCATGTGCCTGAGATAAACCAGCTCAAAGACAGGTATGGTGAACAAGGAATTCAGATGTAAACTGAGGACAGAAAGGGCTTGATGGCTCCTATGAGGGCTCCCTGAAGACCCGGGGGTGCGAACATTCAATCTCAGGCTAGAGGTAGGAGACCATGTTCATAACGGCTCTCCAATACAGCCAGGAAGAGAGTCACAAAACCCTAAAACAGTCCTTAACAAGGTGGAGTGTGAGCATCTACAGAGGAAACAACACCAACAACAAATCATAACAATCCATTTCCAACTGTACTGCGCAGTTAGACATGAATGTAAGCCTAGCTCAGGTAGAAGGCTGCACACTGCAAGAGGAACTGTGTGCTCCATCCCATGATCCATCCTCTCATATCTATTTTCTGAGTGTTCGTGTCTGGGGACAGCTGCTATTTGTATAAATGTTGATGAAAACTTGAAAGCCAACCAATGTCCTGCTTCTGGGCATTCAGAGCTCCCCCCGGCCTTGCTGACCATGAGTGGACTTACCTTCCCTGAAATAAGTACATTGTCATGTAAGTTCACAAGTAGACTATGGAATAAGATGGTAGAGCTGTTAGATATTGACATAACTAGGTCATGTTACCTGGTTGTTGCAAATTCCATGACAAAAATGATTGCATTTAAATAAAATGATAAAGGCTAAATAAGTCATGTAGGTCCCTTGAGGGTTTCTACTGAGCAAATCTTAAAAGGAAACTGATGTCATGTCCAGAGGGAGACTCACAGATGCAGGTGGATTTGAAATGAGGACACGGGGCACCAAATGTTCACCCACTGACAAGGGACACACCTAACAGCCATCAGTACAACACAACACTGCCAGGTGATGGTGAGACACAAATCCCACTGGAATACTATGAAAATCCTTTACACTTTCTGAGTCATCACATCCTCATCTTCGGGAAACATTATAAAAGAACATCCTTAACCTGACGTTCCAAAGTGTCTGAGTATCTCTGACTCTCTTGTATCATTGTTCACTTTCTCTGTGTCCACTGTGACTTTTTGACAGATACCTATGGTTTGCAACAGGTTAGTCCTAGTTCCAGTGAGAAATGCAACCTTCACTGGATGAGGGCTGTTACCTGATACTTCTCACAACAAATACAGCAGGGCCATGCCAGAGCATCAATGTGTCCCTAATATCTCTGTGTGTGCCATAAAAATCTTAGGATTATATGTTCATACTCTGCAAAAATGTCCAGGATGCTTTCACAAGGATTGCTTTGAATATGTAGAAGGTTCTGGGCAGCATAGAGATTTTCACAGGATTTATTTTTGTTTTTTTTTTAAGATTTATATATTTATTCAGGAGAGTCACAGAGACAGAGGCAAAGACATAGGCAGAGGGAGAAGCATGCACGCTCCCAAAAGCCCCATACAGGACACCATCCCAGGACCCCAGGATCACAACCTGAGCCAATTGCAGATACTCAAACTCTAAGCAACACAGGTGCCCTGACAATATTCATAGTTCTAATCTGTAAGAACGGCATGTTTTTCATCTCTTTATGTCTTCTTCAATTTCTTTCCTAAGTTGCCAAACAGGTAGAAATATTTTGGAAAAAAAAAAGAAAACAGAAAAAAAAAACTACAGCTGGAGGGCATCACAATGTTTGCAGACAAGCTCTATTATAAAGTCTTTATCATCAAGATAGCCTGGTAGTGACCAAAAACAACACATAGATCAATGGAACAGAGCAGAGAATGCAGAAATGGACCCTCAACTCTATGGGCAACTACTCCTCAAGAAGAAAGAAAAAAATATCTAATGAAAGAACGTCTCATCAATAAATGGATCTGAGGGATCCCTGGGTGGCGCAGCGGTTTAGCGTCTGTCTTTGGCCCAGGGCGCGATCCTGGAGACCCAGGATCAAGTCCCACATCGGGCTCCCGGTGCATGGAGCCTGCTCCTCCCTCTGCCTGTGTCTCTGCCTCTCTCTCTCTCTCTCTCTCTTTGTGACTATCATAAATAAATAAAAATTAAAAAAATAAAAAAATAAATGGATCTGAAAAAAATTGCATAAGAATGAAAGTGGACCATTCAGGTGCACCAAATACAAACATAATGTCAAAATAGATGAAATACTGAAATCTGAGAAAGTAATTCATCCAAATCCTAGTGGCGAATTCAGGAAGCAACTTTTTTTCCTCAGCTGCAGTGACTGCTAGCAAGGCACCTCTCAAAAGGCACAGGAAACAAAGGGAAAAGTAAACTATTAGGACTTCATCAACATAGAATCTGTACAATGCAACAGGCAACAAAATGAAAGGCAACCCACAGAATAGGACAAGATATTTCCTTAACAAAGTCAGCACCCAACAAAACAATCAATCCAGTCAAGAAATGGAGAGAATGCACAGCCACTTCTCCAAAGAAGTCCTACACATGGCCAACAGGCAGATGAGAAAAGTGATCCACATGACTTGTCATCAGGGAAATACAAATGGAAACCACACTAAGATCCCACTTATACAACTCAGAATGGATAAAATAACAAGGTCAGAAATAATAAATGTAAGAGAGGATATCGACAAAGTGGAACCCTCTTCAACTATTGGTGGGAATTCAGTCTTGTTGAGTCACTCCAGAAAACAGAATGGAATTTCCTGGAAAATAATAGGACCCAGTCATTGCACTACAGTGTATTTACCCCAAACACAGATTTATTGAAATGAACGGACACTTGCACCTCAATGTTCACAGCAGCAAAGTCCACAACAGCCAAACAGTGGAAGGAACCTCAGTGTCTATCAACAGATGAATGGATAAAGAAGCTGTAGTCTATGTATACAATGGCATATTACTCAGTCATCAGAAACGAAGATTACCCACCAATTGTTTCTACGTGGATGGACCTGGAGGGTATTATGCTGAGTGAAATTAGTCAATCGGAGAAGGACAAACATTATATGGTCTCATTCATTTGGGGAATATAAAAAAAATAGTGAAAGGGATTTTAGGGGAATGGAAAGAAAATGAGCAGGAAATATCAGAGAGGTTGACAGAAGTTGAGATACTCTTAACTCTGGGAAATGAACAAGAGGTAGTGGATGGGGAGGTGGATGGGATGTGAGGGTGGCTGGGTGACGGGCACTGAGGGGGGCCCTTGATGAGATGAGAACTAGGTGTTATGCTATATGTTGGCTAATCGCACTCTAATAAACAATATACAAAAAAAGATGTGCTTTATATATACAATGGGATATTACATAGCCGTCAGACATAATGAATAATATGAAATAATGTTTCCTTCAATATGGATGGAACTGGAGGCATTATATTGAGAGAAATAAATCAATTACAGAAAGGTAATGATATGGTCTCATTCATATTGAAAGACACTATAAAGGAAGGAGTGAAACTTAGTGGGGTAAGACTAGAGAAGACAAATGATGAGAGACACTTAACTCGGAAAAAAACAGACGGTCACTGTAAGGGAGGAGTGGGGAGTGGGGTAACTGGGTGATGGGGGTTAAGGAGTTTACATGATGTGATGAACACTGAGGGTATAGTGAATGTTGATAAATTCAATTTAAATAAAGAAAAAATGACTTTAGCCTGTGCCCCCTGCTGGAACATCGTACATGGACTGGGTGAATCAAACAACAGACACTCATTCTCACAGATCTGGAGTCTGGGTCATCTGAGGTCCAGGTGCAGGAGGCTGTGGTATCTGGAGAGCACCCACATCCTACCCCGTCCTTTCCCCATCACCTTACATGGGGCCAGGGTGCAGGAACTTTCCCAGTCCAGGAGTATAAGGGCTTATCCGACAATGAGGATGCACCTCCTGACGTAACTGCAACCCTAAGGCCCCACCTACTCCCCGCATCCCATGAGCACTAGGTTCCAACACGGGGATGGTTGAGGTCACACACAGTGAGCTGACGTCAGCACCCAAAGGATTCAAGAGTTACTTCCTCCAAGTGGAAGGTCCTCCAATCCAGCTCCTCACACTGAGGATCATCATGGATTCAGTAGAAGCTTCTGGTCTCTGATCACATGGTGTACACATGACCTTCAGGGCCACTGGTGACCCTGGGGAGAGGACAGCTTCCATCTGAGACCTTTAGGATCTTGGCCTATTTGTATTATGATTTTATGTTTCATGCTCCTTCCATACATTATCCAGCTAGTTTTCCTGTGATTAAGGCATTTTTTCTACTCAGAATGACCATGTCTTTCTTTTGTCTTCCCAGTTTGATGCTTGTTTAGTGAAATTATTCCTCACACCATGTCCAGTCTTTATTGCCTGATAGCTCCCTAACATTCCATCCCCATTCATCTCCTCCACCCAAAGGATAAGAAATGAAACAATAACCCAGGAGTTACCTCTTTTGATACAGTTGGGACTCTGACTCCACACAAGCCCCTCGTGGAGCAGGACCCTGTCCCCACCACTGACCCACAACATACACCCAGAGCCAGTGTCCTTCCCTGGCACAATCCAGGAATTTATGACGTGATGAGAGGCTTGCCTGGCTCCCAACGAACACGCATGTGAAAGTATAAAAGCTTATACTTTCATGATTGTGTGTGTGTGTGTGTGTGTGTGTGTGTGTGTGTGAGTGTGAGTGACCTCTGAGTCCACATCCCTACCATATCATGCTGGGAATCTCACTCACTCCCCGGAAATTTTAACATTTTTCTGGAACATCTCTTTATTGTTGTGTTGATCGGAGATTCCTCCATACCGTGGTGTGCAAGAAGTATGTTAGCTTGGGGTCCTGTGATCCACAGTGAGTGCTAATAGGACTGGTGAATATGTTCAGATGATGTGAATGGAGTTATTTGTAATTGATTAATATTTTGGGTCAGGAAAGGTTAAGTACAAGGAAGTGCAAGTGCTATACTTGAATTTCTAAGTCTCTAAGAAAGAGACTGAAGAGGTAAACACAAAATCAAGTGTCCAGAGAGAATCCCTGGGGGAAACTGCTCCTTGGAGAGGAAGCCCAGACACTGACAGGAAACCTGCCCAGAACCTCCATCTTCACCTGCTCCTGGGCCTTCAAGACAGAAGTGGTGAGGAGTGTGCACCCTCTGGTGGTCCTGATCCCCTTCTACAGGGAGGTTTGTGTCTGGGCTCACACTGAGGTCCCCTCATTGTGTCCCTTCACACAGTAATACACGGCCGTGTCCTCGGCTCTCAGGCTGTTCATCTGCAGATACAGCGTGTTCTTGGCATTGTCTCTGGAGATGGTGAATCGGCCCTTCACAGCGTCTGCATAGCTTGTGCTACTTCCATCACTGCTAATGTATCCGACCCACTGCAGCCCCTTCCCTGGAGCCTGGCGGACCCAGTTCATGTAGTTGCTACTGATGGTGAATCCGGAGGCCACACAGGAGAGTCTCAGGGACCCCCCAGGCTTCATCAGGTCTCCCCCAGACTCCACCAGCTGCACCTCACCCTGGGCACCTGCAGACACAAGAAATCCTGGTCAGAAAATTGTCCCACATCCCTTGTTTCTCTCACTCACCTCAACTCACAGACTGAACGTCCCTTGTTCTCCATGAATTACCTTTTAAAATAGCCAGAAGGAAAACCCAGCTGAGCAAAGATTTCATGTTTAGTCGTCTTTGTTCTGTCCTGATCCCGAACGGGGTCACCTGGGGATCCTGGGCCTGGGGCTTCTCTCTCAGCTGCAGGGTCGTGGTTGCGCTGGTTTAATCAGTGAAGGGAGGGTACTATTTGCATGTCCTTTGAATGTATAATCAGCACCAGAACTAGATTTGACTCTTCACAACTATTAACAAGGATTGCTTTGCATCTCTATACCACTGTGTGTAATGTCTTCTGACATTATGAAGTGCTAAATCTATGAAAAAATGACCTTTGCATTTCTTTTTGAGTTTTTAAAAATCTCTAATCAATGTAGGTTCTTTTAGTGTACAATATTTTACCTTTTTCAGAATACTTAATCCTACATATTATATTCTTAACACCGGTGTCAATGTAATAAGGTTCATTAATTACCTTTTAAATACTTTATTGTTAGGGATGCTGGAGTGGCTCAGCGGTTGAGGTCTGCCTTCTGCTCTGGGAGTGATCCTAGAGTCCAGAGATCCAGTCTCACATTAGACTCCCTGCATGGAGCCTGCTTCTCTCTCTGCCTGTGTCTCTCCCTCTCTCTGTCTGTGTGTCTTTCATTAATAATTAAATACAACCTTTAAACTATAAATATTTTTTGTTAGTGTGTGGAAACCTACATATATTTTTTATGTTTATTTTGTATCCTATAGATTTCCTGAAATTGTTCTTTAAGGATTTGGTTTTGTAGCTTGTCGGGTTTGACCCTGCAACAGATCATATCATATGGATACAAAGTTGTTTTTCTGATTCTATTGATTTAATTATCGTTTATTCTTTGTTTCCTACATTTCCTGGATTGGAATTCCAGTCATTGCCCCAGTAAGGGTTTCCTTCTCTTCTATATGTTTATTTGTCTGGACTAATTACTGTGTAGATATATGACAGACCTAATTGGAGATGTATTTCATGTTGCATATTCATGAGCTCCCATGAGAGAGAGAACACAAAACGCAGACAATGACCAAAGTAGGCAGCCCTTGTGCTTCTTACACAACAAGACGTTGGGTTTGTGGAGATATGAGGCCAGGATTTGGGGTTTGGGTCATTGAATTAATGAGGAACTGACAAGGGTTGTTTCTGCAGCCTTCTGGGTCCCACAAATGGTTCTAGTGAAGAGGATGGTTCACCCCTCCCAGTAGGGAGAAGTTAATTTTCCCACGGGAGATTTATTTCTTTCTATCAGGGTGACACAGGAGGTTCCCTATCTCTGTCCACTGGATGATTCTTCTGTGATTTTATTCACAATAATCCAGGGAACCTGCTGACATATGGGGTGGCACAGTTTATTCTCCTTCAGTATAACATGATGAATACTCATGGTGGGAATGGCCCCCTTTGTGGTTCCTGAATTGACAGAAAGGCTTCAGGTTTTCACTTTTGAATGCAGGGTTGGTTGTGGGGTTTTCATAAAATGTGACTAATTCACGGAGGGAAACATTTGTGCCTCGACTGTTAATATGTTTTGAAGATAAAGTGTGTTAGATATTGTCAAGCGGTTTTAGGCATCATAGGAAAGAATCATGTATATCCAATCCTTCACTCTGTTAATACAGGGGCCCCATTTATGATCTGGGTGTGTTCAAGCATACTTGCATCCCAGGCATGATTTCCTCTAGGTCATCCTGTGCGATCCGTCCATGTGCTGTTGGATTCAGGATGCCAGTAGTTTTGCATTTATGTGCATCTGAGATATTGTCCATGTGTCCCTTCTTGTGGTTTCCGTTGCATGAGTTTCCTGTCAGAGTCATTCTGCCCTCCTTAAATCAATTTGGGCAATTTCCATTCTCATATTGTTTTGGAAGAGATTGAAAAGTTTTACCTTAATTCTTAAAGTACTTGGTAAAATTCATAGAAAAAGCCATCTGATTTTGGACTCTCTTTTTTTTTTTGCTTTATTCTTCTTAAATCTTTCATTGTCCTTTTGTAGGCAGAAGCTTTTAGATAATGATTTTAGTCTTTGTATTTGATCTGTATTGTTCATTTTTTACTTCTTCATGAAACAATTTTAGTGTATTCATAATACTAGTAAAGTAATTTGCCTATGTTCCAATACTTTCTCTATGAGAATCTTTGAATTTTATTTATGGTCCTTTTTAATTTTTTTTTTGTTTTTTAAATTTTTTTATTGAAGTTCAATTTGCCAACATATACTATAGCACCCAGTGCTCATCCCATCAAGTGCCCTCCTCAGTGTTCATCCCCCTGTCACCCCAACCCTGCCTGCCTCCCCTTCCACTACCTCTTGTTCATTTCCAGAGTTAGATGTCTCTCATATTTTGGGACCATGTCTCTCATATTTTGTCACCCTCACTGACATTTTCACTCATTTTCTCTCCTTTCCCTTTGTTCCCTTTCACTAATTTATTTTTTATTGGTGTTCAATTTGCCAACATATAGAATAACACCCAGTGGTCAGCCCATCAAGTGCGCACCTCAGTGCCCGTCACTCAGTCACCCCCACTCCCCGTCCCCCTCCTCTTCCACCACCCCTAGTTCATTTCCCAGAGTTAGGAGTCTTTTTGTTCTGTCTCCCTTTCTGTCATTTCCCACACACTTCTTCTCCCTTCCCTTATATTCCCTTTAACTATTATTTATATTCCCCAAATGAATGAGAACATATAATGTTTGTCCTTATCCGATTGACTTACTTCTCTCAGCACAATACCCTCCAGTTCCATCCATGTTGAAGCAAATGGTGGGTATTTGTCGTTTGTAATGGCTGAGTAATATTCCATTGCATACAAAGACCACATCTTCCTTATCCATTCATCTTTCAATGTGCAACGAGAGTCATTGGTGTTGGTCATTTTTTCTCTTTGAAATCTGATTATATTTATTAAGGCCTATCTATTTTCCTAGAGTGCCTATGACTGTTAAATTTCATTTTTATTTTTCATACTTATTTAAATCTCCAGGAATATTTTTATTCGTATAGATTCTTTTTTTCTTCTAAGAATTTCAATGTTGATAAATTAAACAAAATACCAATGGTTTTCTTACATAATAGAAAAATCCAAAAAAAAGAAAAAAAAAGAAAAATCCATATTCATACATAAAAAGAAATCACATGATAGTGACCATAAAATTATGAGAGGTAAGAACAATAGTCAGACATCACACATCCCTCTACAGAAATTTAGTCGCCCATTAAGCATATCAGTGTGTGGCTCCATAACATCAGACATGTAGACAGTAGAGCATAATACAGAGCCCAGAAGTAAATGTGTGCGTATAGTCAGAAAGCCTCCAAAGGATACCTAAGCATACACAATGGAGAAAGGATAATCTCTATAACAAATGGTGTTGGACAGCCTCATGAAAATAATGACACCTGGTCCTTACCATACATCACACAGATACAAGGATACAGAATATCTCAGAATGGATTAAAGAGTTAAGCAGAAGTCTCAACTCTAGAACTCATACATGAAAACTAAGCCTAAAACATCATGACATTTGCTTGGATGTGATTTTTTTGATATGACATTAAAATCACATTCAAAAAAAGCAAAAGCCAGTGAGTGGGGCTACATCATGCACAAAGTGTGAAGAACAAATATTAGCAGAGCAAGAAGGCAGACTATGGAATGGGAGACAGTGTGTTAAATCATATACTGAGACAGACTTAGTATCCAAAAAACAAAAGGGACTCTCAACCTCAATAGAAAATCTGACAGAACACAATAATAACATATCTAAATCCCCCATTAAATAGTTGCTCAAGGATGGGACGTCTGGGCCATTCAGGTGGTTAAGGATCTAACTCTTGGTTTTGACTCACGTCTTGATCTCAGGATCCTGGACTTGAGACCCAAGTCAGGCTCTGTGGTCATGGGGAATCTGCTTGAGACTTTCTTTCTCTCTCTCCTGGTCCTCTCCATCTCTCTCTTTCTCTCCAAATAAAAATATAAAATATTTTAAAAATATTTTATTTATTTATTCATTAAAGACACAGAGACAAAGAAAAGCCGAGATATAGGCAGAGGGAGAAGCAGGCTCCATTGAAGGAGCTCGATGCGGGACTCAATCCTGAGATTACAGGATCACACCATTCGCTGAAGGCTGGTGATAAACCGCTAAGCTACCCAGGCATCCCTGTTAAATACATTTTTTTTTCAAAATTGGGACAAGTTCTATTTCGATTTCTCTGTAGAAAACAAGCAAAAGTGGGTCCTTGTGCAGATAGTTGATTAAGAATCTGACCTTGGCTTTAGTCATGATCTCAGGGTCCTGGGATTCAGCCCAACCCTGGCCTCCAAGATGAGAGAAGAGTCTGCCTCTCTCAATGTTCCTACCCCTATGTGTGCAATCGCTGCCTCTCTCTCCAATAAATAAAAAGATACAAGTAAACAAACATATATACATCAAGGTCAAACAACACCAATCATCCTAGAAATCCAACCGCAAATAACTGAGGTATCTCTTTGCAGCTGTTTCCCTGGCTATGAATGATCCACACCAAATTAAATGAGAAGGACCTTGTGCTGGTGAGGATGTGGAGAACAGGCCATGGTAAACTCTGGGTGGAAGGATCACATGGTGTAGCTACTATGGCAACCATCCCGGTGCACACCACCCACTACACAGAGCTCCATGTCTGTTACTGAACACCTGAACTCATTTCCAGCTGAGTGAGAGGAAGGTCGAGACCTCAGGTTGTGGGGATAGGCAGTAGCAGGAGATGAATGCATTCAGTGGAGGTGTCTTAACCTAGTCCTGCTCAACTACACGAGAGAGCCTGAGACTAAGATGCTGGAGGGGACAGCTGCTGTCAGAACACACATCAAACTCTGGTCTCAGGAACTCCCCATCAGAGGACCAGAGCTGGTTTGGGTCAGTCTGTGGAGGCTTCATACATGAGGACATTGGGCACAAAAAGGCAGCATGCAGCCTGATGCATAGGAGCTCATCATCTGAGTTTGGGGAAGATAGAAGGAAAGAAAGCCCAACCATATCACTGTGACCCTGGCCTGGCTGTATGAATGCCCCAGGCTGCATGGCCTCAGTTATCCCTGAGACAGCTGACCTTCATGGAACATCATGTATTGAGATGCCGCTGGGATGGTGGGTGCGTCAATAGTGTGACTACTTATCGCAGAATCCTGACCCATTGATGGATGTTTTCTTCTTGGGATTATTCTTTAAATCATGCAAGCTTTTGGGGGTGTTCAAAGCTTCTCACAGAAATGAAGACACTATAAACGCTCACATGCCATTTTTGCATGAACATGGGGATTCATTATTCTGGAGCAACCACTGAGGAGTGGGATTTCTGGGTCACCTGGTAGGTTATCTATCTTTAATTACAGGAGGAACCAAAAAAAAAAAAGATTTTCCAGGGTCTCTCTTTAATTTTCATTCCAACCTGCAGGGTTGAGGCCCAGAGGTCCTGCATGCTCCCCAGGATGGTCTGGTCAGTGCTTTCTTTTTTTATTGGAGTTCGATATGTCAACATATAGCATAACACTCAGTGCTCATCTCATCAAGTTCCCCCCTCAGTGCCTGTCACTCAGTCACCCCATCCCCCTACCCATCTCAATTTCCACTATCCCTTGTTCGTTTCCCAGAGTTAGGTGTCTCTCATGTTCTGTCTCTCTCACTGCTATTTCCCACTCATTTTCTCTCCCTTCCCCGTTATTCCATTTCACTATTTTTATATTCCCCAAGTGAATGAGACCATATAAAGTTTGTCCTTCTCCAACTGACTGACTTCACTCAGCTTAATAGCTTCTTTCATGCCTGAGCCCCCGTGATGAGTGTATAGAGCATCTCATTGTGGTTGATGTGAATTTCCCTGAGAGATCCTGGCGGGAAGTGTCCTCACCTGTGCTTACTTCACGAGTCTGTACCCTCCTGTGTAACATGTCCACACAAGGCTCTGCCTGCTTTATATATGAATGTTGTTTTCATTTCTACTGAGTTTTGAGGGTTCTTATAATATTCAGGTGAAAGTTCTTTGTTGGTTATGAAATTTGTGCATATTTTCCCTTTGGCTCATATCTTGTATTTGATTACTTTGATAAATATGTGGGTAAAAATATAGATGGTAAAAAATATATATAGATGATTTCCACAAAGTGCATTCTTAATATTTGGTGTTATGCATATTAACTTTTTATCCATACCATTCCGATTTCATGATTAATGATTCCTTCAGAGTTTCCCCAATGACAATATATTTATTTATTTTTTTTAATTTATTTTTTATTGGTGTTCAATTTACTAACATACACAATAACCCCCAGTGCCGTCACCCATTCACTCCCACCCCCCGCCCTCCTCCCCTTCTACCACCCCTAGTTCGTTTCCCAGAGTTAGCAGTCTTTACGTTCTGTCTCCCTTTCTGATATTTCCCACACATTTCTTCTCCCTTCCCTTATATTCCCTTTCACTATTATTTATATTCCCCAAATGAATGAGAACATATAATGTTTGTCCTTCTCCGACTGACTTACTTCACTCAGCATAATACCCTCCAGTTCCATCCACGTTGAAGCAAATGGCGGGTATTTGTCATTTCTAATAGCTGAGTAATATTCCATTGTATACATAAACCACATCTTCTTTATCCATTCATCTTTCGTTGGACACCGAGGCTCCTTCCACAGTTTGGCTATCGTGGCCATTGCTGCTATAAACATCGGGGTGCAGGTGTCCCGGTGTTTCATTGCATTTGTATCTTTGGGGTAAATCCCCAACAGTGCAATTGCTGGGTCATAGGGCAGGTATATTTTTAACTGTTTGAGGAACCTCCACACAGTTTTCCAGAGTGGCTGCACCAGTTCACATTCCCACCAACAGTGTAAGAGGGTTCCCTTTTCTCTGCATCCTCTCCAACATTTGTTGTTTCCTGCCTTGTTAATTTGCCCCATTCTCACTGGTGTGAGGTGGTATCTCATTGTGGTTTTGATTTGTATTTCCCTGATGGCAAGTGATGCAGAGCATTTTCTCATATGCCTGTTGGCCATGTCTATGTCTTCCTCTGTGAGATTTCTGTTCATGTCTTTTGCCCATTTCATGATTGGATTGTTTGTTTCTTTGGTGTTGAGTTTAATAAGTTGTTTATAGATCTTGGAAACTAGCCCTTTATCTGATATGTCATTTGCAAATATCTTCTACCATTCTGTAGGTTGTCTTTGAGTTTTGTTGACTGTATCCTTTGCTGTGCAAAAGCTTCTTATCTTGATGAAGTCCCAATAGTTCATTTTTGCTTTTGTTTCTTTTGCCTTCGTGGATGTATCTTGCAAGAAGTTACTATGGCCGATTTCAAAAAGGGTGTTGCCTGTGTTCTTCTCTAGGATTGTGATGGAATCTTGTCTCACATTTAGATCTTTCATCCATTTTGAGTTTATCTTTGTGTATGGTGAAAGAGAGTGGTCTAGTTTCATTCTTCTGCATGTGGATGTCCAATTTTCCCAGCACCATTTATTGAAGAGACTGTCTTTCTTCCAATGGATAGTCTTTCCTCCTTTATCGAATATTAGTTGACCATAAAGTTCAGGGTCCACTTCTGGATTCTCTATTCTGTTCCACTGATTTATGTGTCTGTTTTTGTGTCAGTACCACACTGTCTTGATGCCCACAGCTTTGTAGTACAACCTGAAATCTGGCATTGTGATGCCCCCAGATATGGTTTTCTTTTTTAAAATTCCCCTGGCTATTCGGGGTCTTTTCTGATTCCACACAAATCTTAAAAGTCTTTTTTCCCCTTCTCTCCTCAGTGTTGACCTGTTCCCTAATTGGTCTCCAGTAATGTAGTGTTTATATGTTATATGAATGTACATTCTGGCAATTGATTTTCATGGTGTTGCTTTCATAAACTAGAGCAATTCTGTTCTCATGCTCAAAAGTGAAATTGTGATTTCATTGGTAGATGCTCTGCTGTATATCATCAGGCTGGTTGTTCTTCACGTTGAAAAGATGTGCTTCTGGTGTGAAACATAATCATTTATCTTTCCAGGTGTTGAAATTTCAAAAATCTTGTTGCTCTTCAGAGGCAGGTTGTGGTACTTAGCATCCTCCCACCAGACATGGCATTGACTCCAGTGCCTTTCCCTGGAGGCTGATGGAACCATGTGACACCCACACTGACATGCGCATTGAGAATCCAGAGAAGGAGCCAGTGATCATAAGGGTCTTCCTGGGTGTCCCCAGTCCAGAACGAGACCCCTACAGGAGGATCTGGGACAGATCTCCTGTAGAGAAGGACAGCACAGGATGGGGACAGGACTTGCCTTAGTTGAGGGAGCCTCCAACATGAGAACTCAGAGGAAATGATGGTCAGCAGCAAGGGTGAGGAGCACAGGAAGCTCATGCGGGGACACAAGAGTCACTTCCCATACACAGTGCTTGGCTTTTCTTTTTTTTTCTTTTTTTTAAGTGTTACAACAATTTATTTTTTTTATTTTGTTAAGTTTTGCAACATTTTAAAAAAGACTTTTATTTCTGTGATTTATAGTGTAAGTTTTCTTTTTTTATAAATTTATTTTTTATTGGTGTTCAATTTATCAACATATGGAATAACACCCAGTGCTCATCCTGTCAAGTGCCCCCCTCAGTGCCTGTCACCCAGTCACCCCCACCCCCACCAAACTCCTCCCCTTCCACCACCCCTAGTTCATTTCCCAGAGTTAGGAGTCTTTCATGTTCTGTCTCCCTTTCTGATATTTCCCACATATTTTTCTCCTTTCCCCTTTATTCCCTTTCACTATTTTTTATATTCCCCAAATGAATGAGACCATATAATGTTTGTCCTTCTCTAATTGACATATTTCACTCAGCATAATACCCTCTAGTTCCATCCATGTCGAACCAAATGATGGGTATTTGTCATTTCTAATGCCGGCATAATATCCATTGTATACAGAGACCACAACTTTTATATCCATTCATCTTACGATGGACACCAAGGCTCCTTACACAGTTTGGCTATTGTGGACATTACTGCTATAAATCAGGGTTCAGGTGTCCTGCATTTCATTGCTTCTGTATCTTTGGGGTAAATCCCCAGCAGTGCAATTGCTGGGTCATAGGGCAGATCTATTTTTAACTCTTTGATGAACATACACAGAGTTTTCCAGAGTGGCTGCACCAGTTCACATTCTCACCAACAGTGCAAGATGGTTTCCCTTTCTCCACATCCTCTCCAACATTTGTGGCTTCCTTCCTTGTTAATTTTCCACATTATTGACTACAGAATTTAGATCGAATCACGCAGAATTAAAAATCAATTAAATGAGATGTAATCCAAAATAGAGGTCCTAACGATGAGGGTTAATGAGGTGGAAGAACGAGTGAGTGACACAGGAGAAAAGTTGATGGCAAAGAGGGAAACTGAGGAAAAAAGAGACAGTTAAAAGACCATGAGGATAGATTAAGGGAAGTAAGTGACAGCCTGAGAAAGAATAATCTATATTTAATTGGGTTTCCCGACGGTGCTGAAAAGGGTCAGAGGTCCAGAATATGTATTTGAACAAATCATAGCTGAAAACTTTCCTAATCTGGGAAGGGAAACAGGCATTCAGATGCAGGAAATAGAGAGATCCCCCCTAAAATCAATAAAAACCGTTCAACAGCTCTACATTTAATAGTGAAGCTTGCAAATTCCAAAGATAATGAGAAGATCCTTAAATCAAGAAGAAGCAAGAGATCCCTAACTTATATGGGGAGAAATATCAGATTAACAGCAGACCTCTCCACAGAGACCTGGCAGGCCAGAAAGGGAAGCAAGATATATTCAGGGTCCTAAATGAGAAGAACATACAGCCAAGAATACTTTATCCAGGAAGGCTCTCATTCAGAATAGAAGGAAAGATAAAGAGCTTCCAAGATAGGCAGGAACCAAAAGAATATGTGACCTCCAAACCAGCTCTGCAATAAATTTTAAGGGGGACTCTTAAAATTCCTCTTTAAGAAGAAGACCAATGGAACAATGAACAAAAACAGGGACTCAATAGGTATCGTGATGACACTAAACGCAAATCTTTCAATAGTAACTCTGAACGTGAAGGTGCTTAACAACCCCATCAAAAGACACAGGGTTTCAGACTGGATAAAATAGCAGGACCCATCTATTTGCTGTCTACAGGAGACTCTTTTTAGACAGAAGGACACCTACAGCTTGAAAATTAAAGGTTGGAGAACCATTTACATTCAAATTGTCCTCAAAAGAAAGCAGGGGTAGTCATCCTTATATCAGATAAACTAAAATTTATCCTGAAGACTGTAATAAGAAATGAAGAGGGACACTATATCATACTTAAAGGATCTATCCAACAAGAGGAATTAACAATCATATATATATATATATATATATATATATATATATATATCCCGAATATGGGAGCTGCCAAATATATCAATCAATTAATAACAAAAGTTAAGACATACTGAGATAATAATACACTTATACTTGGTGACTTCAATCTAGCGCTTTCTACACTCAATAGGTCATCTAAGCACAACATCTCCAAAGAAACGAGAGCTTTAAATGATACACTGGACCAGATGGATTTCACAGATATCTACTGAACACACATCCAAATGCAACTGAATACACATTCTTAAGTGCACATGGAACTTTCTCCAGAATAGACCACATACTGGGTCACAAATCGGGTCTGAACCGATACCAAAAGATTGGGATCATCCCCTGCGTATTCTCAGATCATAATGCCTTGAACTTAGAACTAAATCACAACAAGAAGTTTGGAAGGACCTCAAACACGTGGAGGTTAAGGACCATCCTGCAAAAAGATGAAAGGGTCAACCAGGAAATTAAGGAAGAATTAAAAAGACTCATGGAAACTAATGAGAATGAAGATACAGCCATTCAAAATCTTTGGGATGCAGCAAAAGCAGCCCTGAGGGGGAAATGCATCGCAAATCAAGCATCTATCCAAAAACTGGAAAGAACTCAAATACAAAAGCTAATTTTGCACCTAAAGGAGCTAGAGAAAAAACAGCAAACAGATCCTACACCCAGCAGAAGAAGGGAATTAATAAAGATTCGAACAGAACTCAATGAAATGGAGACCAGAAGAACTGTGGAAAAATCAACAAAACCAGGAGTTGGTTCATTGAAAGATTTAATAAGATAGATACACCATTAGCCAGCCTTATTAAAAAGAGAGAGAAGACTCAAATTAATAAAATCATGAATGAGAAAGGAGAGATCACTACCAACACCAAGGAAATATAAACGATTTTAAATATTTTCTATCTACTTTTTTATTCCTTCCTGTCTTTCATAAGTTTTCTGCAGTGTTTAGAGTATAGATCCATCCCTCTTCAGTTAGGATTTTTCCTCATCATCTGATGATTTCTGGTGCACTTATAAATTGCATCCAGTCCTTGATTTTCTTTTTTCTGCTTCATTTGCACATTAGAGAAGAGCCACTGACTTCCTTGTATTGATTTCACATGCTCTGATTTTGCTGAATTCCGGTATCAGTTCTAGCAATTTTTTTCAAAGGAATCTTTGGGATTTGAACTTAAAGTATCTTGCAGTGTGTGAAGAGTCAACGTTTGACTTTTTCTTTGCTGAGTTGGATAACATTTCCTTCTGTTTTTTGTCTGATTGTTGAGGCTAGGAATTCTACTATTATGGTGAAGAACAGGGATGATGGTGGGCATCCCTCTCCTGTTCCTGATCTACAGGAAAAGCTCTCAACTTTTCCCTGTTGAGGATGATATTCTCCATATGTCTCTGTAGATGAATTTTATGATGTTGAATATGTCTCCCTATCTCTACAGAACAATAGGTATTTTTATCAGGAGGTATAATCTATTTTGCCAAAAGCTTTTTGGCATCAGGTTAAAGGATAAAATGGTCCCTATACTTTCATTAATTAATGACTGAATTCTCATAGTTTTTTTTTTGCATATGCTGAACCACTCTTGAATACCAGAAATTAAGCCAATTTTGTCATGAAGAATTATCCTTTTAACATACTGTTGAATTCTGTTGGTTAGGATCTTAATGAGAATTCTGTATCCATATTCGTAAAGAATATGAGCCTGTAATTGTCCTTTTAAGTAGGATCTATCTCTGCTTTTCAGGTCAAGGTAATGTTGCCCTCAGAAAATGAGTTTGGAAGTTTCCTTTAATTTCTGTTTTCTTTTTTTTTTGGAACATTTTCAGGATAGGCATTAATTCTTTTTATTTATTTATTTATTTATTTATTTATTTATTTATTTATTTATATTTTTTAATAAAATAATTTTTATTGGTGTTCAATTTACCAACATACAGAATAACACCCAGTGCTCATCCCATCAAGTGTCACCCTCAGTGCCCGTCACCCACTCACCCCCACCCCCCGCCCTCCTCCCCTTGCACCACCCCTAGTTCATTTCCCAGAGTTAGCTGTCTTTATGTTCTGTCTCCCTTTCTGATATATCCCACACATTTCTTCTCCCTTCCTTTATATTCCCTTTCACTATTATTTATATTCCCCAAATGAATGAGAACATACACTGTCCTTCTCCGACTGACTTACTTCACTCAGCATAATACCCTCCAGTTCCATCCACGTTGAAGCAAATGGTGGATATTTGTCATTTCAGTGGCTGAGTAATATTCTATTGTACACATAAACCACATCTTATTTATCCATTCGTCTTTCGAAGGACACTGAGGCTCCTTCCACAGTTTGGCTATTGTGGACATGGCTGCTATAAACATCGAGGTGCAGGTGTCCCGGTGTTTCATTGCATCGGAATCATTGGGGTAAATCCCCAAGAGTGCAATTGCTGGGTCATAGGGCAGGTATATTTTTAACTCTTTGAGGAACCTCCACACAGTTTTCCAGAGTGGCTGCACCAGTTCACATTCCCACCAACAGTGTAAGAGAGTTCCTTTTTTCCGCATCCTTTCCAACATTTGTTGTTTCCTGCCTTGTTAATGTTCCCCATTCTCACTGGTGTGAGGTGATATCTCATTGTGGTTTTGATTTGTATTTCCCTGATGGCAAGTGATGCAGAGCATTTTCTCATGTGCATGTTGGCCATGTCTATGTCTTCTTCTGTGAGATTTCTCTTCATGTCTTTTGCCCATTTCATGATTGGATTGTTTGTTTCTTTGGTGTTGAGTTTAAGAAGTTCTTTATAGATTTTGGAAACTAGACCTTTATCTGATACATCATTTGCAAATATCTTCTCCCATTTTGCAGGTTGTCTTTGAGTTTTGTTGACTGTATCCTTTGCTGTGCAAAAGCTTCTTATTTTGATGAAGTCCAAATAGTTCATTTTTGCTTTTGTTTCTTTTGCCTTCATGGATGTATCTTGCAAGAGGTTACTGTGGCCGAGTTCAAAAGGGTGTTCCCTCTAGGTTTCTCCTCTAGGATTGTGATGAAATCTCGTCTCACATTTAGATCTTTCATCCATTTTGAGTTTATCTTTGTATATGATGTAAGAGAATGCTCTAGTTTCATTCTTCTGCATGTGGATGTCCAATTTTCCCAGCACCATTTATTGAAGAGACTGTCTTTCTTCCAATGGATAGTCTTTCCTCCTTTATCGAATATTAGTTGACCAAAAAGTTCAGGGTCCACTTCTGGGTTCTCTATTCTGTTCCATTGATCTATGTGTCTGTTTTTGTGCCAGTACCACACTGTCTTGAAACCACAGGTTTGTAGTACAACCTGAAATCTGGCATTGTGATGCCCCTAGATATGGTTTTCATTTTTAAAATTCCCCTGGCTATTCGGGGTCTTTTCTGATTACACACAAATCTTACAATAATTTGTTCTAACTCTCTGAAGAAGGTCCATGGTATTTTGATAGGGATTGCATTAAATGTGTAAATTGTCCTGGGTAACATTGACACTTTCACAATATTAATTCTGCCAATCCATGAGCATGGAATATTTTTCCATCTCTTTGTGTCTTCCTCAATTTCTTTCAGAAGTGTTCTATAGTTTTTAGGGTATAGATCCTTTACCTCTTTGGTTAGGTTTATTCCTAGGTATCTTATGCTTCTGGGTACAATTTAAATGAGATTGACTTCTTAATTTCTCTATCTTCACTCTCATTGTTAGTGTATACAAATGCCATTGATTTCTGGGCATTGATTTTGTATCCTGCCAGGCTACCAAATTGCTGTATAAGGTCGAGCAATCTTGGGGTGGAGGCTTTTGGGTTTTCTATGTAGAGTATCATGTCATCGGCGAAGAGGGAGAGTTTGACTTCTTCTTTGCCAATTTGAATGCCTTTAATGTTTTTTTGTCGTCTGATTGCTGAGGCTAGGACTTCCAATATTATGTTGAATAGCAGTGATGAGAGTGGACATCCCAGTCTTGTTCCTGATCTTAGAGGAAAGGCTCCCAGTGCTTCCCCATTGAGAATGATATTTTCTGTGGGCTTTTTGTAGATGGCTTTTAAAATGTCGAAGAAAGTTCCCTCTATTCCTACACTCTGAAGAGTTTTGATCAGGAATGGACGCTGTATTTTGTCAAATGCTTCCTCTGCATCGAATGAGAGGATCATATGGTTCTTGGTTTTTCTCTTGCTGATATGATGAATCACATTGATTGTTTTACGAGTGTTGAACGAGCCTTGTGGGGATAAATCCTACTTGGTCTTGCTGAATAATTTTCTTAATGTATTGTTGGATTCTATTGGCTAGTATCTTCTTGAGAATTTTTGCATCCATGTTCATCAGGGATATTGGTCTGTAATTCTCCTTTTTGGTGGGGTCTTTGTCTGCTTTTGGAATTAAGGTGATGCTGGCCTCATAGAACGAATTTGGAAGTACTCCATCTCTTTCTATCTTTCCAAACAGCTTTAGGAGAATAGGCATGATTTCTTCTTTAAAAGTTTGATAGAATTCCCCTGGGAAGCCATCTGGCCCTGGACTCTTGTGTCTTGGGAGGTTTTTGATGACTGCTTCAATTTCCTCCCTGGTTATTGGCCTGTTCAGGTTTTCTATCTCTTCCTGTTCCAGGTTTGGTAGTTTGTGGCTTTCCAGGAATGCATCCATTTCTTCTAGATTGCCTAATTTATTGGCGTATAGCTGTTCATAATATGTTTTTAAAATTGTTTGTATTTCCTTGGTGTTGGTAGTGATCTCTCCTTTCTCATTCATGATTTTATTAATTTGAGTTTCTCTCTCTTCTTTTTAATAAGGTTGGCTAATGGTTTATCTATCTTATTAATTCTTTCAAAGAACCAACTCCCGGTTCTGTTAATCTGTTCCACAGTTCCTCTGATCTTGATTTCATTGAGTCTGCTCGAATTTTACTCTCTTCTTCTGCTGGGCGTGGGGTCAATCTGCTGTTTTTTCTCTAGCTCCCTTATGTGTAAGGTTAGCTTTTGTATTTGAGTTCTTTCCAGTTTTTGAATGGATGCTTGTATTGCGATGTATTTCCCCTTAGGACTGCTTTTGCTGCATCCCAAAGATTTTGAACGGTTTTATCTTCATTCTCATTCGTTTTCATGAATCTTTTTAATTCTTCCTTAATTTCCTGGTTGACCCTTTCATCTTTTTGCAGGATGGTCCTTAACCTCCACGTGTTTGAGGTCCTTCCAAACTTCTTGTTGTGATTTAGTTCTAATTTCAAAGCATTATGGTCTGAGAATATGCAGGGGACAATCCCAATCTTTTGGTATCGGTTCAGACCCGATTTGTGACCCAATATGTGGTCTATTCTGGAGAAAGTTCCATGTGCACTTGAGAAGAATGTATATTCAGTTGAGTTTGGATGTAAAGGTCTGTAGGTATCTGTGAAATCCATCTGGTCCAGTATATCATTTAAAGTTCTCATTTCTTTGGAGATGTTGTGCTTAGAAGACCTATCTAGTATAGAAAAAGCTAGATTGAAGTCACCAAGTATAAGTGTATTATTATCTAAGTACTTCTTCATTTTGGTTATTAATTGGTTTAAATATTTGGCATCTCCCACATTCAGGGCATATATATTCAGGATTGTAAAGTCCTCTTGTTCATAGATCCTTAAAGTATGAGATAGTGTCCCTCTTCATCTCTCATTACAGTCTTCAGGGTAAATTTTAGTTTATCTGGTATAAAGATGGCTACCCCTACTTTCTTTTGAGGACCATTTGAATGGTAAATGGTTCTCCAACCTTTTATTTTCAGGCTGTATGTGTCCTTCTGTCTAAAATGAGTCTCTTATAGACAGCAAATAGATGGGTACTGCTTTTTTATCCAGTCTGAAACCCTGCACCTTTTGATGGGGTCATTAAGCCCGCTCACTTTCAGAGTTACTATTGACAGATATGAGTTTAGTGTCATCATGATATCTCTTCAGTCCTTGTTTTTGTGGATTGTTCCACTGAACTTTTTCTTAAAGGGGAATTTTAAGAGTCCTTGAAATTTCTTGCAGAGCTGGTTTGGAGGTCACATATTCTTTCACTTCCTGCCTGTCTTGGAAGCTCTTTATCTCTTCTTCCATTTTGAATGAGAGCCTTGCTGGATAAAGAATTCTTGGTTGCATGTTCTTCTCATTTAGGACCCTGAATATATCCTGCCAGCCCTTTCTGACCTGCCAGGTCTCTGGGGAGATGTCTGCTGTTATCCTAATACTCCTCCCCATAAAAGTCAGGGATTTCTTGTCTCTTGCTGCTTTAAGGATCTTCTCTTTATCTTTGGAATTTGCAAGCTTCACTATTAGATGTCAAGGTGTTGAACGGTTTTTATTGATTTTAGGGGGGGATCTCTCTATTTCCTGGATCTAAATGCCTGTTTCCCTTCCCAGATTAGGAAAGTTTTCAGCTATGATTTGTTCAAATACATATTCTGGCCCTCTGGCCCTTTCATCGCCCTCAGGAATCCGAATTAAATGTAGGTTTTTCTTCCTCAGGCTGTCGTTTATTTCCCTTAATCTAACCTCATGGTCTTTTAATTGTCTGTCTCTTTTTTCCTCAGTTTCTCTCTTTGCCATACTTTTTTAAAAGATGTTATTTATTTATTCATGATAGTCACACAGAGAGAGATAGAGAGGCAGAGACACAGGCAGAGGGAGAAGCAGGCTCCATGGAGGGAGCCCGATGTGGGATTCGATCCTGGGTCTCCAGGATCACACCCCGGGCCAAAGGCAGGCGCCAAACCGCTGCACCACCCAGGGACCCCATCAACTTGTCTTCTATGTCACTCACTCGTTCTTCCACCTCGTTAACCCTCGTCGTTAGGACTTCTAATTTGGATTGCATCTCATTCAATTGATTTTTAATTTCTGCCTGATTGAATCTAAACTCTGCAGTCATGAAGTCTCTTGAGTCCTTTATGCTTTTTTCTAGAGCCACCAGTAGTTGTATGATAGTGCTTCTGAATTGGCTTTCTGACATTGGATTGTAATCCAGATTTTGTAACTGTATGGGAGAGGAGTGTTTCTGATTCTTTCTTTTGAGGTGAGGTTTTCCTTCTAGTCATTTTGCTCAGTGCAGAGTGGCCAAAAACAAGTTGTATTGGGAAAAGGAGAAAAAGAGAAAGAAGGAAAGAAAAGAGAAAAAGAAAAAAAGGAAGAAAATAAGAAAAAAGAGAAGAAGAAGAGAAAGAGAAAGACAAAGAATGAAAGGGAAAAAAGGGTGGGGGAAGCAATCAGAAATCAAAAAGGAAAAAAAAAAACACGGGGGAGTATCTTCTGATTCTGTATACTTTAAGTATCTTGACTTCCCCTGGAATTGTCCGTCCTGCTGGTCTCTGGGGGAGGGGTCTCTTGTGCTGATTTTCAGGTGTTAGCACTTGGGGGAGCTGCTCTGCCCCCTGCCTGGTGCAGGGCTCAGTGGGGGTTGTTTACCTCGTGAGGCCCCAGGAGGAACAACCACGGTGGCAGTGGAGCTCTGGAAACCTGGATTCAGCCCCCACAGGAACTCTGAAGCACTATGCCTGCAGGGCCTGGAGGCTCCGGGGCAGGGCTGCTGATCTGCTCAGCTCTGGGCAGGAGCATCCTTGCTGTCCTGGGCCCTCCTGGCCTCTGCCTGTCCCGGGGGGAGGCCGGATCCTGGGTTGTGTCCCGGCGCCCTGTGCTCAGGGCCTGCGCTGTTGGATTCGCACTCCCTGCCATGCAACCACCTCCGCGGAGCCACCCCCCAAGCCCTTCCAAGCTGCTCCGTGTCCCGCTGTGCGTGCTGCAGCCCTTAGGGAGCTCGGTGCACTCTCCTGGGGTGCAGGTGTCTGTTAGTGTCCCAGGGAGCCGGAGGGCATCCCGGCCCTCCTGGGGTCCTGCCTTAACTCCTTGTGGGTGCCTTTCCACCGGAAAGGTTGTTGCAGCTCCCGCTTCTCAGGGAGGGAGCTTTCCTGTCCTGGGGACACTCGCCCTGGCCTTAGCCCAGCTCCTCGCGGGGCACCTCCCCCTTGGAGGCCTTTTGTTTCTTTATTTCTTTTTTCCCATCCTCCTACTTTGATAGAAGCGCGAACTCTTCTCACTGTAGCATTCCAGCTGGTCTCTCTTTAAATCTCAGGCCGAATTCATAGATTTTCAGGATGATTTGAAGGTTATCTAGGTAATTTGGTGGAGACAGATGATTTGGGGACCCTACTCCTCAGCCATCTTGCCCCTCCTCCTAAAAATTTTTTAATAAATAAATAAACAAACAAACAAAAAAGAACGTTTAACCAGATTTGTCATTTCCCATATAAGAATAGTTGTTTTCTAAAACCAACAAATTTTTCAAATCAGAAGCTGAATAAGGAATAAACAAAGAAGGAGACTCTGTCATTTTTGGATGTTGGAATATTTCTCTTTCTATGACAACAAAGTTTGTCAGTTAGAGTTTGAATACATAAGCACAGAATCGTGTGCCCAGAGAGGCTCCCTGGGGGAAATTGCTCCTTGGAGAGGAAGCCCAGACCTTGACAGGAAACCGGCCCAGAACCTCCATCTGCACCTGCTCCTGGGCCTTCAAGACAGAAGTGGTGAGGAGTGTGCAGCCCCTTGTGGTCCCCATCCCCTTCTATAGGGAGCTTTGTGTATGGGCTCACACTGAGGTCCCCTCACTGTGTCACTCACACAGTAATACGCGGTCATGTCCTGGGCTCTCAGGCTGTTCATCTGCAGATACAGCATGTTCTTGGCATTGTCTCTGAAGATGGTGAATTGGCCCTTCACTGTGTCTGCATAGTATGTGCTACCTCCACCACTGTTAATAATTGCAACCCACCCCAACCCTTTCCCTGGAGCCTGGCAGACCCAATGCATCCAGCAGCTACTGAAGGTGAATCCAGAGGCCACACAAGAGAGTCTCGGAGACTCCCCAGGCTTCACCAGGTTTCCTCAGACTCCACCAGCTGCACCTCACCCTGGACACCTGCAGACACAACACATCCTGGTCAGGAAACTGTCCCACATCGCCTGTTTCTCTCACTCACCTTCACTCACACACTCAAGGTCTCTTTTTATCCATGAATTACCTTTTAAAATAGCGACAAGGAAAACCCAGCCAAGCACAGACTCCATGGTGGTTTGTCTGTGTTCTCTCCTGATCCTTGAATGGGATCACCTGGGGATCCTGGGGCTGGGGCTCCTGTCCCAGCTGGAGGGTCTGGGCTGTGCTGGTTTAATCAGTGGAGGGAGGGCCCTATTTGCATGTCCTCTCATTACATAACCAGCTCCAGACTCGATTCAATCCTTTAGAAGATATATACAAGCATTACTTCCTAACCCTAGGTAACTTTCTTTTGGTGGCACAGTGGATTTATGATGTTCTAATCCATCACCGTATTTATCTTTGTATTTATCTCTGCCTTTTTAAAAGCCTTTCATTAATATAGTTCATTTTAAAGAACATTTTCTGTCCTTAATGAAGTTTAATCTAAATATTTATTTTTGATACAGGTGTAAAAGGGATTATTTTATATATTTTAAAGAAAATATGTTGTTAGTGTGTAGAAATTAACTTTATTGTCTATGTTGATTTGATATCCTGAATTTTCCCTGCGCTCATTACTTACCTCTAAGTGTTTTTTTTTCAATGAATTTCCTCGTTGACTATGTATATGCAAACAAATTATTTTTCTTTCTTTGACTGATTTTAATATCTTTTATTTTATTATTGCCTAATTTCTATGGTAATCTTTGGCTTAGTGGCATAGCCATTTTCCCTCTTTTCTGTCATATTCTTTGTTCTAATATTTCATTTGATATATAGCAGATGTAGGAGAGCAAATGATTTTCTTTTTGCATGGGGATGAGTTCCCTAATATATGGTGTGATGTGGGATCTCAGGACAGGACAGGAAGTCTGTCCACAACTTCTGCCTGATTCTGATGGGATATATATCCTTGATGTGTGTTGAGATTGATAAGTTCATTGTAGATTTGAATTTGAGCCTTTAATCTTGTAAGACATTTCCAAATATCTTCTTCCATTTTGTAGGCTATTAATTACACTAAGTGATTCCTATGCTGTGAAAATGCTCTTTCCTTGATGAAGTCCCCATAGTTCATTTTCCTTTTCTTCCCCTTGCCTCTGGAGACACGTCTAGAAGTGGTTGCAGGTGAGGTAGAAAAGGTGCTGCCTGTGTTCTCCTGAGGTTTCTGATGGTTTCCTGACTCACATTTAGGTCTTTCATCAACTTTGACACCATTGCTGTGAATGATGTAAGAAAAGGGTCCCCTTTCATTATTCTGCATGTGGGTCTCCAATATTCCCAACAACATTGTTGAAGAGACTTTCTTTTTTCCATTGGATATTCTTCCCTGCTTTGTCAAGATTTTTTGACCACAGAGTTCAGGGTTCATTTCTGGGTTCTAAAACTTTTCTATTTATCTATACATCTGTATTTCTGCCAATGCCATAGTGTCCTGATGATCACAACATTGTAATTTACCTTGACAGCCAGAATCAGGATATCTACTGCTTTGCTTTAGTTTTAAGGATTGCTTTGGCTATTTGAGGTCTTTGTGGTTCTCCAAAAAATTTATGACTGTTTTCTCTAGCTCTGTGAAAAATGCTGGTTATAGTATTATATGGATGGCTTTGAATGTGTCACTTGCTTTTGACAGCATAGACATTTTATCAATATTCATTCTTCTAATCTGTGGGAATAAATATTTTCTATCTCCTTCTTTATTCCTTCTTGTCTTTCATAAGTGTTCTGCAGTGTTTAGAATATAGATCCATCCCTCTTCATTTACGATTTTTCCTAATCATCTGATGATTTCTGGTGCACTTGTAATTTGCATCCAGTCCTTGATTTTCTTTTTTCTGCTTCATTTGAACTATAAAGAAGAGCCACTGACTTCCTTGTATTGATTTTATATGCTCCAATTTTGCTGAATTTCTGTATCAGTTCTAGCAATTTTTTTTACAGTAATCTTTGGGATTTGAACTTAAAGATCTTGTGGTGTATTAAGAGTTAAAGTTTGGCTTTTTCTTTGCTGAGTTGGATGACATTTCCTTCTTTTTGTTGTCTGATTGTTGAGGCTAGGACTTCTAGCAGTAAGGTGAAGAACTGTGGTGATGGTGGACATCCCTGTCCTGTTCCTGATCTTAGGAGAAAGCTCTCAACTTTTCCCTGTTGAGGAAGACATTCTCCATTTGTCTCTGTAGATGTATTTTATGATGTTGAGTATGTCTCCCTATCTCTACAGAGCAAGAGGATTTTTATCAAGAAGGTATAATCTCTTTTGCCACAGGCTTCTTAGGCATCAGGTGAGAGGATAAAATGGTCCTTATGCTTTCATTTATTAATGACTCAAATACCACTGTTTGTTTTGCATATGCTGAACCACCTTTGCAGACCAGAAATTAAACCGATTTTTGTCATGAAGAATTATCCTTTTAACGTACTGTTGGATCCTGTTGGTTAGGATATTAGTGAGAATTTTGCATCCATATCCATCAGGAATATTAGTCTGTAATTGTCCTTTTAAGTAGAATCTTTGTCTGCTTTTCAGTACATAAAATGAGTTTGGAAATTTCCTTTAATTTCTGTTTTTTGGATAGCCATTTTTTTATGATAGGCATTAATTCTTTTTAAATACTTGTTGCATTGCCTTGAGCAACCATCTGTCCCTGGACTTTTGATTGTTAGAAGACCTTTAAAGATGTTCGATTTTCCTTTCCTGGTTTTGGATCTGTCTTGCTTTTCTATTCATTCCTGAAATAAGTCAATCAGCGGACAAGCATTTTTCAGGTTGCTTGCACATTTATATATCTTTTATGAGGAAATATCAATTCGTGTTTTCAGCTCATGTCTTGCCTGGATTTTCTGTTCTTTGAGTGTTGAATTTACTAAGTTCTTTAATGATTTTGGCTACTATTTTTCAAATAAATCCTCATTTGTAAATAGCTACTCATATTATATTGGTTGTGTTTATGTTTCTTGACTTCTTTCCCCTCACATACCTGTTTATCCTCATGAACACCCTATAATTCATATTTGCAATTGTTTCACTTGCTTTTGGAAAAATGTCTTGTAAGACTTTGGTCTGGACAATATCAGGGAGGTTACTGCCTGGGTTCTGAAGGATTCTTTCTCATATATAGGTCTTTCATCCATTTTCAGTTCATCTGTGTGTCTGGTGTAAGAACCTGGGCCAGTCTCGTTCTTCTGCATATGGCTGTTCAAATTCTCCAACATCATTTGTTGAAGAGACTCCCTTTTTCCATTGGATACTCTTGCCTGCTTGTCAAAGATGTGTTAACCGTAGGGTTGAGGATCCATTTCTGAGTTCTCTAATCTTTTCCATTGACCTATGTGTCTGTTTTGGTGCCAGTACTATAGTGTCTTGATGATCACAGCTTTGTAATACAGCCTGATATCAGGCATTGTGATGCCACCAGCTTTGGTTTCCTTTTTCACCATCCCATTGGTTTTTAGGGTCTTTTATGGTTCCATTCAAAGTTAACGATTGTTTTTTCTATCAGTGAAAAATGTTGATGGTATTTTGATAGAGATTGCATTACTATGTAGATTTTCTTGGGTAGCATAGAGATTGAAGCAATATATATTTTTCTCTAATCCTTAAGCACAGAAGGTTTTTCATTTCTTGTGTCTTCCTCAAATTGCAACCTAAGTATTCTAGCGTTCTCAGTGTACACATCTGATTTGATTCACTGTTAGTCATTTTTGTTGTGCTGTTGCAATTGTAAATGCCAGGGACTCCTGGGTTTCTTTTTCTAATCTATCATTGTTAGTGTAAAATGTGCCTGACTTTGGTGCATTGAATGTATATCTTGCTATTTTGCAAAATTACTGATTCAGATATAAAGTGTTTTCCTAGAGTCTTTTGAGGTTTCCATGTGGAATAGCATGTCATATGTGGAGAGTGAACATTTAACCTATTCCTTATTTATTTGGGAATTTGTATCTCTTCTCTTTGATTGCTGAGACAAGGATTTCCAGCACTTTATTCAAGAACTGCTTTGAGAGTTGAGATTCCTGTCATGTTCATGACCTTAGTGCATGAGATCCATCTTTCTCCTCATTTAAGAGGGTCATTTTATTTTTTTATTTTTTTTAATTTTTATTTATTTATGATAGTCACACAGAGAGAGAGAGAGAGGCAGAGACACAGGCAGAAGGAGAAGCAGGCTCCATGCAGGAAGCCTGATGTGGGACTCAATCCTGGGTCTCCAGAATCACACCCCAGGCTGCAGGCGGCGCTAAACCGCTGCGGCACCGGGGCTGCCCAAGAGGGTCATTTTAAGTCCAGACACCTCTAAATTTGAAATTGAGTTTGTGGATCGCATTTTTATTGCTAAGTGACATCCAAGAAAACTGAAGTATCAATTTTTATATCAGAACTGGTTTCAATCCAAAGACTGAAATAAGAGACAAAGAAGAGCACTACTTCCTAATTAAAGTGACTATCGAACACGAAGATCACTGACAGTGATGCTGTGATCATGGTCCAGTATAGTGTCCACACCAGAGGCCTTTCCTCTGTTGCTCAGATTGTTAATGCCTCTGTAGCCTCGTGTCCAACATGCACTTTATGCTCCTTGTAGCACACTTGCTGGTTGATCTGGGTTCTCCTGTGATGCACACTGAGTGCAGTTGGTCTCCTGCGAAGCATAAGTTGATGAGCATCAGGATATTGGGAATGTATTTGTATTTAGAGACAGGAATAAGCAATGCATGTGAATGATTCATATGTGTAGTTTAGTGTATTTCTCTTCCTATGACAAATACATTTGTAGGAAAACACTGAAATGGTCAACATAGAATCCTGTGTACAGAGAGTCTCTCTGGGTTTAATATTTGATGGAGAGGAAGCGCCAGACACTGGCATGAAAGTAGTAAACAAAGGATCTCGAGATTCAGCCTGTATATTTTTTGAAAGGTTTTATTTATTTATTCCTGAGAGACATGATTAAATGTTGAGGTGTTGAGCGGTTTTTGATTTTAGGGGGATCTCTCTATTTCCTGGATCTGAATGCCTGTTTCCCTTCCCAGATTAGGAAAGTTTTCAGCTATGATTTGTTCAAATACATATTCTGGACCTCTGTCCCTTTTGGCGTCCTCGGAACCCCAATTTAACGTAGTTTTTTCTTCCTCAGGCTGTCATTTATTTCCCTTAATCTATCCTCATGGTCTTTTAATTGTTTGTCTTTTTTCCCTCAGTTTCCCTCTGTCATAAACTTGTATTCTGTCACTCACTCGTTCTTCCACCTCGTTAACCCTCATCATTAGGACTTCTAGTTTGGATTGCATCTCATTCAATTGATTTTTAATTTCTGCCTGATTGGATCTAAATTCTGCAGTTATGGTCTCTTGAGTCCTTTATGCTTTTTCTAGAGCCAACAGTAGCTTTAAATTAGTGCTTCTGAATTGGCTTTCTAACATTGAATTGTAATCCAGATTTTGTAACTCTGTGGGAGAGAGGACTGTTTCTGATACTTTCTTTTGAGGTGAGGTTTTCCATCTAGTCATTTTACTCAGTGCAGAATGGCCAAAAACAAGTTGTATTGGAAAAGGAGAAAAAGAGAGGAGAGAAAGAAGGAAAGAAAAGAGAAAAAGAAAAAAGGAAGAAAAAAAGAAAAGATGAAGAAAAAGAGAAAGAAAAAGAAAGGAAAAAAGGGTGGAGGAAGCAAACAGAAATCAAAAAGCAAAAAAAAAAAAAAAACAAAACACGGGGGAGTATCTTCTGATTCTGTATACTTTAAGTCCCTTGACTTCCCCTGGAACTTGTCCTTCTAGCTGGTCTTCTGGGGGAGGGGCTTGTTGTGCTGATTTTCAGGTGTTAGCACTTGGGGGAGCTGCTCAGCCCCCTGCCTGATGCAGGGCACAGTCGGGGTTGTTTACCCTGTGAAGCCCCAGGAAGAACAACCACAATGGTGGCGGCCAGCTCTAGAGCCCTGGATTCAGCTCCCACAGTAACTAAGGAGCTCTCCATCTGCAGGGGCCTGGATGCTCTGGGGGCGGGGCCGCTGATTTGCTCATCTCAGGGCAGGAACGTCCTTGCTGTCCTGGGCCCTCCTGGCCTCTGCCTGTCCCAGTGGGAGGCCGGATCCTGGGCTGTGTCCCCAGGGCCCTGTGCTCCAGGGCCTGAGCTGTTGGATTCACACTCCTTGCCACACAGCCCCCTCCACCGCAGAGCCACTGCCCGAGCCCCTCCCAGCTGCTCCCGGGTCCAGCAGGGCGCCCCCTGCACTCCTTTAGGGAGCTTGGCGCACTCTCCCTGGTGCACAGTTGCTCTGTTAGTGTCCCAGGGAGCCTGAGGGCATCCCCGCCCTTCCTGGGGTCCTGTTCTAACTCCCTGTGAGTGCCTTTCCACCTGGAGAGATTGGTAAAGCTCCTGCTTGTCTGGGACGGAGCTTTCCTGTCCTGGGGACACTTGCCCTGGCCTTAGCCTGGCTCCTCGTGGGGTCCCTCCCCCTTGAATGCCTTTTGTTTCTTTAATTCTTTCCCGCCCCCCCCCCGTCTTCCTACCTTGATAGAAGTGTGAACTCTTCTCACTGTAGCATTCCAGCTGTTCTCTCTTTAAATCTCAGGCTGAATTCGTAGATTTTCAGGATGATTTGAAGGTAATCTAGGTAATTTGGTGGGGACCCTACTCTTCCGCCATCTTGGCCCTCCTCTCAAGTCTTTTTTGCAAGGTTTGTCCTCATTCACCATTTATACAACAATGTCATATACAAGGAAATTATTTTTCTTTCTGTTGAATGATATTAATAACTTTTATTTTATTATTGCCTAATTTCTATGGAAATCTTTGATTTAGGGGAATAAAAGCTTTCCCTCTTTTTGTCAGATTCTTTGTTCTAATATTTCATTTGATATATAGCAGATCTAGGAGAGCAAAATAATTTCCTCTTGCATGTGGATGAGCTTCCTAATATATGATGTGATGCGGGATCTCAGGACAGGACAGGAAGTCTGTTCACAATTTCTGCCCAATTCTGATTCGCTGTTGAGCTTAATAAGTTCATTTTAGATTTGAATTTGAGTCTTTAATCTGATAAGACTTTACAAAATATCTTCTCCCATTCTGTAGGCTGCCTTTCAATTACACTGAATGATTCCTTTGCTGTGAAGATGCTCTTTCCTTGATAAAATCGCCATGGTTCATTTTCCTTTTCTTTCTCTTGCCTCTGGAGACACGTCTAGAAGTGGTTGCAGCCGAGGTAGAAAAGGTGTTGCTTGCGTTCTCCTGAGGATTCTGATGGTTTTCTTCCTCACTTTTAGGTCTTTCATTAACGTTGAGTCCATTGTTGTGAATGATGTAAGAAAAGGGTCCACTTTCATTCTTCTGCATGTGTCTCCGCAACATTCCCCACGCAATTTGTTGAAGAGACTCGTTTTCTTTTTTTTTTTTTAATTTTTATTTATTTATGATAGTCACACACACAGAGAGAGAGAGGCAGAGACACAGGCAGAGGGAGAAGCAGGCTCCATGCACTGGGAACCCTACGTGGGACTCGATCCCGGGTCTCCAGGATCATGCCCCGGGCCAAAGGCAGGCGCCAAACCGCTGCGCCACCCAGGGATCCCGAGACTCATTTTCCATTGCATATTCTTCTCTGCTTTGTCAAGATTTTTTGACCTTAGATTTCAGGGTCCATTTCTGGGTTCTCAAACTTTTCTTAATTTGTGCCAGTACCATAATGTCCTGATGATCACAACGTTGTAATTTACCTTGACAACCAGAATCAAGATGTTTCCAGGTTTGCTTTAGTTTAACAGGATTGCTTTGGATATTTGAGGTCTTCTTGGTTCCCTAAAATTTTCTGATGCTTTACTCTAGATCTGTAAACAATGCTGGTGATATTTTTATACAGATGGCTTTGAATGTGTAGCTTTATCTAGAAGCATAAGTATTTTATCAATATTCATTCTTCTAATATATGAAAATAATATTTTCTATGCTCTTGTGTCTTCCATACTGTCTTTCATAAGTGTTCTGGAATGTTTAGTCTATCCATCCAACCCTCTTTGGTTAGGATTTTTCCTCATTATCTGATTATTTATGGTGCAATTATAAATTACATCCAGTCCTTGATTTTCTTTTTTTCTTTTTCATTTGCACTATATAGAAAAGCCACTGTCTTTCTTGTATTGACTTTCCATGCACTGATTTTGCTGAATTCCGGTATCAGTTCTAGCAATTGTTTCAAATGAATCTTTGGGATTTGAACTTAAAGTATCGTGTCATGTGTGAAGAGTGAAAGTTTGAGTTTTTTCTTTGATGATTTAGATGACTTTTACATCTATTTGTTGTCTGATTTTTGAAGCTAGGTCTTCTACTACAATGGTGCAGAAGAGTGGTGAGGGTGGGAATTCCTGTCCTGTTCCTGATTTTAGGGGAAAAGCTCTCAAATTTTCCTGTTGAGGATGACATTCTCCATGTGTCTTCTGTAGGCAGCTTTTATGATGAGAATGTCTCCACATCTCTACACCACAAATGGTTTTTATGAGGAAAGTATAGTATCTTTTGACAAATATTTTTGGGCTTCAGATGAAAGGACAAAATGGTCCTTGTCTTTTCTTTTATGAATGAGTCAAATCCCATTGTTTGATTTTCAGATGCTGAACCACCCTTGCAGACCAGAATTTAAGCAAATTTGGTCATGATGAATTATCCTATTAATGTACTGTTGGATCCTGTTAGTTAGGATCTTGGTGAGAATTTCGCATCCATATCCATCAAGTCTGTAATTCTCCTTTTCAGTTAGATCTTTGTCTGCTTTTGAGGTCAAGGAAATGCTACCATTGGAGAATGAGTTTGGACGTTTCCTCTAATTTCTATCTTTGAAACATTTTCTCGATAAGTATTAAGTTATTTTAAATGCTTGTTGTATTCCCATGAGCAGCCATATGTCCTTGGACTTTTGATTGTTAGAGGACTTTTAAATATATCTGATTTTCATTTCTGGGTTTTGGGTCTGTACAGCTTTTTCATTCATTCCTGTTTTAGATTTCATTGTTTCTACATTTATAGGAAGGCATCCATTTCTTCCAGGTTGCTGAATATGTTGGCATGTTATTGCTCATAATATTGTCTCTTCAATAATTTATTTTCAATTTATTTATTCAATATTTTATTTAAGTTCAATTTGCCAACATATAGTAACACCAAGTGCTCATCTGATCACGTGCCCTCCTTAGTGCTCGTCACCCAGGTACCACGTCCTACCACCTACCTCCCCTTCTGCACTCCTCTGTCTAAGTCCCAAAAATACGAGTCTCCCATGGTTTGTCTTCCTCCCTAATTTATCCCCACTCTGTTACCCTCCTTCACTTATGATCCCTTTCACTATTTATTATATTCCATGTATGAGTAAAATTATTATGACTGACCTTCGATTGACTTATTTCATTGGCATAATTCCCCTGTAGTTCCATACACGTTGATGGAAATGGTAGCAATTGATCATTTCTGATGACTGAGAAATATTTTTTTGTATATATAAACCCTATCATGTTTATCAATTCATCTGTCAAAGGACATCGTGGCTTTTCCCATAGTTTTCCTATGGGCATTTGGGGACATTGCTGCTGTAAACATTGGGGTGCACGTGTCCTGCCGCTTCACTACATCTGTATCTTTTGGATAAATCCCGAATAGTATAATTGCAGGGTCGGAGGGTAGCTCTATTTTTAACTCTTTCAGGATCCTCCACCCAGTTTTCCAGAGTGGCTGCACCAGTTCACAATCCCTCCAACAGTGCATGAAGGTTCCCCTTTCTCCACATTCTCTCTAATGTTTGATGATTTCTTTCGTATTAATTTTTGCTATTCTCTGTGGTGTAAAGCGGCAGCTGATAGTGGTTTGTATGTGCTTTTCCCTGATAACAAGTGATCTAGAGCAATTTTTTATGGACTTCTTGACCATATGTAGGTTTTATTTGGAAAAATTTCTGTTCATGTTTTATTGCCATTTCTTGCCTGGAGTCCCTGTTCTTGTGTGTTGAGTTTGATAGGTTCTTTATAGATGTTGGACACAAGCCCTTTTTCTGATATGTCATCTGCTAGTATCATCTTCCCTTCTGTATGCTGTGTTTTAGTTTTGTTGACAGTTTCCTTTGGTCTCCAGAACATTCTTATCTTTTTTTTTTTTCAGAATATTCTTATCTTGATGGAGCTGCCAAAATTCATTTTTGGTTTTGTTTGCCATGCTATTATAGATATGCCTTGCAAGAAATTGCTGTGGCTATGTTCCTAAAAGCTGTCCCCTCTCTTTTCCTGAAAGAGATTTAGATGGATTTTTTTCTCACATTTTATTTTGTTGTTGTTTTTTTTCATGTGTATGTGAGTTTTCATACACCAATTTCCAAGTAACATCTTCAATTAGAATGCAGGTAGGTTCTAACTGCCATAAATGATTGGCTAGCTGATATCTGCCTCCAAGGCATACGTATTTCTGAGAGTTGAGATTATGGCCTGTGCATCCCACATCCTGATTGCCTGTATGCTTAGCTTCAAACAGGCTTATGTTCTATGTATGACAGAAGTTGGGTGAGAGGCAAGCGAAAGGTGAAGGCTCAAATTTTAATCATGCTGACTTTATATTTTTGTTTGGTATAAGAGAATGGTCCAGTTTAATTCTCCTGCAGGAGCTGTTCAATTTTCTTTATGCCAATTATTTTTGAGACTGTTTTATTTTCCCAGGGGATATTTTTCCTATTTTGTCGGAGATTTTGGCCATACATTTGGAGGTCCATTTCCTGGTTCTTTTTGCTGTTCTACTGATCTATGTGTCTGTTTTTTTTTTTTAATGATAGTCACAGAGAGAGAGAGAGAGAGAGAGAGAGAGAGGCACAGAGACATAGGCAGAGGGAGAAGCAGGCTCCATGCACCAGGAGCCCCACGTGGGATTTGATCCCAGGTCTCCAGGATCGCGCCATGGGCCAAAGGCAGGCGCCAAACCACTGCACCACCCAGGGATCCCTATGTGTCTATTTTTGTGCCAGGACCGCACTGTCTTAATGATCATAGCTTTGTAGTGCAGCTTGAAGTCACACAATCTGATACCCAGGTTTTGTTTTCTTTCTCAACCTTACTCTGGCTATTGGAGCTCTTTTCTGATTTTATAGAAATCTGAAGATTATTTGTTTCATCACTGGAAAGAAAGATTGTGGTATGCTTTTTTAAAAAATAAACTTTTATTATTTAAGCTAATTGAATCAGGATTTCTTGTTACTTTCAGCCAGAGGTAAACTAACTGAGAAAGTCCCCATATCTTTTTTTAAATTTTTATTTATTTATGATAGTCACAGAGAGAGAGAGAGAGAGAGAGAGAGAGGCAGAGACATAAGCAGAGGGAGAACCAGGCTCCATGCACTGGGAGCCCAATGTGGGATTCGATCCCTGGTCTCCAGGATCACGCCCTGGGCCAAAGGCAGGCGCCAAACCACTGTGCCACCCAGGGATCCCAGATTGTGGTATTCTTATAGGACTTGCATTCAGTGTCTACATTGCACTGGGTAGCATGGACGTTTTCACAATGTTTATTCTTCTGATCCATGAGCAAGGAATGTTTCTCCATCTCTTTGTGTCTTCTTTGATTTCTTTCATAAGTGTTCTCTAGATTTAAAGGACAGATCCTTTACCTCATTGGTTAGGGTTATTCCTAGATATCTTATGGTTGGTGCCATTGTAAATGAGTTCAATTCCCTAATTTCTCTCTTATCAGTATCACCGTTAGTGTATAGGAATGCAGGTGCCCTCTATGCCTTGGTTTTGTCTCCTGCCACATCTCTACATTGCTATGTCATTTCTAGAAAATTGAAGTGGTGTGTCTTGGAGTTTAGATACAAATATCATGTACTCTGCAAAAAGGGAGAGTTTGATTTTTTCTTTGCCATTTTGAATGGGTTTTATTTATTTTGTTGTCCAATTGCTGATGGTAGGATTTCAACTCCTATAGTGACACAAGTGCTGAGATTGGGAATCTCTGCTGTCTTCGTGAATTTAGGGACAACTCTGTTTTTCCCCACAGAGAATGAGATTCACTATGAAAATCATAGATGGCTTTTATGAGATTGAAGAATGTTCCCTCTATCCTCTACTACATCAAGGAATTCCAATATTTGGCGCAGGCCTATGACCTAACCTGGCATGACTTACATGTCATCCAGACCACCACCCTCACCACTGAGGAGAGGGAACGTATCGAGGCTGCTGCCCAGGAACACGCTGATCAGGTCCACCTTACCGACGCCACAATGCCAGTCAGAGCTCAGGCGGTCCCAGCCATAGAGCCAGGCTGGAATTACCAAGACGGTCAAGATGGCCACCGGCGCCGCGACCACATGGTCCGATGTCTCATCGCTGGCATGCGGGCGGCCTCTAATAAGGTCGTAAATTATGACAAGATCAGATAAATCATACAGGCCCCTGACGAAAACCCAGCTATATTCCTTAACCGGCTGACCGAGGCATTAATTCAGTACACTCGCTTGGACCCGGCCTGTCCCGCGGGGGCCACGGTTCTAGCCACACATTTTATCTCTTAGTCAGCCCCAGATATCTGCAAAAAATTAAAGAAAGTCGAGGAAGGCCCTCATACCCCCATTTCTGACCTAGTGAGAATGGCATTTAAGGTCTTTAACTCCCGTGAGGAAGCCACAGAGCTTAAGCGACAGGCCAGACTCCAGCAGAAGGTTCAGCTACAAACCCAGGCCTTGGTAGCAGCCCTGCGGCCAGACGGCTCCAGGAGCCAGCAGAAAGGGGGAACCAACCGCACCCCTCCGGGGGCCTGTTTCAAATGCGGGGCTGAAGGCCATTGGGCCCGTCAGTGCCCCAACCCAAGGGCACCAACTCGACCATGCCCTCTCTGCCATTTGATGGGCTATTGGAAATCCGACTGCCCTAGCCTCAGGGAATCCTCGGCGCCTCAATGTGGGGGAATACCGAGACGGTGAGTCCAGCCTTCCAACTGCTCAGGTTGGAGGACGACTGACGGAGCCCAGACTCAGCCACCCCTCTCACCCAGGCCGAGCCCAGGGTCATGCTCCAGGTAGTGGGTAAGTCCATCTCCTTTCTGCTGGATACAAGGGCTACCTATTCTGTTCTGCCTTCCTACGCGGGACCTACTTGACCCTCACCAGTCACTGTTATGGGGATCGACGGGAACTCCTCCACTCCTAGGGCCACACCTCCCCTTACTTGTAGCCTGGATGGGTTCCCCTTCTCTCACTCATTCCTGGTGATTCCCTCATGCCCAGTGACCCTGCTGGGTAGGGATATCCTCCAAAAACTAGGGGCCACTATTCATTTGTCCCCCTCTCCTCCCTCCTCACCCTCAGCTCGTCTCATCCTATATCTCTCCACTCCATCTTCTCCTACCCCTGATCAATTACCCTTCATGAACCCCCAAGTATGTGATACCTCAGAACCTGTAGTGGCCTCCCACCACCCTCCTGTCAAAATAAAACTCAAGGATGGTTCCGAGTCCCCCTCTAGACCCCAGTTCCCTATCTCCCTCCTCCATTGCCTCGGCCTCAAACCGATCATAGAACGACTAAAGCATCAGGGACTTCTGATTCCCATAAGCTCTCCCTGTAACTCCCCCATCCTGCCGGTCCATAAACCCTCCGGAGCTTATCGATTGGTTCAGGACCTCCGACTCATTAATGAGGCAATAGTCCCTCTCCATCCAGTGGTTCCTAACCCTTATACCCTGCTATCCCATATCCCTCCAAGCACCACTCACTTTACGGTGTTGGACCTGAAGGATGCCTTTTTTACTATTCCCCTACACCCCGATTCCTACTTTCTTTTCGCCTTCACCTGGGAAGACCCAGACACACATACCTCTGGACAATTAACCTGGACTGTCCTACCCCAGGGGTTCCGGGACAGCCCCCATATTTTTGGTCAGGCCTTGGCTGCGGATTTACAGCAATGCCTCCTTAAGGCTAGTACCTTACTACAATATGTAGACGACCTCCTCCTCTGCAGCCCTGCCCTCACCATCTCTCAGGATGACACCACCTCCCTACTTAACTTCCTAGGGAGCAAAGGGTATCGGGTCACACCCTCTAAGGCACAACTCTGCACCCCTTCGGTCATTTATCTGGGAATCCACCTGACCCCCACCTCTAAATCTCTTACCGGAGACCGTATCCGCCTCCTACGAGAGCTCCAACCCCCTCAGACGGCAGATGAAATACTTTCCTTCCTCGGGTTGGCTGGCTTCTTTAGACACTGTATTCCAAACTTTTCTATTTTGGCCCGCCCTTATACCAAGCAGCAAAGGACACTCCCCAGGGTCCTCTCACTGATCCCTCTTCGGTCCGCCGCCTGTTTTCCAAGTTAAGAGACTGTCTCACCGCTGGGCCGAAACTAACTTTGCCTGACCCTTCAAAACCATTCCACCTTTACACTGATGAGCGGTCGGGTTCAGCTACTGGCCTTTTGGCCCAACTGGTTGGACCTACTTACCGGATTATAGCCTATCTATCTAAGCAGCTAGACAGCACTGCCCGCGGATGGCAGCCCTGCCTTAGGGCGCTCGCAGCTGCTGCCTCCTTAACTAAGGAGGCTCTCAAATTGACTTTGGGACAACCCCTCGTGGTTTACTCCCCACATCGTCTTAGGGATCTTCTTAGCCACCGATCCCTGGCCCACCTAACCCCCTCTCGTCTCCAACTCTTCCATCTGCTATTCATCGAAAACCCTCAAATCTCCCTCTCTACCTTTCCCCGCTTAAATCCTGCAACTCTGTTGCCTACACCTTCACCTACCTCTGAACCCACTCACTCCTGCCCGCAGCTCATAGAGGATCTCACCTCTCCCCACCCTGGACTCTCTGATCAGCCATTATCCAACCCTGACCGTATACTCTTTGTAGATGGCAGCTCCTTCCTGGCTGCGGATGGTCAGAGACACGCCGCCTATGCTGTAGTCACCCCAGAGACAGTAGTGGGGACAGTCCCCCTCCCAATTGGGACTACTTCCCAAAAGGCTGGACTTATAGCTCTCACCAGGGCTCTACATCTATCTAAGGGACAACAAGTCACCATCTACACCGACTCAAAATATGCCTATCTCATCGCTCATACTCATTCCGTCCTCTGGCAGGAGCGGGGATTTTTAACCACCAAGGGGACGCCTATAGTAAATGGACCTCTCATTGCCAAATTGCTTGAGGCCCTTAGTCTGCCCACTGAGGTTGCAATCGTTCACTGTAAGGGCCATCAGACTTCTAAAGACATGGTCTCCATAGGAAATAATAAGGCCGACTCAGTGGCCAGGGAAATGGCCTTAAGTAACCCAATATCTCCCATCCTCTTCCTTAATACCCCTCATCGACCTTCCTACTCTATAAAGGAAACTCAAGCCCTCCAGGCCCTGGGAGGAAAGGCAGAAGGTAAAGGATGGATTTACATCCGAGGGAAGATTGCCCTCCCAGAAAACCTGGCCCATACCCTAATTACTGATATCCACCAATCTCTCCATATTGGCCCAAGGGCACTGAACCAGTTTCTCCAGCCCCTGTTTTACTATCCATCCCTACCTAAGGTGATTGAGGCTGTCCATAGGGCTTGTAAAACCTGCTCGGCCGTAAATGCACAGGGAGGAATCCGCAGGCCAGGGCCTAACCATCAGCTCCAAGGCCATCAGCCCGGTGAAGACTGGCAGCTGGACTTCACTCACATGCCCCGCCATAAAGCCTTTCGTTATCTACTGACTTTGGTTGATACTTTTACAGGATGGATTGAGGCATACCCCACAGCCAGAGAGACTGCAGATGTGGTGGCCACAATCCTCATCGAGCACATCATCCCGAGGTTTGGGTTACCCCGGACCCTACAGTCAGACAACGGGCCGGCATTTATCTCCAGTGTGACCCAACAGGTGGCCGAGAGCCTCAACATTACCTGGAAGCTGCACATCCCCTACCACCCTCAGTCTTCGGGTAAGGTGGAAAGGGCCAACGGGCTACTTAAGGCTCAACTCACTAAACCTACCCTGGAGACTCACCTGTCGTGGCCCACACTGTTACCTATAGCTCTCACCAGACTCCGGGCGTCCCCCCGAGGACCATCAGGTTTGAGTCCCTTTGAGTTACTGTACGGTCGGCCCTTCCTTATCAACCACAACCTCCCGGCCGTTCCTCCACCTCTTTTATCCTATCTGCCTTACCTTACCCTCCTCCGGGCCCTCGTGAGAGCCCTTGCCAATGCTGTCATTCCGGCCCCGACTGACAATGCCTCCGAGGAAGTCTCTCCACGAGACTTATCCCCAGGGGACCAGGTCCTTCTCAGAAATCTGCAGCCAGGCTCCCTGCAGACCCGATGGACCGGACCTCACACGGTCATCCTCACCACCCCAACCGCGGCAAAATTGCTGGGACATACGGCATTGGTGCACATCAACAACCTTAAACGGGCACCCACAGGTATCGAATGGGCCTCCCAGATGGTGGGACCCACCAAACTCCGCCTGGCTAGGGCCCCTTCTCATACTTCTCCTGAGCCCCCCGATCCAAGCGGTAGAATGTGATTGCATGAAAGGCAGCGGTACCTCGCGCTACTTTTCATCTTATACCCACATGCCCAGAACTTGTTACTCAGGGAAGACACCCATCATCTGTACTTCAAGACATGCCGAAGGAACCTTTTGGCTGTCTGAACTTTCTCAAACCAGCCAATCCCCTTGCAGCCGGTACCCCAAGACTGGAATGCCTGCAAGAACTCACCCGGGTATCTGTCAAACAACTTTTACTTCACCCATACTCTCTCTTGCCCACATCCGACTACCCCTACAACGACACCCCACCGTCAGCAGGAAGTAGCCAGAGCAGAGTCGACGCCCCCGACACCATTATATAAAACAAAAGGTCGGAATGTTGGGGCCAGGCGGGAAGGGAAACTCCTCAAGATGGCGGATACGCCAAAATGGCTGAGGTTCCTGTCACCACCTCCACTTGGGACGACAGCTTGAGCAGACCCTTACACCTCTCCTTTGGACTTCCCCAACCGAACCCAATGCCCTTCAAACCCCAAAGGAGTAAGTCACTTTTGACTGGTCGAATTGCAATCCTTCCTTTGCATAGTGAGGGTCACTCTGACTGGTTGGATTGCCATCCTTCCTTTGCATATGAGCCAACCAATAGGAAACCGTTCTGCCTTACAACGTTATGTAAACCCCCTACCACCTTGTCTTGGCGCGACTTCCTTGACTCACTCTCTTTCCCCTGTGAGTCGTGGAACCTCGCCCGAGGGTGATTGCAATAAAATCTGTTCTTGGACCCTCGCTTGCCTTGGCGGTCTCATTTCCATCTAGTTACTAAAAAACTTAACAGAAAGTATAATCTCTTTCGTGAAAATTTGTGGGCATCAGTTGAGAGGACAAAATGGTCCTTTTATTAGTGACTCAAATCCCATTGTTTGATTTGCAGATGCTGAACCACCCTTGCAGACCAAAATTTAAGCCCATTTGGTCCTGGTGAATTATGCTGTTAATGTACTGTTGGATCCTGTTTCTTAGGATCTTTGTGACAATTTTGCATCCATATTCATCAAGTCTGTAATTCTCCTTTTCAGTTAGATCTTTGTCTGCTTTTGATATCAAAGAAATGATACCCTCAGAAAATGAACTTAGAAGTCTCCTTTAATTTCTATTTTTTGGAACATTTTCAGGATAGGTAGGTATTAATTCTTTTTAAATGCTTGTTGCATTCCCATGGGCAGCCATCTGTCCAGGACTTTTGATTGTTAGAAGAATTTAAATATGTTTGATTTTCATTTCTTGGTTTTGGGTCTGTACAGTTTTCTATTCATTCCTGTTTCAGATTTGGGTGTTTCTTCATTTATAGGAAGACATCCATTTCTTCCAGATTGCTGAATTTGTTGGCATGTTATTGCTCATAATGTTCTCTCTCATTAATAATTTATTTTTAATTTATTTATTATATATTTTATTTAAGTTCAATCTGCAAGCATATAGTAACACCAAGTGCTCATCTCATCGTGTGCCTTACTTAGTGTCCATCACCCAGGTACCATGTCCTACCATACACCTCCCCTTCTGCTACCCTTTTGCAAGTCCCAGAGATAGGAATCACTCATGGTTTGTCTTCCTCTCTGATTTATTCCCACACATTTCCCCTCCTTCCATTATGATCCCATTCACTATTTCTTATATTCCACATATGAGTGAATCTATGATGATTGTACTCTGACTTATTTCATTGGCATAATACCTCATAGTTCCATACATGTTGATGAAAATGGTACTTACTGATCCTTTCCAATGATGGAGAAATATCCCTTTGTATATATAAACCGTATCATGTTTATCAATTCATCTGACAAAGGTCATCATGGCTTCTCTGAGAATTTGGCTCTTGTGGACATGGCTGCTATAAACATCGAGTTGCAGGTGTCCTGCCATTTCACTGCATCTGTATCTTTGGGATAAATCCCTGACAGTGCAATTGCTGGGTCATAGGCAAATCTGTTTTTAACTCTTTGAGGAACCCCACACACTTTTCCAGAGTGGCTGCACCAGTTCACATTCCCACCAACAGTGTAAGATGATTCCCCTTTCTCCACATCCTCTCCATTTGTTGTTTTCTTTCTTATTAATTTTCCTATTCTCTGAGGTGTGAAGTGCCAGCTGTATGTGTTTGGATGTGCTTTTCCCTGATAGAAAGTGATGTGGAGCATTATTTTCATGGACTTGTTGGCCACAAGTAGGTTTTATTTGGAGAAATTTCCATTCATGTTTTCTCCCCATTTCTTGACTAGATTCCTTGTTTCTTGTGTGTTGAGTTTAAGTTCTTTATAGATGTTGGTTACAAGTTCTTTGATTTGTCATTTACTAATATAATCTACCCTTCTGTATGTTGTGTTTTAGGTTTGTTGACAGTTTCCTTTGTTCTGCAGAACATTTTTTTATGGAACTCCCAAAATGCATTTTTGCTTTTGATTCCCTGGTCATTATACATATGCCTTGCAAGAAATTGCTGTGGCTAAGTTCCAAAACGTTGTTCTCTCTCTTCTCCTCCTAGAGATTTTGGTGGATTGTTCTCTCATATTTAGATCTTTTAACCATTTTGACTTTATCTTTTTGCCTGGTATAAGATAATGGTCTACTTTAATTCTACATGTGTCATTCAATTCTCCCCATGCCAATTATTTTTTAGACTGTTTTATTTTCCCAGGGGACATTCTTTCCTATTTTATAGATTATAGACCATATGTTTGAGGGTCCACTTTTGGGTTCTATATTCTGATGTATTGAACAGTGTGTATGTTCTTTTGCCAGTACCACACCATATTAATGATCACAGCTTTGCTGTACAGCTTGAAACCAGCTTTGGTTTTCTTTCTCAACCTTACTCTGGCTATTGGAGTTCTTTTCAGATTTTATAGATATCTTAGGATTGTTTGTTCCATCACTGGGAAGAAAGCTCGTGGTATTTTGATAGGAATTGCATTCAGTGTCTATATTGCCCTGAGTAGCATAGACATTTTCACAATGTTTATTCTTCTGATCCTTGAGCATAGAATGTTTCTCCATCTGTTTGTGTCTTCATTCATTTCTTTCATACGTGTTCTCTAGATTTAAAGTACAGATCTTTACCTCATTGGTTAGGTCTATTCCTACTTATCTTATGGTTGGAGCCAATGTAAATGAGTTTAAAATACCCTAATTTCTTTGTTATCAGTATCATTGTTAGTGTGTAGAAATGCAGCTGCTTTCTAGCCTTGGTTTGTCTCCTTCCATGTCCCTAAGTTGCTACATCCTTTCTAGAAATTTTAGGTGATATCTCTTGTGGGTTATATAAAAATATCATGTACTCTGCAAAGAGGGAGAGATTGAATTAATCTTTTCCATTTCGAATGCCTTTTAGTTTGTTGTCTGATTGTTGATGCTAGGAATTCTATTTCTTTTGTGAGCAGAATCGGTGAGGGCCTGCATCCGTGCTGTCTTCCTGAGTTTAGGGACAAGGTCTTTGAATCCCCATTGAGTATGAGATTCACTGTGAACTTTCCATAGATGGCCTTTAAGATATTGAAGTATGGGATCCCTGGGTGGCGCAGCGGTTTGGCGCCTGCCTTTGGCCCAGGGCGCGATCCTGGAGACCCGGGATCGAATCGCACGTCGGGCTCCCGGTGCATGGAGCCTGCTTCTCCCTCTGCCTATGTCTCTGCCTCTCTCTCTCTGTGTGACTATCATAAATAAATAAGAAAATTTAAAAAAAAAGATATTGAAGTATGTTCCCTCTACCCTCTACTTTGAAGAGTTTTTTTTAATTTTTATTTATTTATGATAGTCACAGAGAGAGAGAGAAAGAGAGGCAGAGACATAGGCAGAGGGAGAAGCAGGATCCATGCACCAGGAGCCTGATGTGGGATTCGATCCCGGGTCTCCAGGATTGCGCCCTGGGCCAAAGGCAGGCGCCAAACCGCTGCGCCACCCAGGGATCCCGACTTTGAAGAGTTTTAATCAGGAATGCCTGCTGTAATTTTTCCTATGAGTTCTCTGCATCTAGTTAGAGGACCACATACATCTTGCCTTTTGTAATATTTTATAAAGATTTTATTTATTTATTCATGAGTGACAGAATGAGAGCAAGAGAGAGAGAGACAGACAGACACAGGGACAGAGAAAGTGTTAGAGACATAAGCAGAGAGTGAACAGGCTCCATGCAAGGAGCCTGACGTGGGACTTGATCCTGTGACTCCAGGTCACGTCCTTGGCCAAACGCAGGAACTAAATCTCTGAGCCACCCAGGCATCCCTCTTTGTCTTTTCTATTATTTTTTGACTATTATCTACAAATACTTATTGTAACACTTGAATAGAACTACAGGAAACACTTGGCATTTATAGAAAATATTAATTCATTGTTAGGTTACAAAAATTTATACATAGCAAAATGTAATGTCCTTTACATAGAAAATATTAGACTACTTAAACAAAACTTTCAGAAATTCCTGGTAATAGCTACAAGAATTAGAAAATTAAAATTAGGCTTGAGACACTGCCTCTTCTAGAAAACTGGACTCTAACAGCACCTCCACTGCTAGAAAAAATATTTAAGTCTGCCATGCAACAGGAAAACAAAACAAAACAAGCTATTTTGGAACAACTGTTCTACACAGAAGAGAACTTCTCCCAATTAAAAAAAGGTGAAGATCCAAATTGGCATTTTTAGGCATTAACAAGAACAAAAAAAAATCCAAATGAAATATTATACTTGATGTTCAATTTAAATAGCATCTTGATAAAGGTATGCTTCCTTTCATTTTAATACATTTCTGCACATGTATATGGTTTAAAATCCAGGAAACAGCCAAACCAAAAGTTAATTGTTAACATGAATATGCATTATTAACCCTATATTATGCAGCCCCTTTTAAAAAGCACTGATGCACCCAACAGCTATATGTAACATTTCATAAAGAACAACACAGTTTACCATCACTAATACCCAATACTTATAATCACTTAATGTGCTGGAACACAATGATTTAGAAGGCAAGTTTCTTTTGAAAATTGCTTAAACACAAGCAGGTGTTTTTTGCTGAACATTGAACTTGTATTATTCCAGGAAAGTTTTCAATTTAAAAATGAATTAAACACCAATAAAAAATAAATTTAAAAAAAAATAAATACCTATTCTAATTTAAATTACTTAAGTATTCAAGTCTATAAAAGTAGGAGGAGGTCTGTGGTCCATTTGTAAATGAGGTTTTTAGATAGTTGGTATGAAACTGTAAACTTGCTATTCAGACCACATAAAAATGGTTTAGAATGGTGGTCATTTTAATAAGGTAACACTTCTTAATTAAGAAAAACATTTGTGGAACAAAAGTCTATGAATTATTTTGGGTCTTATGTTGTATAATAAGTTCTTAGAAATCTGAAACAAATACTTATTAAGGCAGAGCTGACATTTATTTCCCAGGATGAAGAATGACAACTGGGCCATTTTATTCAAGGAAATCTATTATGAATTTTTTTGGAAAGCTTGTCAATGAGTCAGAATCCAGCGTCTTCAATGGTAGGTATAGTATATTTATAGTATATTCTTTTAGCATTATTGAAAAATAAATTTCTGATTGGATCAGGAGACTAATGTGTCCTGGAATTAAAGAATAGAGAAGTCAGTTAATTTTTTTAAAAAGCCAATTGTTAAGAATCACATGACCTTGAGCCAAAGTTTAATAAATGTCAGCTTTCAGAAATGGAACCCTCACCCCCATTCCATTTTATTCCTTAGATAGATCAATTTACTTGCGGACGGATGGCATATGTGAATTGATGGTCAAATTCCTTGATGCTGGCACATCCTTAGTCCCTCTCAAGGAGTATGCCACATTCTCAGCACTCCTCTTGGTAGGATCGCTCTACCAATAAACGTGAATATGGCACAAATTTCAGAAAGATTAACAATCATTTTGTCAAAATGTTGCCTTTTAAAATGGCGAACATGAAACCTCCAATATCTGCTTTATAGAAAAAGATTTACCTACAGGAATGTTTTCCTAGAAATACATCCCCGCAGCTTGAGACAGACAGTGAAGTGTTTTTACTTCTACATATGTTTCTTTGGTGGGGTACACATATGTACTGCAGAGCAGCTGTCTGATACTACTCAGAGCTGCAAACTCGTCAGCCGTAACACTTTGGCAAACATTTATGTGTAAGAATTGAGTTGTTCTTTTCACCTAGACTGGATATCTTTCAGTTCCTGTTCTTCCTTTGCTTTGATATCCTGGTAAGCCTGCATTTTGCTTGCATCCTTTAAGTAAGCCCAGTCAGAAGATAGTATCATGAGGAAGTGGATCTGGAAAAGAAGGGTGAGCATGATTGGTAGTGAGCATGTCAGAAGGCAAAGCAAGCTGCTAGGCAGATTAGACCGTCTTTACTGTCAAAAGGTAGAGAGGGTTATTCTGTATTAATACTCATTCTGCTGTCAGACCCATCAGATACTGGAAGCATGCTCTACTAGTATGCTTAAGAGGTAAAAGGCTGAAAAAAATTAGTATACAGACATAATGAACTGAAAAAAATGGCCAAAGTTATTGTTAAGAAAAAGAAAAAATGAAATAGGAGAGGATGTTTTTTGTTTGTTCGGGCTTTTTTTGTTTTTGTTTTTTATCATTTTGGGAGTAATTTTAACTAACACAGATGTTCAGAAACACATTGTGTGCTTCTTTTAAAATCAGTGTCGTGCAAAGATCTTTACTCTCTGTGGATAAAAATCAATTCCCTAAAGGCCTAGAAGTGTATAATACTTATTTTGAGTAACGAATATAAACCATGTATTTAACATGGCAAAATTACCTGAATGTCAAGACTACAATTTTAAGACCTCTAAGCAAAGCATGCAGTCAGTGTTAACACATTTTCAGTAGTGAAACTCCAAGTTTTGTTCTCTAACTGCCATTAGTGCATTTCAGAAAGTGTACAAATCCTTCTTCTTTAGAGTTGATATGACCAACACTTCTTTCCCGCTTATTTTCCTCATCTTTCCTGCAAAATCTACATCTCCAGTGCCTCATATTTCCCTTTCAACATATCTGAGACTTCCAGATCCAGGCACAATTTCTGTTTCCCTTAAAACCTGACGTGCAGTTGGACACCTGGCTCTGAGGAATCAGGGACTCTGCGCCAAAACACAACAACACGAGGTTACTGATGGTGTGGCTCTGAAAGTAGGGACTGTGTTGTGCCGAGAGAACACATGCCCCACATTCAGATCCTGGTCTCATAGAAAACAACTGGATGCTCTTTATTTTTCTTCACATGGTACTCTAGCTAGAGGCCTACTTGGAAGGGCATCTATTTGGTAGTGAGCCATGTAGTCCGAAAATAATGTTTAGTCAAATTTAAGATATGTTTGCCTTTTTTCCCAGAGTCGAAGAAAACAAAATCCAGATGAAAACATCTCTCTGCCATCTTCTCTCCAGCACTGGTATTGGTTATAAAGCAAGCAAAAGTAACAGACAATCATTGACAGATGAATGGATAAAGAAGATGTGGTCTCTGTACACAATGGAATATTACTCAGCCATTAGAAATGACAAATAACCACCTTTTGCTTTGACATGGATGGACCAGGAGGGTATTATGCTGTGTGAAATAAGTCAATCGGAAAAGGACAAATTATATGGTCTCATTCATTTGGGGAATATAAAAATAGTGAAAGGGAATAAAAGGAAAAGGAGAGAAAATGAGTGGGAAATATCACTGAATGTGATAAAACATGAGAGACCCTTAACAAAATGAGCAAGGGGTAGTGGAAGGGGACGTGGGCAGGGGGTGGGGTTGACTGGGTGACAGGCACTGAGGGAGGCACTTGGTAGGATGAGCACTGGCTATATGTTGGAAAATTGAACTCCAATTAAAAAATAAATCAAAAAAAATTTTAAAAAGTAACGGACAAGGCAGGTGTTACCATGTTTTAGCACTACATTTAGAGATACGCTCAAAGTTCAAGAAAGTTATTTTTTAATAGATCCTCAGCAATGTCATTACATAACTGAATCATTTTCACAACATGGAAATAGCCAGATCTCATCATTTTGTAATTCATGCCCCACATGGTCATTGCTATAACAGCATTGGGAGGGAGGAGTTAAGATTCTGGATCAGGGTCCTTGAGGTTCTCTCATAACTGGAACATGATAGGTAGTTATGCAATCACTCTGATTTCTGATGAAATCAGAGGTCTGGGAGAACAAAAACTGCAAGTCGACATGTAGAAAATCGACCATCTTTTGGACATAGGAGGTGTGGATGTTGTCATAACATATAGCTGTGGCAATGATGACAGGAGGGAGGCTGATCCAGAATATTCTGCATAGTAGTATGAGCAGCAGAGAGGAAAATCTGAACCTTTTGATGTCCGCTTCCATGGGGATGTGCTGCCTTGAAAGTGCACAGGTGGGAAAGAGGGAGGAATCCCAGGATACTAATGGGTCTCACGAACCCCAGGGTTGTAGGAAGAATGTGTGGCACAAACGTGATGCACAGCAACTAAGGACAGGAGCATGGATGGTGGCTGAGGACAGTGAGTCCAGGTGTGGGTTTCCTGCTCTATTTTGTCATAACCTGGGATGTCTGAGGTCCAGGTGCAGGCAGATGTGGTATCTGGAGAGAACCCACGTACTAGCCCGTCCTTTCCCTGTCACCTCATATGGGGCCCAGAGGCAGGGAGCTTTCCTAGTCCTAGTGTATAAGGTCCCTGGTCCCATCAGAAGGCTGCACCTCCTGATCTAAGTGCTACCCTAAGGCCTGACCTCACCTCCCATCACATGGACGTTAGGTTACAAAACAGGGATGTAAAGGTCACACAGAGTGAGCTGATATCAGCACCTGAAGGATCCATGAGTTATTCCCTGAAGGTGGAAAGTCCTCCTCCACCTTTGTTCTCTCAGTTTTCATAATAGTTTAATTTGTCATCACATGGTATCTTTGAGTGTCACCTGCTAGCACCTGTAATCACCAGTCCTCCCTCTTCTCCTCCTGCCCCACCCATGGGAAATCCAGAAGGAACTATTGAATTCCCTCCTTGATGCAGGTGGGACACTGAATCCACACAAGCCCCTCCTGGAGGGGGACCGCGTCCCTACCACTGCCCCACAACACACACCATGAGCCAGTGTCCTTCCAAAATCCAAGCATTTATGACATGCTGAGAGGCCTGCCCTGCTCTCAACAGACACTATGATGAAGGTGATAAAGGTTGGTACTCTCGTGTCTGTGTGTGTTTGGGGGCTCTTCAGACTACACATCCTCACAATGTACTTCTTGGGGTCCCTTGCTTTCCCAGATTCACACTGATATTGATTCTGTGAGAGTGGTTCAAGACTGAAGTCACACCTACACTCCGTCTTCTCTCCGTTTGATTTTCAAGCCCTTTGTAGTGACATCCTTGCATATTAGAAACGAGGAATACCCACCCTTTGCTACAACATGGATGGAACTGGAGGGTATTATGCTGAGTGAAGTAAGCCAATGGGAAAATGACAAACATATGGTCGCATTTATTCAGGGAATGTAAAAAATCGAGAAAGGGAATAAAGAAGAAAGGAAGGAAAATGAGTGGGAAATGTCAGGGAAGCAGACAGAACATGAGAGAATCCTTACTCTGGGAGATGAACAAGGGGTAGTGGAAGGGGAGGTCGGCGGAGGGTTGGGTGACTGGGTGACAGGCAGTGAGGGCGGCACTTGGCCAGATAAGCACTGGGTGTTATGGTATATTATGGCAAATTGAAATCCAATAAAAATATACAAAATAAAATAAAATCATTGCACAGTGAGCTGGGTGGTTGTTTCATATTCCATGTACACAGCTGGGACTCTTATAAAGGAAAAGTTGTGGTAAACGGAGATATGGGTAATAAACTGGTTTTTATGGACAGTACTAAGAAATTTTAAGCAGATTTGTCCTTGAGCATATAAGAAGAGTTGTTGACTAAAACCAACCAACTTTCCAAATCAGAAACTGAATAAGGAATAAGCAAAACAAGAGCCACTGCCATTTTTGGAATATTTCTCTTTCTATGACAACAAAGTTTGTAAGTTAGAGACTGAATATGTAAGCACAGAATCCTGTGCCCAGAGAGACTCTCTTGGGGAAACTGCTCCTTGGAGAGGAAGCCCAGACCCTGACAGGAAATCTGCCCAGAGCCTCCATCTGCACCTGCTCCTGGGCCTTCAAGACAGAAGTGTTGAGTAGTGTGCACCCCGTGGTCATCCCGATCCCCTTCTACAGGGAGGTTTGTGTCTGGGCTCACACTGAGGTCACCTCACTGTGTCCTTCGCACAGTAATACACGGCCATGTCCTTGGCTCTCAGGCTGTTCATCTGCAGATACAGCGTGTTCTTGGCATTGTCTCTGGAGATGGTGAATCCGCCCTTCACAGCGTCTGGGTAGTATGTGCTACTTCCATCACTGCTAATCCGTGCGACCCACTGCAGCCCCTTCCCTGGAGCCTGGCGGACCCATTCCATATAGTAGCTACTGAAGGTGAATCCAGAGGCCACACAGGAGAGTCTCAGGGATCCCCCAGGCTTCACCAGGTCTCCCCCAGATTCCACCAGCTGCACCTCACCCTGGACACCTGCAGACACAAGACATCCTGGTCAGGAAACTCCCACATCCTGTTTCTCTCACCTCAACTCACAGACTGAATGTCCGTTGTTCTCCATGAATTACCTTTTAAAATAACGACAAGAAAAAAAAATAAAAAAAAATAAAATAACGACAAGGAAAACCCAGGAGAGCACAGACTCCATGGTCGTTTGTCTGTGTTGTGTCCTGAGCACTGAATGGGGTCACCTGGGGATCCTGGGGCTGGAGCTCCTCCAGCTGCAGGGTCGGGGCTCAGCTTGTTTAATCAGTGGAGGGAGGTCCCTATTTGCATGTCCCTGACTACATAGTCACCTACCAATTTAGATTCAATTCTTAATAAGTTACATACAGGGATCCCTGGGTGGCGCAGCGGTTTGGCGCCTGCCTTTGGCCCAAGGAGCGATCCTGGAGACCTGAGATCGAATCCCATATCGGGTTCCCGGTGCATGGAGCCTGCTTCTCCCTCGGCCTATGTCTCTGCCTCTCTCTCTCTCTCTCTCTCTCTCTCTCTCTCTCTCTCTCTGTGACTATCATAAATAAATAAAAATTTTTTAAAAAATTAAAAATATAAGTTATATACAAAGATTGCTTCACAACCCCAGATCAGTTTGTTTTGGTTTCACAGTGGGTTTATGATGTTCTAATCCATCAATGTATTAATCTTTGCATTTCTGTTCCTTTTTAAAGGTCTTTCTTTAGTATAGGTCATTTTTAAACAGTATTTTCTCTGCTTAATGAAGTTTAATCATAAATATTTATTTTTGGTACCAGTATAAAGGTGATTGTTTTGTAAATTTGATACAGAAAATGTGTTGTTAGTGTGTAAGTTTTAACTTTATTGTCTATGTTGATTTTATTTCCTGAATTTTGTTTGGGCTCATTAGTTACTTGTAATTGTTTTTTGGAATAATTTTCCTCATTGACTATGTATATGCAAACAAATTATTTAACTTCCTGTTGACTGATTTTAATATCTTTTATTTTATTATTGCCTAATTTCAAGGGTAACCTTAGATTTAGGTGCATAAATATTTTCCTTGTTATTTGTCAGATTCATTACTCTAATATTTTTTCTGATATATAGCAGAACTAGGAGAGCAAATGAATTTCTTTTTGCATGTGGATCAGCTCCCTAGTATATGGTGTGGTGCGGGACCTCACAAAGGACAGGAAGTCTGTTCACAACTTCTGCCTAATTCTGATTGGAGATATATATCTTTGGTGTGTGTTGAGATTGATAAGTTCATTTTAGATTTGGATTCGAGTCTTTAATCTGATAAGACATTTCCACATATCTTCTTGCATTCTCTAGGTGGCCTTTTAGTTACTTTGAGTGATTCCTTTCCTGTGAAAATGCTCTTTCCTTGATGAAGTCGCCATAGTTCATTTTCCTTTGTTTTCCCTTGCTTCTGGAGGCACGTCTAGAAGTGGCTGCAGCTGAGGTAGAAAATGTGCTGCCTGTGTTATCCTGAGGATTCTGATGGTTTCCTGACTCACATTTAGGTTTTTCGTGAACTTTGAGTTCATTTTTGTGAATGACGTAAAACAAGTGTCCACTTTCTTTCTTCTGCATGTGGCTCTCCAATATTGCCAACGGCATTTATTGAAGATATTTTCTTTTTATTCATTGGATATTCTTTCCTGCTTGGTCAAGATTTTTTGACCATACTATTCTGGGTCCATTTCTGGGTTCTTAAAGTTTTCTATTTATCTATAAGTCTGTATTTTTTAGAGCGCCATACTGTTCTGGTGATCACAACGTCATAATTTATCTTGCAACTAGAATCAGGATGTCTCCAGCCTTGCTTTACTTTTTCAGGATTGCTTTGGTTAGTGGAGGTCTTTGTGGTTCCCTAAAGGTTTTTAGATCGTTTGCTCAAGCTCTGCGACAAATGCTGGTGATATTTTATAAACCTGGCTTTGAAAGGATAACTTGCTCTTGGTAGCATAGTTATTTTTTCAATATTAATTCTTCTAATATGAGAATATATATTTTCTATCTACTTGTGTCTTCCATACTGTCTTTCATAAGAGTTCTGTAATATTTAGACTATACATCCATCCCTCTTTGGTTAGGATTTTCCCTCATTATCTGATGATTTCTGGTGCAATTATAAATTGCATCCAGTCCTTGTTTTTCTTTATTCTATTTCATTTGCACTATATAGAAAAGCCATTGACTTCCTTGTATTCATTTTACATGCTCCGATCTTGTTGAACTCTGGTGTCAGTTCTAGAAATTTTTTCAAAGGAATCTTTGGGATTTGAACTTAAAATAACTTACCTGTGAAGAGTGAAAGTTTGATTTTTTTCTTTGCTGAGTTGGAGGAAATTTCCTTCTGTTTGCTGTCTGATTGACGAGGTTACGCCTTCTACCACAATTGTGAAGAACAGTGGTGATGGAGGGTATCCTTGTCCTGTTCCTGATCTTAGGAGAAAAGCTCTCAACTTTTTCCTATTGAGGAAGACATTCTCCATGTGTCTTCAGTACAAAGAGAATGGTCTAGTTTCATTCTTCTGCACGTGGCTGTCCAATTTTCCCAGCACCATTTATGGAAGACACTGTCCTTTTTCCACTGGAGAGTCTTACCTGCTTTGTCAGATAAGAGTTGACCATGGAGTTGAAAGCCCATTTCTGAGTCTTCTATTCTGTTCCATTGATCTATGTGTCTGTTTTTGTGCCAGTAACGCACTGTATTCAGGATCACAGATTTGTAGTGCCACGTGAAATCTGACATTGTGATGCCCTGGCTCTGGCATTCTTTTTCAGTATTCCCCTGGGTTTTTGGAGTCTTTTCTGATTCCACACAAATCTTAAGATGATTTGTTCCACCTGTCTGAAAAAAGTCCATGGGATTTGATAGGGATTTCATTGACTGCGTAAATTGCCCTGGGTAACATTGACATTTTCACAATACTAAATCTTCCAATCCATGAGCGTGGAATATTTTTCCATCTCTTTGTGTCTTCCTCCCTGGTGCACAGGGAGTGCTGTTATGATTCAGGAAAATATTCAGTTGATGAGTATGGAGGTATTTGTAAGTGATTTATAGTCCAGGTCAGGGAAATTTAAGTTCAAGAAGTGAAAGTAGTAGAGTTGTTTACAAAAGTATGCAGATGCTAGAGTTGATTTCCCAAGTTTCTAAGATAGAGAATGAATACTTTAACACAAAATCCTATGTCCAGAGAGACTCTGTGGGGAAAACTACTCCTTGGAGAGGAAGCCCAGACCCTGAAAGGAAATCTGCTGATAACCTCAATCTGCACCTGCTCCTGAGCCTTCAAGACAGAAGTGTTGAGTAGTGTGCACCCCCTGGTGGTCCCGATCCCCTTCTACAGGGAGGTTTGTGTCTGGGCTTACACTGAGGTCCCATCACTCTGTCCCTTGCACAGTAATATAGGGCCATATCATCAGCTCTCAGGCTGTTCATCTGCAGATACAGAGTGTTCTTGGAATTGTCTCTGGAGATGGTGAATCTGCCCTTCACAGCGTCTGGGTAGCTTGTGCTACTTCCATCACTCCTAATTCTTGCAACCCACTGCAGCCCCTTCCCTGGAGCCTGGTGGACCCAGTGCATGTAGTAGCTACTGAAGGTGAATCCAGAGGTCACACAGGACAGTCTCAGGGAACCCCCAGGCTTCACCAGCTCTCCCCCAGACTCCACCAGCTGCACTTCACCCTGGACACCTGCAGACACAAGGCATCCTGGTCAGAAAATTATCCCACATCTTCTGTTTCTCTCATTCACCTCCATTCACATACTAAAGGTCTCTTATTCTTCATGAATTACCTTTTTTCATTTATTTATAATAGTCACACACAGAGAGAGAGAGAGAGAGAGAGGCCGAGACATAGGCAGAGGGAGAAGCAGGCTCTATGCCCCAGGAGCCTGACGTGGGATTCGATCCCGGGTCTCCAGGATCGCGCCCTGGGCCAAAGGCAGGCGCTAAACCGATGCACCACCCAGGGATCCCCAAATTACCTTTTAAAATAGTGATGAGGAAAACCCAGGATAGCACGGACTCCATGGTGAGTTGTCTGTGTTCCGTCCTGATCACTGAATATGGTCACCTGGGGATACTGGGGCTTGGGCTACTCTCCCAGCTCAAGGTCGGGGCTGGGGTGCTTAATAAATGGAGGGAGGGCCATATTTGCATGTCCTCTGACTATATCTTCAGCTCTTGACTACAATTCGATTCTAATGAGTTTATAGCAAGGATTGCATTACCTTTGCAGATCACATTGTGATGATGTCACTCATGAAATATCAAGTTTTCATCTGTGAGAGGTGTAATCTTTTCATTTCTGTTTGTTTTCTAAAAAGACTTTCATCAAAATAGGCCATTTTTAGTATGGTATTTTATCCTTTATTCAAATATATTTCTAAATTTTATTTAGAAATAATTTTTTTATTTTATTTCTAAATTTTTATTTTTGATGCAAGTTAACGTGATATTTTTGTTGATTTTATATAGATAGTTTTTGTTAGTGTGTGGAATCATAGCTGTATTTATTTTATATCCTGAATTTTCCCTGAAATCCTTAACTGATTCCTAGAATTTGTAAAGTTTGTAGACATTGCCCCTAGCAGATCATGTCATATGGAAATGAATAATATTTCTTCCTCTCTACTGATTAATTTTTTATTGCCTACTTTCCCTGGGTAGGTATTCACCTTGTTGGAGAAGAAAAATTGCTCTGCTTTTCTTCTGATTCCATTGCCTCATCTAATAGCTCAGTAGTCATAAGACATAACTAAGGGGAGATGCATTTCATTTTCCATGTGCATGAGCTATGTAAAATATGACACCCAGACAATGACTACAGCAGGCAGCACTTCTGTCCTTAGACAATACGATGTTGCATTTGTGGATATTTAAGGCCAGGGTTTGGGTTTGGGTCAGTGAATGAATGAGCAGATGACAAAGGCTGTTTGCAGAGCCATCTGAGCCCTGTTCCATACCATGATTTGGAGGATGGTTTTCCTCTATTGAAATGGAGAAAGGGTGAATCCCACCAAATATTTGTTTGACTGGCTGAGGGAGCTTAAAAAGTTCTTTACACAACAGATGCAGTCTGAAAATGCCAGAGTATCAGCGTTGGATTCATATGTCACTAGTATCTTTGCCTCTGTCTACAAAAGTTAAGAATGTCTGTTTCAAATCTGTGAAGAAAGTCTATGATGTTTTGATAAGAATTGCATTGACTGCATAGAATGTTCTGGGTAGCATATATTTTTAAAATATTCCTGTTTAAAAATTATTTCATAACTTTCTTTTTTTTAATTTTTATTTATTTATGATAGTCACACACAGAGAGAGAGAGAGAGGCAGAGACACAGGCAGAGGGAGAAGCAGGGTCCATGCACCAGGAGCCCAACATGGGATTCGATCCCAGGTCTCCAGGATCACGCCCTGGGCCAAAGGCAGGCGCCAAACCGCTGCACCACCCAGGGATCCCCATAACTTTCTTATTCATGAGAGACACCTAGAGTGATGCAGAGACATAGTCAGAGGGAGAAGCGGGATCCCTCTCACAGGAAGCCCATTGTGGGATCCATACAAGGACCTTGAGTTTGACGAGAGCGAAAGGCAGACACTCAATCACTGAGCAACCCAGGTGTCCCAACAATAGTTATTCTTCTAATACATAAACATGCAATGGTTTTCTGTCTCATTGTGTCTCCCTCAGTTTACTTCTAGAATCACTGTATAAGTAGAAAAATGTTGAAAAAATCGAAGTACCACAGGAGGGGGGCATCACAATGTTGGTGGTCAAGCTGTATTACTTAGTCGTTATCATCAATACAACCTGGTACGTGCACAAAACAACACATAGATGAATCGAACAGAGTAGAGAAGCCAGAAATGGACAATCAACTCTATGATCAACTAAACCTCCAGAATCAAGAGTGAATGTGCAATGGAAAACACACAGGCTCATCAATAAATTGTGTAGAACGCTCGCCAAAGTAACTGAAGAAGACACAAAGAAAGGGAAAATATTCCATGTCCATAAAATGGAAGAATAAATATTCACCACACTTCCATAAAATGGAAGAATAAATATTCACCACACTGATAGTCCCTATAGTTTAGTTAACCAATGTCCTTTTAAGATGCCTCTGCTACCCAGAGCAGTCTACACATTCAAAGTAATCCTAATCCATATACCATGTTCCCCCGTGTAGTTAATACGCCATGTGATATTGCGTGTACAATATAGTAATGACACTTCATAGATCTATCTCCTCCTAGAAAAGGATTTACACCAAAAGAAGGTACCCAAATATCACGATACACGAGTTAGATGATTAGATTTGGGGCGATATAAATTATTATATGTAGGTAAAATTTGGCCTTGGGTCATTACTGTTATGGATTGCCATTTAGGGTGATGCCAATGTGTGTCACTGTGAATGCCATGTGAGAATAAGGTGAACATTTGCATGTCTGAGTATGGACTGTATTTATCTAGGTCATTGTTGAATCTTTGGTTGATAACTTTGTGGCCCAACGGATTGTCATGGTTGATAATTTCAGAGATCTTGATATTACCACCATGATGGCGAGTTTCGATCTGGACATTGGAGGATTGAATGACATTCACCTTCTGTCCATCTCATGTATCCAGATGCAGGGGACTGAGGACTCAACATCCATGAGTGGCTTCACTCTGTGAATTGGGCAGGGAAACCTCATAACCAGGTGAAGCCACTTTCCTCTATAAACTCCACGTCTCTTTCTGGTTCTGTGTGTCTAACTGAACTCAGATACGTGTACATGGATGGATGGAAAACTCCATGAGTCAGAGAGAGACTTTGCCATATAAAAAAAAAAAGGTCTCTAAATTTGTCATTGCGCCTGAGTCTGGTGTGCACCTGGTTCTCTGCAGGCCTGATGGGATGATGCAGGACACTTGTCAGTGGAGAGAGGGAGCCATCCCTACAAACATGGCTCGGGGATGTCTGCCAGAACCCATGACCATCCTCAGTGTGAATGTGATTAGACCCAGGGGCATCCACAAGGTGTCTCTTCCCAGCAATCATTAGGTCCCTGACAATTTTGTGAAGCCATCAAGCCTCTGAGTTGTTTCCCTCCAAGTGTTTCATTGCCATAGGTTCTATTGGATTGGAAATGTAGCCTCTCTCAGTAAGTTCAGGGGACCTGCTTATCCTGGAAGGACTAATTCCTGGGATCTTGTCCCTGGTATAAACCTCTGATCTGTGTTCTGATAGTGAAAGTGAATGTCCTCTTCCCTTGAAGATAAGACCTGATATGGTTTCCACACTTGTTCCCAACATTCTCAGTGTGAATCACTAATGAGATTGTCATTGGTCTGATAATTCTCCCAAGGAGCCAGTGCTGGGATGGATCGGTGGTGTTAGGAGGTGAAGACCAGGGTACACTCCTGGTAAACAGGCATCCCCAAGCTCAGTATTGTTTCCTACAGAGGAAAGGGAGGTGAATGGGAATGCCAGCTGACACTTGTCCATGACTCCTGCAGATCCAGCAGCAGCCCGTGTGAACCAGTCTGGTCCAGGATTTCAGTATGACCCCATGCAGGCAGCTTGTGGGAGACCATGCCTGAATCGGCTGCCTGTGAGGTGTGGGCACAGATGATCTAGGATGGGTAGCTTTGGATCGATGTCTAGCCCATGGGACACCACACTGATAGTCCCTATAGTTTAGTTAACCAATGTCCTTTATCTGTTATTAATAAAATTATAAAATGCAAAAAGAGAGACTTATTTAATTAGATTCCTTTGGCTACGTCCTTTGAGGCAAAATTTCTCTTTATTCCTGAATTTTGAATGATCATAAAATTATTCTGGAACCTTAAAAAAGACTTTTATAAATATACGGTAGATTTTCTGTCAGTTAAACCACTTTATATTTATTTTAGAAATAGTACACAGAGTGAATCTTAAAATTCTTGAGGTGTAAAGCACAGTACTGTTAGGCATATGCACTGGAAATTTTCACCCTGAAGCACCTACAACAGAACCTCATTGATTCCACAACACCTGATATGTGGGTCAGCCCTTCCAGGCTCAGAGGCTCAGGAACCAACCAGAGTCCTACCGCTGGTCGCATATCATCTGGGCCTTTGCAAGAGCTCCCATGGTTATTGATATACTTGAGTTGAGTAGAGATATAGATAATATGTTAATGTTTACAAGGTATATCCTCTTCATCCCTCATGTAGGAAGCAAATAACATCAGGACAATTAGGCAGGAGTTAAAGCACAAGCATATCCCAAAGCAAAAATTTAAGAATAAGCCATCTACTCCCAAGTCATACAACATTCTGAAGGGCAAGATGGCAGAAGAGTAGGGTCTCTAAGTCACCTGTCCCCACCAAATTACCTAGATCACTTTCAAATCATCCTGAACACCTACAAATTCGGCCTGAGATTTAAAGAGAGAACAGCTGGAATTGTACAGTGAGAAGAGTTCACGCTTCTACCAAAGTCAGAAGATGGAAAAAAATAAATAAAACAGCATCCAAAGGGGAGGGGCCCCAGCAAGGAGCCGGGCTAAAGTAGCCTTAATAATCTACATTTTTTTTAAAAAAGATTTTATTTATTTATTCAACACACACACACACACACAAACACAGAGGCAGAGACACAGCAGAGGGAGAAGCAGGCTCCATGCAAGTAACCTGAAGTGGGACTCTATACCGGGTGTCCAGGATCATACCCTGGGCTGAAGGCGGTGCTAATCTGCTGAGCTACCCTGGCTGCAGAATAATCTAATTTTATCCTACTTTTCACTACACCAATTGTTAGATTATAAAGTCCGGAATTTCCATTTTTTATAGATTATTAAATTTCATTTTCACATAAGTGGTAATTAGTGAATCCCTGAATACTATCACCTTTGTTTAATAGAAAAAAACTGCCTGAATTCTGCATGAAACTTAGGACAATGAATAAAATTTCCAGTTTTATTTAGTGCTTTTTTAAAATTTTTATTTGAATTGCAGTAGACACTCCTGTGTGTGTGCACGTGTGTGGTAATTAAGTATTATTCAATTATACACATGTGTATATTTGTGTAATCAGCACCACAACTAAGCCATAGAACTGTTCTATAGAAAGTATCCCTCATGCAATCCTTTTATAGTCAGTCACCACAATACCACTCACTTCCCTAACTCTTGGAAACCACTAATCTTTACAACATTTTCATGTCAAAAATGTTATAAAATTGGAATCATACACAATGTACCTTAGGGATTGCCTTTTTTTCACTCAGCATAATTCCCTCTAGGTTCATCCAAGTTGTTGTGTGTATCAATAATTTGTTTCTTTTCATAGCTGAGTTGTATCCCATGGTGTAGATGTAAACTGTTGGTTTAACCATTCATTGGCTGAAGGATATCTGGGCTGTTTCCGAGTTTTAGCTGTTATAACTAAACCTTCTATGAACATTCAAAAAAATTAATTGCAGTAGAGGTCACTTCCAGTGTAACACCCATTTCATGTATCCAACATGCTGATTGAACACTTCCATACATCACCCAGTGTTCATCAGGACAAGTGCACTCCCTAAGCCCCATCTGACAGGTCACCCATCCCCAACACTCCTCCCACCTGGTAACTATCAGTTTTATCTCTGTATTGAAGGGACTATTTCCTGATCTCTGCATCAATCTCTTTGCTCATTTGTTCTGTTTCTTAAATTCAAACTATGACTGGAAGTATACAGTATTTTCTTTTTCTCACTGGCATGTCAATTAGCATTATGCATACTACCTCCATCCTCATTCTTGTAAATTGTTAGATTTAATTCCACTGCATTGATTAGTAAAATCCCTATGTATCTAGTTCTATCTATCTATCTCTCATGTTCTTTATCCATTCATCAGTTGACAGATACTGGGATTGTTTCCATAGTTTGGCTAATGTAGATAATGCTGCTGTAAACATCGAGGTGCGTGTATCCCTTTGAATCAGCACTTTTGTAATCTTAGAGCAAATACCCAGTAGGGCAGTTGCTGGATCACAGGGGAGGTCTACATTTACCTATTTGAGGCACCACCATATGGTTTCTCTGAGCGGCTGCACCCCTGCCCACCCACATCTCCTGACCAGAGAATTCTGCAGGGCCCCAGTTCTAGTGGAGGTGGTTTCATGGCTCATTTAATGAGCTGAGCAGAGCACACCCAGTTAAAACTCATCGCATTCTTCCCAAGGACCACACACTGCCCACTTCAGGCAGAGAGAGCGTGTGTAGATACCAGACCTGAAGGAAAGAGGCACCAAAACAATACAGGACAGTGCACGCAGCACACACCACAGACACTCTCTGAAGACCCAGACCCAGGACCCTCTGTGACCTCTTCTTCATAAAACTGTTATAGTTGTAGCGGGATCTATAACTGGCATTTGTACACACAGAGGAAGATAAAGACTTAGAGAAAATTCCAAGATTAAGGAATTCAATTCCAGTTTGCCGCCTGGAGCCAGCTCAATTTGGTTTTCTCATGTCAGTCCCTTTGACCCTGCCAAATGAGACAAGACTTCTTTTCTGCCTCCAGATCCTACAGTTTCCATCCTTGAATGGGTCGTGTGCATCACAGAGACTTCCAGCAGACCATCCCATCCAAAATGGAGTTACATAGACTGTAGGGAGACATATAACTCATGACAATTATATTCCTGCATTTCTTGTCCTTGGGGAGGTTGCCTGAACTCATGCCTGAAGCCCATGTCACATGGTGATAAGTGCTTTCTCTCTTTGTCACTCATCAGTGAGGTGATTTTCATAGAACACAAAACTCAACCATTACTACTGCAAAAATAATAACAATTGTATGACATACACCCAGACAGATGGCCTCACATGGAGCCAAAGGGCAGGAGGCATTCCCAATCCTGGTGTATAAGGGCCCTGATCCCATAATGAGGCTGCACCTCCTGACCTAAGTGGTCCCCTGAGGCCCCACCTCCTCCTCCCATCACATCAACATTAGGTTCCAACATGTGGCTGTCAGAGGACTCACACAGTGAGCTGATATCAGCACCTGAAGGATCCATGAGTTATTCCCTGCAGGTGGAAGGTCCTCCTCCACTTTTGTTCTCTCAGTTTTCATAATTGTATAGTGGAATTTGTCATCACACTGTATTTTTGAGTATTACCTGCTGTCTCCTTGATCTCCACTCTTCCCTGTTCTCCTCCTGCCCCATCCATGGGAAATCCAGCAAGCGCCCTTGAGTTCTGTCCCCAGACACTGGAGGGAAACTGACTCCATATAATCCCCTCCTGGATCAGGACCTCATCATCACCACTTTCTCTCAACACACACCCTGAGCCAGTGTCTATCCCTGGCTCCATCCAAACATATCTGATTTGCTGAGAGGCCTCCCTGCTTTTAACAGAAACAATGATGAAGCTGAAAACGTTTTATACTCTTGTGTGTGTGTGTGCGTGCATGTGTGTGTGTGTGTGTGTGTGTGTTGATGCTCAGACTCCACATTCACAGAACATCCTGGTGTGAATCCTGCTTCCTTCCCAGGCTGTCACTAACATGGATGCTGTGTGTTTGGATCAAGTTTTTGACCCCATTAGGGGTATGTCTTCTTTTGCTTTAGATATTTGATGCATTTGCAGCCTCATGTCCAACATGGAGTTTATGCTGCTTCTATCAAATTTCTCCTTGAGCTGGGTGGTCGTGTGATGCACAATGATTGCAGGTGCAGATCGGGGAAATGCTTAGGTAATGTACGTGGAAATATTTGCAATTACCTGGTATTTAGGGAAAATAGTAAGCAACTGTAAGAATCTCTGTCTTTGCAATATCACAGAAGTGACGTTGTGTTCTTGACAATGTATCATATCAGGGGATACATGATATATTTTTTCTCTCAGGATATTCTTGATAAAGGTAATGTTTGTTGGGTATTTCCACTGTAGATTTGCTATTATTCCCTTTGTAACTAATAGCTATATTTGGAGAGATGCTCTAAGATTACATGACTATTCTGGTTCACCCAATTATTTTATTTTATTATTTTATTTTATTTTATTTTATTTTATTTTATTTTATTTTATTTTATTATTTTATTTTATTTTATTTTATATATACATATATTTTTTGTTAGTTATGATTATTTTTTCAAAATAATAAATTTATTTTTTATTGGTGTTCAATTTGCCAACATACAGAACAACACCCAGTGCTCATCCCATCAAGTGCCCCCTCAGTGCCTGTTACCCATTCACCCCCACCCCCCTCCATCCCCCCTTTCCACCATGCCTTGTTCGTTTCCTGGAGCTAGGAGTCTCTCATGTTCTGTCTCCATCTCTGATATTTCCCACTCATTTTCTCCCCTTTCCCCTTTATTCCATTTCAGTATTTTTTATATCCCCCAAATGAATGAGACCATATAATGTTTGTCCTTCTCCAATTGACTTATTTCACTCAGCATAATACCCTCCAGTTCCATCCACGTCGAAGCAAATGGTTGGTATTTGTCACTTTTTAAAAATTTTCTTTAAAAACTTATTTATTTATTTATGATAGAGAGAGGCAGAGACACAGGAGGAGAGAAAAGCAGACTCCATGCGAGGAGACCGACGTGGGACTCATCCCGGGAATCCAGGATCGTGCCCTGGGCCAAAGATAGGCACCAAACAGCTGAGCCACCCAGGGATCCCCATATTTGTCGTTTCTAATGGCTGAGTAATATTCCCTTGTATACATATACCATATCTTCCTTATCCATTCATCTTTTGATGGACACCGAAGCTCCTTACACTTTTTGGCTGTGATATCACCAAGAAATACAAAACCTTAATCTAATCGTCCAAAAGGGTCACATAAACCCAAAGTGAGAGCCATTCTTCAGAACAACTGACAAGTACTCATCAAATTTTCAAGGCCATGAAGGACAAAGAAAGACTTAAATAGCTGCCATAGGTTAGCAGAAACAAAGAAAACAGCAACTAAATGCAGTTTGGGATCCTAGTTTGGATTCTGGGCAAGAAAATTAACTATTTGGAAAACTGGTGAAATTTCAATAAGGGCTATAGATTACTCAATATTATAGTACCAGTGCAAATCATACAACTGTATAAAAAATTTTATTATAGCTGGCAAATTAATACAATGTCACCAGTCTGCTAAATTATATAGTTATACACTGTCCTAGCTTTTTTATTCCAAATAAATAGAGCATGAATTACTCCTTCTTATGAAACTAGTTGCATAAGCCTATGTTTTCTATAATCATTACATTTACCTATCCTCCAAATTATCTTTTCTATTATACTATCTCATCAAATTCACATATTTATTGATTGCCACAGTATGCAGTGTACTCAAGATATAAATTAATATATCTTATATATGTCTTATATACAATGTATAAGTATAACGTATATACCATATATATATATATATCTTATATTACAACGTTATTACCTGCATAAACAAATCTAGAAAAATAGTTTATGTAATTTATGTTTTACATGCCTACTATAACCTATTATCAAGTAAACTAAAATTACTGTGAAATCTAATGTGAAATGGTGCAGCCACTCTGGAAAACTGTGTGCACGTTCCTCAAAGAGTTAAAAATAGACCTGCCCTATGACTCACCAATTGCACTGTTGGGGATTTACCCCAAAGATGCAGATGCAATGAAACGTTGGGATGCCTGCACCCCGATGTTTCTAGCAGCAATGTCCACAATAGCCAAACTGTGGAAAGAACCTCGGTGTCCATCGAAATAAATGGATAAAGGAGATGTGGTTTATGTATGCAATGGAATATTACTCAGCTAATAGAAATGACAAATACCCACCATTTTCTTTGATGTGGATGGAACTGGAGGGTATTATGCTGAGTGAAATGAGTCAATCGGAGAAGCACAAACATTATATGTTCTCATTCATGTGGGGAATATAAATAATAGTGAAAGGGAATAGAAGGGAAGGGAGAAGAAATGGGTAGGAAATATCAGAAAGGGAGACAGAACATAAAGACTCCTAACTCTGGGAAACGAACTAGGGGTGGTGGTAGGGGAGGAGGCAGGGGGGTGAGGTGAATGGGTGATGGGCACTGAGGGGGGCACTTAATGGGATGAGCACTGGGTGTTATTCTGTATGTTGGCAAATAAATAAAATTAAATTACTGTAAAATCTATTGATAGAAAAAGAATTGCTGTCTTTTGTGCATGGCATAATAGCTGTTTTCATATAAAAAATGAATGTGTCTAAATCAGAGACTGAATAGGTATGCACATATCATCTGCCTAGATATCTAGTTATCCCTAGATAACTCCCTGGGGAAAACAGCTCCTTGGAGAGGAATCCCAGACCCTGACAAGAAACCTGCCCAGAACCTCCATCTGCACCTGCTCCTGGGCCTTCAAGACACAAGTGGTGAGGAGGGTGCACCCCCTGGTGGTCCTGATCCCCTTAACAGAGAGGTTTCTGTCTGGGCTCACACTGAGGTTGACTCACTGTGTCCTTCGCACAGTAATACACGGCTGTGTCCTCAGCTCTCAGGCTGTTCATCTGCAGATACAGCGTGTTCTTGGCATTGTCTCTGGAGATGGTGAATCAGCCCTTCACAGTGTCTGCGTAGCCTGTGCTACTTCCACTACTGCCAATAACTGCGACCCACTGCAGCCCCTTCCCTGGAGCCTGGCGGACCCAGCTCTTGGCATGGCTACTGAAGGTGAATCCAGAGGCCACACAAGAGAGTCTCAGGGATCCCCCAGGCTTCACCAGGTCTCCCCCAGATTCCACCAGCTGCACCTCACCCTGGACACCTGCAGACACAAGACATCCTGGTTAGGAAACTGTCCCACATCCCCTGTTTCTCTCACTCATCTACACTCACAGACTCAAGGTCTCTTATTCTTCATGAATTACCTTTTAAAATAGCGACAAGGAAAACCCAGCCAAGGAAAGATTCCATGTTTAGTCGTCTGTTCTCCACCCTTATCCCTAAGCAGGGTCACTTGTGGATCCTGGGGTTGGGACTCCTCTCCTAGTATCAGAGTCGGGATGGGCTGGTTTTATCAGTGAAGTGAGGGCCCTATTTGCATATCCTTTGAATATATAATCAATCCAGATCTAGATTTGATTCTTTACAAGTTATTAACAAGGATTTCTTTACATCCGTAGGCCACTGTGTGTAAGTCTTCTGACATTATGAAGTGTTCACACTTATGAAAAAAATGCATTTGCATTTTTTGGACTCTTTAAAAATCTCTCATCAATGTTCTTTTAGTGGACAGTATTTTACCTCTTTCAGAATATTTAATCCTACCTATTACATTCTTAACACCGGTGCCAATGTAATAAGGTTTTATTAATTACCTTTCATGTACTTTATTGTTACGGATGTTTGTGTGGCTCAGCGGTTGAGTTCTGCCTTCTGTGCTGGGAGTGATCCTAGAGTCCAGAGATACAGTCCCACATTGGGCTTCCTTCATGGAGCCTGCTTCTCTCTCTTCCTGTGTCTCTGCCTCTCTCTGTTTGTGTGTCTTTCATGAATAATTCAATAAAATATTTAAAATATAAGTAAATAGTTGTTACTGTGTGGAAACCTAGATTTACTTTGTTTGTTGATTTTGTATTCTATTGATTTCCTGAAGTTGTTCATTACCTTAGGGTTTGGTTTTGTTTTTGTTTTGTTTTTTTTTTTGTTTTATTTTTTATGATTTATTTATTCATTCATTCAGCGAGAGCGAGAGAGAGGCAGAGACACAGGCAAAGGGAGAAGCAGGCTCCATGCAGGAAGCCCGATGTGGGACTCGATGCCGGGTCTCCAGGATCACACCCCAGGCTGCAGGCAGCGCTAAACCACTGTGCCACCAGGGCTACCCAGGGTTTGGTTTTGAAGCTTGGCAGGTTTGACCCTGCAACAGATTGTGTCATATGGATACAAGTAAATTTCTCTGTATCTATTGATTTAAATATCTTTTATTCTTTGTTTCATAAACTTCCTGGTTTGGAATTCCAGTCATTACCACAGTACGGGCTTCCTTCCCTGATTCCTGGTTATTTGTCTGGACTAATTACTCTGTAGACTTATAAGAGACCTAAGTGAAGATGTATTTTATGTTGCATGTGAATGAGTTCCCTGTAACACAACAGACAGACAATGAACAAACTAGGCAGTCCTTCTTCTTCTTACCCAACAAGACGTTGATTTGTGGAGATATAAGGCCAGGATACTGGATTTGGGTCAGTGAATTGGTGAGGAACTTATAAGGCTTGTTTTCACATCCTTCTGGGCTCTACAGACGTTTCTGGTGCTGAGGATGGTTCATCCCTCCTGGTTCAGGGAAGGGAATTTTCCCATGGGAGATTTATTTCCTTACATCAGGGTGAAAGAAGGGTTCATCCTCTCTGTCCACTGGATGATTCCTGTGTGATTTTATTCACAATAATCCAGGGAACCAGCTGACATTTGCGGTGGCACAGTTTATTCTCCTTTAGAATAATATGTTGAATACTGAGGGTGGGAGTGACCCCTGTGTTGGTCCTGACTTGACAGAAGGGCTTCAGGTTTTCACTTTTTTAAAAAGATTTTATTTATTTATGCATGAGAGACAGAGAGAGAGAGAGAGAGAGAGAGAGAGGCAGAGACGCAGGCAGAGGGAGAAGCAAGCTCCATGCAAGGAGCCTGACTTGGGACTCGATCCTTTGTCTCTAGGATCAGGCCCTGGGCTGAAGGCTGCGCTAAACCGCTGAGCCACCAGGGCTGCCCAGGTTTTCACTTTATAATGCAGTGTTGGTTGTGGGTTTTTCATAAAATGTGACTACTTCCATCAAATAGGAGGCAATCTCTTCTGCCTCGACTGTTAAGATGTTTTGAAGATAAAAGCACGTTAGATTTTTTTCAAGCGGTTTTAGGTATCATAGGAAAGAATCATGTACATCCAATCCTTGACTGTTAATACAGGGGCCAATTGATGATCTGGGTGTGTTGAAGCATCCTTTCATCCTAGGGATGATTCCTTCTAGGTCATCCTGTGCCATTTGTCCATGGGCTGTTGGATTCAAGATGCCAGGATTTTTGCATTCATGTGCATCTGAGATATTGTCCATGAGACCCTTCCTGTGGGGTCCTTGGCATGGGGTGGCTGTCAAACTGATCCTGGCCTCCTTAAATCAATTTGGTCACGTTCCATTCTAAATACGTTTTGGAAGAGATGGAAACATTTTGGCCTTATTTCTTAAAATATCTGAATATTTGTAGATAAAATGATCTGATTTTGCCTTTTTCATTACATTATTCTTTTTAAATTTTCATTATCCTTTTTGAGGCAGAATTTTTAAAAAGATTTTATTTATTCATGAGAGACACAAAGAGAGAGAGAGAGAGAGAGAGGCAGAGACACAGGCAGAGGGAGAAGCAGGTTCCATGCTGAGAGCCCGATGTGGGACTAGATCCTGAGTCTCCAGGATCAGGCTCTGGGCCATAGGTGGTGCTAAACTCCTGAGTGAACAGTCCTGCCCCTGGCAGGATTTTTAGATAATAGTTTCAGGCTTCTTATTTGTTCTGTTTTGTTCATTTTTTTATTTCTTCATGAAAAAGTTTTATTTTCTTGATAATACTAGTAATTTTGTAATTTGCCTTGGTCATCCATTATTTGCACTGTTAAAATCTTAGAATTTTTTTCATGGTCCTTTCTATTTTTAGTGTCAGTTATTTCTTCTCTTTGAAATCTGATTATATTTATTAAGGCTTAACTCTTTTCCAAGAGTGTCTATGAGTTAAATTTTATTTTTCTTTTCCATATACTTATTAAATCTCCCTGAGAATTTTTATTTGTCCATACAAGTAGACAAATAATTTCTGTTCTAATTATTTTAATGTTGATTAAATTAATCAAAATATCAATTGTTTTCTTACATAATAGAAAAACTCCACATTCATATGGAAAACAAAATCACATGAGAGTGACCATACAAGTTTAAGAAATTAGAATAGTCAGACATCACACATCCCTCTACGGAAATGTATTTTAGTCGCACATTAAGCATTTCAGTGTGTGACTGCCTGACGTCAGCAATGTAGATGGTGGACCATATTACAGAGCCCAGAAGTTAACGTGTGCATATACAGTCAGAAATCCTTCAACCATAGTATATGTAAGAATACACAGTGGGGAAAGGATAGTCTCTATAGAAAATGGTGTTGAACAGCCTCATACAAATAATGACACTTGGTCCTTATCAAACATCACACAGATTCAAGGACACAGAAAATCTCAAAAGTGATTAAGAGTTAAGCAGAAGTCTCAACCCTAGAACTTAAACATGTAAACTAAGGGGAAAACATCATGATATTTGCTTGGCTGTGAATTACTTATTTTTTAAATATTTATTTATTTGTGAGAGACACACAGAGAAAGAGGCAGAGACACAGGCAGGAGAGAAGCAGGCTCCATGCAGGGAGGCCCACTGGAGCTTTGATCCCGGGATCCAGGATCATGCCCTGAGCCAAAGGCAGTCGCTCAACTGCTGAGCCACCCAGACGTTTCACGATTTATTTGATATAACATTAAAATCACAGTCAAAAAAAAAAAAAAAAACAAAGACTG